>NC_061114.1:91820965-92035847 GCF_002878395.1 Capsicum annuum | reverse complement strand
GCACTACCCAAAACTAACCCAAGCCTAGTTAAAACCTGTTTTAACTAGGCTTGGGTTAGTTTTGGGTAGTGCAATTAGTTTATTATATCCTTGTAATTTTTGGGTTATATAGTTGGTATTTGGTTCTTTGATGTCTGTAGCTCTGGGGTTATGGTTTAGAAAGGTTTGTACTCTGTATATATTTTCTATGTATTTCTGGGATTTTTATTAAGAAATTCTATGTATTTTATATCTTTATTTTCCATGTATTTGGCTATATTTATTTTTATCTGTTTTTCTAGTAACTGTACGTTTCTTTAGAGTTTCTATGACAAGATATGAATTTTCTACCACCAATGTACTGAGATGTGAAAAAATAGTGAAAAAATTAAGAAAAAATTTTACTTGCATTGTGATCCTTTGTGTGACTCGAGATGCTGCAACATCGAAATAATAGAAAACATTCATCTATTTATAGACTCCAAAAGGCTGCTACAAATTATTTCCTATATTAATTTGGTTAGCTATATAGGTGTTATACTCCTATGTAAATGGAAATATGAAAAAGTCAAGGCGGTGTGAGTGGAAATTGCAATGGTGCAGTTTCAATTCTAACTACTTCAACTAGTTGTTGAAGTCAAATTTCCTGGGAAAGTATTACCTCAATTCACGAGAAATAAAATGAAGTTCTTGGACCACCTGCACATCAACCTCTTGGTGGTGTGTAAATTAAATAAAATGAGAGATAATTGTTTGGTATGCTAAATTTTTTCTAAAAAGATAGAGAATGGGATAATGGAATAATTTATTAATTATTCTCATTCGTGTCCTAATTTAATGCAATAAAAGGCACATGATTATGATTAAATTTGTCCTACACAAATTGCAGTGACCAAATTTTGATCTTCAAAGACACGACATCAGGTTAATACATCAAACTCAATCTTCAAATGATTAAATATCTCGACAAATCTTGAAGTAGGGGATCATTTTTATGCAAGAACATTGTCACGACCCGAACCAAAGCCTGGCCATGATGGGTATCTCAAGCCCACTGTGGACCAGATACCACCCACAACCTAACCTCAAGAGCAGCATAATAATAGTACCAATACAGAAACCAATTAAACTGTAATAAGAATATGAATATAAAGCTCAAATGAAACTAAGAGCCAAAACAATAACCATTCCACACTTGTCCACGAAAGCCTCTAAAATTAGAATACCAAATAGGAAGGGACATGCCCCCGACCATGACCAAAAGAATCAAACAAAATACTAATAGTCTCCAAAATATGAAAAGAAACCTAATGAAATAGAAAAACTTTTCGAATGATGGAGGCTCACCACTTCACAGCAGCTCAATGGACAATCGCACCACCTAACGCAGCACAGGGGTAACATAAAAGTCTTTGACCCTACATCATGAAATGATGTAGTGTCTTAGGACTAGGGGTGTACATAGGTTGGGTTGGTTTGGTTTTCTATTGAAAAAACAAACAAACCAATTATGTTGGTTTATTGAAACTATAAATCAAATCAAATCAACATAAAATTATTTTTTTTGGTTTAGGTTTTAGTCGGTTCTTTTGATTTTTTTATTTTTTTTATTTTTATCAGTTTTTTTTATAATCTTTATTTTTTACAATTATATTGCGATTGAAGTTTAGATCAAGTATGTTTTCATTCATGTGCTAATGAAAAACCACAATTATAAAAAATTGAGGAGCGAAAAACTCTCTTGACACTAGACAATAAGTTGAAGAGTGAAAAGTTTAGGTTTTAAGTTTATATTGGATTTTGGCTCATTTTATTAGCAATTAATGGATAAATATTACAACTTAAAGTCTCAAATATGAATATATATATATATATATATACACACACACACATCTACTTTGTAAATATTGAAAATTAATATAATTAATTGAAAAGTATTTAAAAAGTAGATTATAATTAATATTTTATGTATAAAAAGTTAAATTATATACATGCATATGCATATATATACACACACACACACACACATATATATATCCACACACATATATAAATATATATATACACACATACACACACATATATATATATTATGTCGGTTTGATTTGGATTCGATTTAACTTTTTTTTGGTTAACACCAAACCAAACCAAGAATGGTTGTTGTTTTTTTAAACGCCAAACCAACCAAACCAAACCATAAGTCGGGTTTTTCTCAGTTTGGTTTGGTTCTTCGGTTTGGTTTGACTTGACGGTTTGGTCTATACATCCCTGCTTAGGATGATAAGTGGGATAAGCACCTACATGTAACTCAGGAAAAGTGATAAAATAATACCATATTCAAATCAGTCCAAAACCATATACACACAATCATAGATACATTTATAAGATGTCGGGATAGGGTAAAGGATTATGAACATGAGAGTTTAAAACTATTAACCTATACTATGTAGCTTGCTCCATCCTAAAGGCACCCATGGGTTATATGGGTCCATCTCCCTCTGCTGAAAGGGCCCCAATGCGTGTTAGCCGCAGGAATCAGAGAAAACCAAGGGAAAGTTAAATCCTCCAGGTCAATAATTGTCCCAATATATATATATATATATATATATATATATATATATAAAGTGTCCACAAATAACACGATCTTATAGATTTCCAACGTCGGCAAATGTGATTTCCAGTGTTCATCCCCCTGCAACTTACACCTTCACGGTGAGCTACACAACCTCTTTTAAGCCCAAATTAAATTCACTTTGCACATAATTCTAACCATTAACCCAGTAGTCATTCTTTAAGGCATTTACCACTTGGTATCATCATATCAATATGCTTGCAAGCTAAATTAAACATGACAAATCAATTCACATAACCATATTGACTCCCAAGTTCCATTTAAAATTCAAACCATGACCACTAAGTCCATCTAAATCCATTTTATATCCATTTATCCATTAACGCAATGCATTGGGTTCAAAAGCAAGTTAAAACATGCAATTTTCCATAAAAAATCAAATTTACAAAGTGGGTTGAGGTTCATGCAATCCCAAGAAAAAAGTCATCCAATTTGGGGGAACCCATGTCCCCTATTCCAACCACTTAAATAATTCACCAATTCAGTCCCCAAAACATCAATTTAAAGCATGTATAATTAATTCAAAACATAGGACAAGTAATTCAATCAGTAAAAACCAAAACTCCTCGACCCAATTTCAAAACCCACAATTAAAATCACATAGAAATCCATTCAATTCAAGCTACAATATTAAATTAAAGTTTGAGAAAGAGAAACATGCCTGAAATGCACAAGAAATTAAAGTCAATTTGATGTTTGGAGTCCGGAGTAGTGATTTCTTGAAAAACTCTTAAGCTTTCTTGGGTTTTGAGTTTTATAAGAGAATTAATGATTTTGATCTTTAAAAACTGAAGAAAAGGAACTTAATTTATGTTTAAAAGTGATACATGGTGTAAAAAGACCCAAAAAAGCCCCTCACCCATGTGAAAAAATAAAATTGGACGAAATTAAAATATTGGTGTGGCATGCCAATATCATGGAGATTAACCTTCGTGCCATGCTAACATCGCAGAGGCTAACCTCTGTGGCATAGTGATATCACAGAGGCACATTGCCTCAAAATTCTAAAATAGCTACGAACCCCTGTTGAAAATTCTAAAACTTTTCCCAAACATCCTTTTAACATCCCGAAACACAATTCAAGCCAAAAATCAACTCTATGAATATGAGACAGTCAAAACTAAAATGCTCATAATTTTAAAGGTCTTACATTATCCCCCCTTAGGATCATTCATCTTCGAATAATGGGTTAGGACATTTTTAGCACGAGAATAACAGGAATACATCAGAATCAAATGACAAACTCAAATTTCGACAAGAGGGAAATGCGACTCATACCTTATGCACTTTCATCCAACACGAGGAACAAGAATGGATACTTAACCTTCATATATTCCTTAGCTTCCCATGTAGACTCTTCTACCTTCTAATTTCTCCAAAGGACTTTCACTGAAGCTACAAATTGTTCTCAATATACAATCTTGCCTATCCAATATTTCAACCGGGACTTTCTCATAAGATAACAAATCTGTAACCCCAGCATCCTCAAAAGGAACTATCAAAGAAGGGTTACCCACATACTTTTTAAGTATAGACACATGAAACACGAGATGAATAGAGTCCAAACTCGCAGAAAAATCTAACTCATATGCCACATTCCCAACTCTCCTCACAATTTGATATGGTCCAACATAACGAGGACAGAGGCTTCCCCTTCTTACCAAACCTCATGACTCATTTCATTGGAGATACCTTCAAGATTACCCAATCATTTACTTCAAATTCCAATTCTCGTTTCCTCACATTCGCATAAGACTTTTGGAGACTTTGAGCAGTTCATGTCTTTCTCTAATTACTTTTACCTTCTCCATTGCTTGGTGAACCAAGTCAGGACCAAAAAACCTCATCACACCAACCTCAAACTATCCAATAGGAGACCTACACCTCCTACTATAAATAACGTCAAAATGAGCCATCTAAATGCTCGGATGATAACTATTATTATACGCAAACTTAATAAGAGGTAGATGAATAGTGCGAATCCTTAGCATATCCTTCAAAGTATGAATAGTGCGTTTCACTTATCCATCCATTTGAGGGTGGAAAGCGATGCTAAGGTTTACCTGAGTACATAAATCTTTCTTAAATGAACGCCAAAAGTGAGATGAAAACTGCGTACCTCAGTCTGAAATAATGGACACTGGTGCACCATGAAACTTTACAACATCTTGAATGTACAACTTAGCATAATCCTCTCCTAAGTAGTTAGTCCTCACAGGCAAAAAGTAAGCAGACTTAGTCATCCTATCCAAAATGACCCAAATCAATTATATTAGTTATAGGACAACAAAAGACCCATAATGAAATCCATATTGATCCTCTCCCATTTGCATATAGGCGGCTCTATCTTTTGAGACATGCCACCAGGCCTCAAATTTCCAACCTTGACTTGTCGACAGACCATACACTTAGCCGTAAAATTCACCATATCTCTCTTTATATTATTCCACAAATAGATCTCCTTCAAGTCGTGGTACATCTTAGTCAAACTTGGATGAACTATATATCTAGTCTTATGAGCCTCAGGCAAAATTCTTTCTCGCAGTCCATCAACTTAAAGAACACACAACCTACCTTGATATCTCAACATACCATCTCTCCCAATCTCAAAATCTATAACCTTTTGCTGACCTACATTCTTAATCTGAATCAGTATGGGATCCAAAGACTGCTTCTCCTTCACCTCAATACCAAGAGATGATTTCACCACTTATTAAACAATAACTCTTCCATCTTCAGAGTCCAAAAGATGAACTCCCAAGTTAGCCAACATATGAATGCCCTTCACTAATCCTATCTTCTTCTCATCAACATGGGATAAGCTCCCCATGGACAACTAACTAAGAGCATCAATAACCATATTATCTTTACTTGGATAGTAGTGAAGACTCATGTCAAAATACCTAAGCAATTCAAGCTATCACCTCTACCTAAGATTCAACTCCTTCTGTGTAAACACACACTGCAAGCTCTTATGCTTTGAATAGATATCTACATGTACCCCATACAGATAATAACACCAAATCATCAAATAAAAAACCATAGATGCAAACTCCAAGTTGTGAGTTAGATAATTCCTCTCACGAACCTTAAGTTGTCTAGAAGAATATACTATAATCTTACTATGATGCATCAAAATTTAACCCAATCCCCTACGGGACACATCACAAAACACAATAAAACCATTAGTGCCCTCTGAAAGGGTCAAAATTGGAGTAAAAGTCACCTTATCCTTCAACTTCTCAAAACTACCCTCACAAGCATCGAACCATAAGAACTTAGCCATCTTCTGAGTCAACTTCATCAATGGAGCAACAATAGATGAGAAACTCTCCACAAACCTCCTATAATACCCAACCAAATCTAAGAATCTCCTAATCTCAATTGGAGTCATGGATCTAGGTTATTTCTTAACCGCGTCAACATTCTGTGGATCTAATTCTGTGGATCTACTTTGATCCCCTTAATAGAAATGACATGTCCGAGAAAAGTCACCGCATTCATTCAAAACTCACACTTAGAAGTTTAGTATACAACCTCTGATCCTTAAGAGTCTACAACAATTTGAAGGTGATTGTCATAATCCTTTTCACTCTTAGAATACGCCAAGATATCATCAATAAAAACTATCACAAACAGATCTAGAAACTACCTAAATACCCGATTCATAAGATCCATAAAAACAACTAGAGCATTAGTCAACCCAAACAACATAACCAAAAACTCATAATGGCCATACCGAATTTGGAAAGTAGTCTTAGGAATATCAACTTCCCTAATTTTCAACTCGTGATAGCCCAAATGAATGTCAATCTTAGAGGAACACCTAGCACCCTAAAGCTGATAAAAAAGATCATCAATCCTAGGAAGAGGGTACTTATTCTTCACTGTAACCTTATTCAGCTGACGGTAGTCTATGCACATCCAAAAGAACCCATCTTTCTTTCATACAAAAAGAACAAGAACACCCAACGGAAAAACACTAGGATGATTGAACCCTTTATTAAGTAGATGTTTTAACTGCTCCTTTGTCTCTTTTAGTTCAGTCAGAGCCATTCTATAAAAAGGAAAAAAATAGAATGAGTATCCAATAGAAGATCAATCCCAAAATCTATTTTCCTATCAAGAGAAATTTCAGGAAGATCATTGGAAAATACATCAGGAAATTCATGATTATCAGAATTACAATTCTTAACCCGAATTAGATGATATAAACACCCTTTGGAAATTAACTTGCGAGAGCTAAGATAGGAAATAAACCTTCCTTTGGGTACTAAGGAACTTCCCTCCAATTCAATTACCGGTTTGTTAGGGAATTAGAAACTAAACTTTCGGGTCCTATAATCCAGAGAATTATAGCACAAATGAAGCCAACCCATCCCCAAGATTATATTAAAATCCATCATATCCAACTCTATCAGATCAACCAAGGTCTTCCTATTATGAATAGACACCATACAACCCCCATAGATTTTCCTAGAAACAACAGAATCACACCAGAGTAGACACAAAAAAGGGATCATAAATGTTTTCAGGACCAAAACTAAAATGCACAGCTATATAAGGGGTCACATAAAATAGGTTAGAATATGGATCAAGCAAATAATAAACATCACGGAAAAAGAGTCGTAACTTAGTAGTAACAACATCTGGGGATGCCTCAGATTCCTGATAAGTAGCAAGAGCATAGAGATGATTTTGGCTAGTGTCGGTACCAGAAGTAACACCCTTTGGTGTAGGGGCTGAAGATGCGGCACAGGGGATGAAGATAGTCCTCGATACATTTAGAACAATGAAGAGAAGAGAAATGGAAAAAAGTGGAATGACTAAAAATAATGGTATTTTTAAATAACTTTCATTAAATAACTATACTATTTGATCAATGAATTTTATACCTTGTGTTACTTGCCCCAAAAAAAATTTATTATGATTGAGGCATAACCAACACTAGTTGTGTGAGGGCACCATTTTTTTTTTGACAAATATATTTATGAGTCCCTTTCCTTTTAATCATACTTTGTTCTCTTTTTTTTCTTTTCTTTTCTTGTTTACTCCTACACACTTCTCCTCTTCTATATTTTAGTTTTACTCTGCTTTTCATAGTCATTTTTCATTTGTCAGAAATTTAAAAAGACAAAATGGATCAATACTAACCCAAATTTAAATCTTATCTTTTAATATACCAAAAGGACGAAACTTTATAAAAATTTTAATTATTTTTTCCTTTATGATTTTAGACTTCAAAAGCTTAAAATTTTCATTAAGTATAACATCAATACAAAACTAGCAAAGAATTTTTTTTGAAGTTTGATAATAACAAGTGAGGTTCTAAAGAGGGTAGGAACAATGATTGGGGAGATTATAAGGTGAAAAATTGAATTCTCACTAATGATTGGGGAGATTATAAGGTGAAAAATTGAATTCTCACTAATAAAATTTCAGGTTACCAGTGGTGGATCCAAGATTTTTACGGGTTCAAAAATTTAAAATATAGTGCTTGAGATTTGAACTTGAAATCTCAAGGTAAATTTTAAACCCGCTAAATCACTAAGTCAATCTCTAGTATTGGGTTGAGAAGATATATATATATATATATATATATTAACAATAAAATAACTTAAACATACCATATAGATTTTTTTCGAGGGGGTTTGGGTGAACACAGCATCCCCATACCTTATTCATTTACGGTTAAATATATAATTAATTTTGATTGTTTAAATTTTAGTCATTAATTTAATTTTTGGGTTTTAATCTTAACCACTTAATACTAAATTATTAAGTGTTTTTGTTTGTTTATTCTATAATGATTCAATATCTCTTTATATTTATAATAAATATCTTAATGATATTAACACTCAATCATTTTTTTCTTTTTCATATTTGTTAAATTCTTTAGTTGCTTAGCATCTGTATGCAAGGAAATTTCATCAAAGTAAATCATGAGAAATTTGAATTATATTAAATTCAAAATATATTAGTCAAAATAAATATTGTGAATTAATGTAATTAAATTAATTATTTAAATTCAAATAAATATGGATTTAATTAAAGTCCAATTTTTATTGCTCTAGTCCATTAATTTAGGCTACAAATGAAGAACCCATTTTGCTAAGTTCAAGACGTCATCATATTCTAGAGGTTCATTTGAGCACCACGTGACAAATGATGTGTCATGGCAAGTCAAGTGAAGGAGCTAATAGGATCATGCAACATACCAAAATGATGCAACATGACCAACCAAATGCAAGGCCAATAAAAATGTGCCTTTTGTACAAATGCCATGTTCCGTCCAATCATATGTTGTCATGTCACTAAAATTTGATTGACCAAAAGAAGTTCATCTTCACCATGCCTATTTTCTTTCTGCAACTATAAATAGAGGTCTCATAATTAGAAAAAAGAACCACGAATTCTAACAAGAAGTAAGAGAAAGATCGTGGATCAAACGTTGTGGATTTCTCTACAAGAAACAAATCAAGCATTCAAGTTCATACATAATTCAAGATCAAGATGAAGATTCAAGATCAAGCTCAACGACCCTTGAATCTAAATTCAAAAGTCAAGATCAAATCTATCAAATTCACAAATCAAGTTCAAATTTAAGATCAAGCTCGAACACCTTGAATTTATATTTGAAAAAAAAATGAATCAGAGGATTCATAGGGATTGTAACCTTTACACATTAAAATCAGTAAAATATTATTGCAATATTTTTCTTGTCCCGATTATTAATTTCTCGACTCAAATTTTATTGTCTATAACATCTATCCAATAATTATTGCTAATTCAAACTTTATGTTTCTCATTCATGATTCATCTTTTTGATATTTTCTTTATGCTTGATTTCTTAAGACGTGAAATAAAACTTAAAGATTCATGTTTTCGACGGTAAAAGAATTAATGAAAAAAGAGGGACAACCAAGTGAATTTTTAAAAGCACAAGATAATAGTAGTAGCAATACATCTTTTTTATATTGAGAGGTAGAGTTAAGACTATAAAAATAGAGAGAAAGAAATGTTGAAAAAAATACGACGCTGAGATAAAATATAGAAGATGTTTTGAAAAAAAAAAAGAAAAAAATGCAAATGTAGAAATGAAAGTGTGAAAAAAAGGAAAGAGAACTACAAATACACTTGTCAAAAGAAATTGGTGCCCTCACAACTTTGTTGGTTGTGTCTCAATGCATATAAATTTTTTCTCTTGCACATGACACATATATAAAACATATTCTTTTCAAAAGGATTTAAATGATTTATTTTAACGGTCATACTATTTATTCTAATTACTTATTTTACTTATATAATATATTGAGTAGTTCATTATTCAATATGGATTCAGTGAATATTGTTTTTAATTAAAATATGAATGAGACAATTAATCTGGATACTAGTCTATACCAGGGAAATAAAGGTATATTTGGAACAATAAAATACAACACTAATTTTATTAGAGTTCATAAGATCGTATTAAAACTGTTAATTCATTCTTTTTCATTTTTCATAGAAAGATAACTAAATTAACAAGTAGGGATTAGGGACTATCAACTTTATCAATTTTTTTTTTGGATTAGAATTACTTATATCTTCTTCAAAATCTAACGTAGCTTAATGTGACTATAAGTTATTAAATCATGAGAACAACTCATATCAGACTCCATTCCTTTTTTCATTGTGTTCATTGATAATATCTTGATTTATTTCAATATTTTGGAGGAGCATGTGCAATATATGAGGATTATGCTTTAGAGGCTGGGGGGGTGAGAAATTTTATGCTATGGTCTCGCATTGTGATTTTTGACTTAGTTTTGTGGTATTTTTTGGAGTGTATGGTGTCCAAAGAGGTATTATGACTGATCTATCTAAGATTAGGGCTATTTGGGATTGATCTAGGTCTACTTCACCTATCAAGATTTGACATTTTTTTATTTAGATGGCTACTGTAAATGGTTTGTACAGTGCTTCTCTAATTATTGTAGATCCTTTCAATAGATTGACTTAGAAGAATATGATTTTTAGTGGAATAATGAGTGTGAGGTGAGATTTCAAAAGTAGACTATGTTGGCTTCGACATCCATCTTAACCTTAGGTGTGGAGGGTGAAGGTTTTATCGTATATTGTGACACTTTGAGAGTGGGTCTTGGGGGTGTTTTGATGTAGAGATGAAAGGTTGTAGCTTATACTTTGAGGTAGTTAAATGCCCATAGAAGAACTACCTCACTTATTTTGATGATCCAAAAGTTGAGGTCATGATAACATCTACTGATCCATCCTTAGTAGATAAATTAATCACCCAAAAGATAAAAAAAATCAAAAAGTATCTAAAAACTGGAATAAAGAGACTTCTAGAATTAATTAAGGTCAACACATGTACGAACATAGAGAAAGTCTGAAATAAATGCCATAAGACTCCCAATATCTGGTGTCATAAGTGTAGAGTATCTAAATACAACTAAAAATATAGAAAATATGATATCTGACTCTGAAAATAAGTAAAGATATCTAGATAGATAAAAAGAGATCTGGAGTAAACTTTATGACCCTAGAGCATGCCAGTACCTCGATCACGAACTCTGACTAGCACAAACTCAGCTACTGAGCCTCTTAATCATACTAGAATCTACACCGAAAGGTCACAATATGAGTGATTACGGTCCACTTATACTTATTATCATAAGCCAACTGAGCAAAGCATAAAATAATTCAAGTAAAGAAATATTTTAAGCACGTCACTTGTAAATAGAAAAGTTTTCAAATGGTAGCTCACACTATCTCCACCAACAGTGATAATATATAAATGAAAATAAATAGAAGAGAGTATTCACGAAGATACATAGAAACTAATTTCACATTAAGAAAACACATAAAAGAAACATAGAAGGTGCATATGCAAATGCAATGCAATGAATGATGAAGTGAATAGTTTTAAAGTCATCACATGAATTTTTTGTATATAGTTTTTGAACATCAATACAAGTAAATTAGGACCCATGGGGAGTCCACAACCCGTATGCTATCTCAAAATATCAACCCCACCTCTTCGTCTTATGTTCACGGATTAAGATTTTGCGAAAATATCTCATTTTCTTTCAAAACAGTGTTCCTCAATGGTAACTATATCTCATGAATGTGTGTATGAAATGAGGATATAATGTTCACAATCCAATCTATATGAAGATAATAAATGCATTTAATACGTGTGTAAGTGAACCTAAAATCAACTCAAAATGTCAATATTTCATGTTATCAGTTCAATTTTGGCACCATTAAAATGAATATGCATGTAAGATAGTATTAATAACATGTCAACTTATAACTTTGTCATTTATATCATGATAAAGACAAACAATTCTCAATAAGACATATAATATCTATACAACCCCCACACATGCATCAAATTAAGTATAAAGTCATTTAATTGCACAAACAAGGCTAATTATGCTAAATAAAGCCCCCACACGAGCAACATGCAATATATGATATAACAAGTCAACAACAACAAAAATTTAAGCCCCCACACAAGCATAGAACGATAATAATAATAATCTCAAAATACATTTTTCATAGATATTTTCCCAAATCCATAGAATGCTTTACTTATTTATCAACTACCCAACCTAGTCTAAAGAAAGTTAAACAATAAAATAACTCAAATCATCGAAATCCAAGCCTAAAGTCCTTCAATATACGACCTTCCTCTTCCAAATAGTATTAGAATCCACTAAAATATAAAAATTTAATGTCTACGCAGTAAAAAAAAAAGCTAATCATACCCATATTACTCATATTTAAGTTTGGTTCAAAATAAGATAAAAAACAAAAACGATAAATCAGAATTTATTTTAGAAACACATTCTCTAAGGTCATAGGAGTCTATAGTTGAAAACCCATACTAAAATGAGTTTAAAATGAGGTCCAAACTTAAGAAGAGCTATGTTTAAGCTTTACAGGCAAAATCCTCAAAATCTTATTTTAAATTCAAGATTAAAGAGTGTTATCAATGATACAATCAATAAAAATAATGAAAATAAAGTTTTGGAGCCTTCCCAAAGATAAAATAGTGATGAAAATACCAAAACTTATCCAATCCCAAAGCTCAAAGGTCTAAAAATGGTGAAAAATCACAATTATGGGTATATATATAGTGATGGTTGCTTAAGCAGTTAATTAATCGCTCGAGCGACCACCGTTTAAGTGGATGAGGGTCACTAAAACGGAAAAGGCATATATGGTCGGCCTTTACTTAAGTGATTCATAGCTACTAAAGCGAATACCACTAAAGCAATAGCTGACGCTAAAGCGGCTACTGCTTAAGCAGCTGCACCAGATCCAATGCATCAACAACTTGGTTAAGTTTGAAAGTTGTCGATCAATACCTAGGGATTCATTTGAAACCCCACTAACACAAAACATATACGCTACTAGATTATTTTCAACATTTTGGACTCAATGGCAATGTTGGTCTTTCAAAAAAGGATCGTTTCAACAAATTCACCCTTGAGACCCCCTTTTTACCAAAATTCATAGTTTCTAAATGAAGAGTCAAAATGCAAACTAATGGTACCAAACCCAAACCAACCCTATTACTAACCCAAATTCGACATTCAGGATATAATGAAAGTGGAAAATCACCACCAGACACTCAAAACATCAAATGTTGGTCAAAGTTAAACCTGAGGCTTTTACTCTAAGAGTCTCAAACTCTCCCAAACCATTTCTAAATGCATCGAGTACCATGACAACCATCTCCACACCCTAAAATAAATATGTAGTAACAATGAGAAGGGCAAAATGGTCAAAACCTAAAAATATAGAGGGTTTCACATACTAGGTCATTACATTTATGACTTGGACTTAGTGATGGTATTTTTTTGCTTAGAAGTTATGGTGGTATTATTTGTATGGGGTTTATCATGAGATGTTCATCAATCATCACAATCTATAGTGAATATTCAACTTGAAGGATCTAAATTTGAGACAACACATGTGGTTGGTGTTGTTGAAGGACTATGGCATGACTATTCTTTATTACTCAGGAAAGACCAATATAGTGGTGGATACTTCGAGTTTTAAGGCAGTGAGTATGAGTAGTTTTTCCTTATTGATGACAAAGGAGTGACCTTTAGCTATGGATGCTCAAATTTTGGCCAATAGCTTTGTGAGACTTAATATTTCTCAACCTGGTAGAGTTCTTGCTTGTGTTGAGTCACGGTCTTTGTCAGTGGAGCAAATTAAGAATAGACTATCTGAGAATGGGAAGTTTTACATCTTGGAAACAAAGTGTTTAAGGGTGAAGTTGAGGAAGTGATACGATTCAAGATACAAAAATGGAAACAAAATACGTAATTAAAAGATAAAGTGATAAAGAAAAATATATTAACACAAGTAGTAAACTAAAAAGTAATCAATTGGTATATCAGACCTAAAGACCTCTATTCAAATTAACTACAAGCACTGAACCTCTTACGATGACCTAAGGGGAATCAATCTACCACATAACTAATGAATCTAAGAAATAGTTCAACACAAGCTTCACCAAGCTCAACACTCTCAAGTGTATTTCACCAATCAACATAAAATAAGTTCTAAAAGAGCTAGCCTCCACTATTTGTAGTTTTCCTACAGGGTCCAAAAGTGACCCATTATGTAAATTGTAAGAATAGCCCCAAAAGTGAGCTATGCCTTAAGAATAAGACGTTCATAGTTGCACAATGGGATTGCATAAGGTCTGTGCGATGCATACCAAATGGCCTTCAAGCTTGCACAAGTTTAGGTTAAGAGACACCTCTATTTTTTCAAGTTGTGTATTCAATTGGTAGGTTGTGAGTTTAGCACTGAAGTTATGCATCTATCACTTTCACTTTGTGAGAGGTTATTTCATTTATTTGGACTTCTTTCAATCTCCAACTTAATCATCATAACATGGAACCCTTTGGATGGTATCAGGTGTGCTCAAGTATGTCCCTCTTCATAAATATTCCTTGAAGAGCTCATGCTCAAATACTCTCACCTAGATGTCAATTTCCCTTTTACCATGGCTCAATAACGTAGAACCCAAAATTTAATTCACTAATTTGGTTTATCTATAAATTTGAAGGTGACAAGAGGTAGAAAATAATAACCCTATTCCAAGACGGCCCCACAAAGCCTTTCAACAGTGACTAAGGAACTTAGAGTCCCTATCACTTACGATGGTCTTGGGAATAACATGCAATTTGGCCATATTCTCAAAAAATATAATGCAATATTAAATGCTTAATCACATTTGTTACATGCAATTAATGAGCCATTTTAGATAATCGATCAACCATAAAAAGATACCATCCTTCACTTGATTAGTTCTTGGTAAGCCCAATACAAAGTCCATGAAAATATCAAAGCAAGGTCCTTAAGTGTGGGCAAAAAGGTATACAAGCCTTGGGGAATGAGTCTATATTTTTCACATTTGCATTCAACACATTGGCCATAATTTTGGCAACACCAAATCGTATTTCTAGCTAATAGAATTTCTCTTCTAGAATACCCAAAGTCATAGTAATACCAGAGTGATCCATCAATCCCCCATTGTGTGACTCCCTCACAAATTTCTCACCAAGAATTCATCTTCACACATAGTCTCTTGCCTTTGAACAAAAAACCATCAAACTTAAAAGAGAAAGTAAGAATCTATCCCTATTCTATTTTTCCCTTTCACATTCCACATAATCTTGGAAAAATTGAGCCAAAATAGGGTCGTTGGGATACAATGCCTTCAAATATTCAAAATCAAGTAATTTAGAAGACAAAGTATTTTCAAAACATGCTTTGTTGACAAGGCCTCGACACCATAATTTCTTTTCCTTTCTTGTATTGGATTACATTGGGAAAAATCTCCTAGGAACTCAATCTATTTGGCGTGTCGCTTCTTCCACTTACTTTGGGCCCAAAGATATTTCAAGGATTCATGCTCAGTTCAAATCACAAACTCCTCAGGCCATAAGTAATGTTGCCAATTGCCCAATGCTCTAATCAAAGCATACTACTCATGATCATAACTAGAATAATTTAAAGTCTCACCTTTACATTAAAATAAGTAATGTGATTTTGGTCTTGCATCAAGATGACTCCAATGCCTACTTTACTAGCATAACATTCTACTTCACATATCTTCTCATAGTTGGGTAATTGTAACAAAAAGAGCAGAGCTAAGTATGGATTTCAAGGCTTCAAAATATTTTGCTTGCTCATAACCCCATTTGAAAGGTTTATCCTTTTAAATTACCTCGATCAAGGGAGTGACTATGGTATTAAATCATTTGATAAATTATCTATAAGAACTAGCCAATCCGTGAAAAATTTGAACATTGCTTATGGATGTTGGAGTTGGCTAATTATTAATATTATCTAGCTTGGATCATCTACTTCAACTCCTCTTGATCTCACACCAGACCCTAGAAACACAACCTCATCTACACAAAACAAACATTTTTCAAGGTTGGTATAAAGTTGCTCCTTTTGATGCTCATCAAAAATAGATTTAAAATGTCTAACATGATCATGTAGGGACTATATATAAACTAGAATATCATCAAAGTATACCATAACATATTTTCTTAAAAATGGTTCCATCACATGGCTTAACAATCTCATGAAAGTACTATGATTATTATATCCTGAGGGGAATGACCATTAATTTATATAAACCAAATTTGGTCTTGAAGGCGGTTTTCCATGCATTACTGGGGATCATCCAGATTTGGTGATAACCAATCCTAAGGTCTATCCTTGAAAACATATAAAAACCACTCAGTTTATTTAATATGTCATATAACTTGATAAAGGGTGGTGATACCTTACCATTATCTTGTTGATTGCACAATAATCAAAAAACATACACTAAGTATTATCTTTCTTTGGCACAAAAAAGACTGGGATGACACACAAACACATGCTCTCATTTATGTAGCCCTTATTGAGAAGTTTCTAAAATTGTCCTTGAAGCTCTTTTATGTTTTCTAAATTGATTTGATAGGGTGATTTTTTTTTAGAAATTGAGAGTCTATCACAAAGTTAATTGAGAGTCTATCACCATTTTTTTTGGAACTTCTACTCTCCATACACGCTTAACCACTAGATATTGTAAGGTGTGGCACTCTTGGTTGTGAGTAGCTTCAAGAAGTCCACCATAACAACAGTAGAAACATTAGCTCAACCCCCACTATCTATGATTAAAGAACAAATAATGTCCTTGATGGGGAACTTGAAATGGAAGAGATTCTCCCTTTGGATTATATCATCTGAGGCCTTACTAATCATCACTCTCTCATCACATTGTTTGGAATTATAGGGTCCTTTCTTATGGCCATGCACCTTCAATTGGAGCCTTCCTCATCATCCCTTGTAGTATGCCAACTTCCCCATCATTTATATCTTCCCCATAATACTTATTATTCCCAAATTCATAATTATCTTAGTTTTCTCCCTCACTACACTCTTTTTACTTCTTCTTTTCTTTAAGATAGTAAACCTTCCCTTATCTAAAGATCATGCTTCTATAATTAGGAGATTTACTCGCCTTATGACTATTCTTGACATTTAAATCATAGAATACCCTTGGAATTAGACAACAAACATTTGTTACCTTCATTCTTTGGTGGATTTTTGGAGCATTATTCTTCTCATAAAAATTCTTGAAGTCTTTGTCCTTGTTCCATCCCAAGGATGCTTGAGCCACCTCTTTCTTTGTCCAAGAATCTAAATATGAATACCTCTTAATCTTAGGAGACTTCTTCTTCAAATGTTCTTCTCAATCTCAATAGATGCTTGTACAATGTCTTCAATTCTTTCAAACTGTTGGTAATTACTTTGGAGGCAATGTCAAAGTCATATCTACCTTTAAAATAGGCCATGATATGATTAGGATGCTTCTAAATCTCAAGACTTTGAATCATGCCTTAAAACTTATCATAATATTCTTTTACATTCGGGTTTCCATGCCTCAAATTGTAAAGCTTTGTGAATTATTTTTACATATACCTCTTTGGTATGTATTTGTATCTCATAAGTGCCAGTAACTCATCCCAACCTAAAATGTCATCATTACCATCCTTTCTTCGACATGCTATTATAAACTCCCACCAAGTTGAAGGAAACCATTCAAATTGAGAAGTTGTATTAGTAGACTTCTTTTGATTGTCAACTCATCAGTTTGTAAAATTTATTCATATTATATCTCTTAATAAAGGTGTGTCTCAAGATCACTCATTCCCTTAAGCATATTAAGAGTGACCTTGATCTATTTGAGACCCATTTCCTACCCCCATTTTCTACCTTGGTTCTATGATGATCTTCTTGAACCTCGACTTGCTCGTGGTTCTTGTAGTTTCTTCCACCTTGTAGATGAAGACCTCTCCTTCCTCCCCATTCTTGACATTGACCTTGACCTTGGTACTATGATCTATTCACTTTATCATATCTTTTATTATTTTATGAAGCCTTTTTTATGAAGCCTTTTCACCTTTCTTTACATAATCATCTTATGGATTACCTTTCCTTACCTCCTCAACTTAGATTAGTAGATTTTGGTTTTGTGTCCTTTGGTAAGATGGGATTTGGTTTGATGGTACTTGATATGGTTAAGTTAGATACGAGTGGTCGAATGGGGTTTTAGACATTTTGGTTATTAGTGGTTTATAGAGAGGGAACACCTTCTTGTAGGGGTAGATTACACATTTGGTGAAAAGTATTGAGGGTAAAAGTAGGAGAAGTGTTTTGGGTATGTCTGCTTAAGGAGGAATGGTAGTTTTATGGAGTGTAAGTTGTGGATTTTAAGTGTCCCTCCATTTTGATCATCCTCTTATCCATTATGGACATTCACCCTTCTGTTAGTCCCATCCTAAGATCCAATCCATTAAGCATTTGCAAGATAACATTCAAAGCATTCTTAACCATGGAATTAGGCATTTCACCTTAGATATCCATTATACCTAGAAAGAAGACACTTAAGAAAAATAAGAAGCAGGTTAGAATTAAAGAATTTAAACCTCACAATCACTTATATTTTCACACCTTTGATTGCCTTTCAAATTAATTCACTAGTATTCAAGGCTTGCTTATACTTTGATGGTATACAAGGTGTCAATTGCTACTCTCAGATAGAATGGATTTTTGTTTAATGAAAGACAAAAAACTCTAGTAAACAAAAGGATTTGAACCAAATAAGTTAACTACGAAATTAAAAAAAAAAAAGAAAAACTCAAAATAAATAGGAGTTATGAACAACACAGACTTAAGAAATTAATAATTAATGATGATAGGTACAATTATTCAGTTATTTGTCAACTTCTACCCACATTAAAAGTTAATTTTGAGGATAACTTAGTGTGATTGTGTCCATATCTATTGATCCTAGTGAAAAAGTGTAAAAATACTAAATTTGATGGTTTAATGTAACACCCTAAATTTTTTGCCCTGATACTTCTTGAGTTATTACACTCTTTGCCTAGGATAAACTCTTCCTACGAGTCATAGAGAGTCATTATAGGTTGGATGACCCTAATCTTAGGTAGACCAATGAGGTTGTCCAAATCTTCTATCCTGACTACGACTTATGACTAACTAGTTGTATGGACTCGTTATGAGTTGTAGCATGTCCATCATACGGTAAGCAGTGTGTCACCCAAGGTTTCTTTCCTAGCCACGATTCGTACCCCCACGAGTTAGTAGGGTTACTATACGACTCATACAATATGAGTTATAAGGTGACCAGTGAAGGTTCCTCGAGCTTCCACCTTGACTACGACTCATAGTGACGAGTCTTATCGAGTCGTAGTGTGACCCGTAGTCAATGATGATAACTTTTTAGTATTTCATTAAGGGTACTTTAGACATTTACCTTTTTCTTCAATAATAACCCACGACTTAAAAACATATTAAGGACCCCTTTATCATCCATAACGCAATCAAAACAACTCTCAAAACTCTCTTAAATTCTCACTTAGGGTTTATCAAAGTTGGCAACTAAAGCTCCCAAGGGTTGATTTTTTTCTGTAAATCTTATCATCTCAGGCCTGTTACTCTTCCCCAAGTTATAAAAAATATGTGTTTATAATTGTATCTATGTGTTATTGAACAATATTGAATTAATTGCTTTTCCTATGGGTTTTATGAATTATACATGGTTTGAATTGATGGTTTTGAATAATTGGGTGCATAGGCATAGAGAATGAACTAGAGGGTCACAGTTTTCTGAATTTTGTGAATATGGATAATTGAATTAGTATAACACCAACCCAATCTTGTGAAATTGGCTTTGAATATGAGTATATTTGAATTGAAATATTTTTGGAACCATTACATGATATAAAGAGGTTATTGAAACATAATGATACAATTTAATGAATAAAAGGGGTCGTGGGATTCCCTCACAGTTGATTTTATAAACAAAGAGGGTAGTTTCCCTAGGATAATGAAATATTAATGGCATGGTGATGTTACCTTACAGGTGTAGTTAGTATGATGATAATAATCGGGGTATTCCTTAAGGTGTATTATGGTTATAAATGGGAATGTGTGAAAGATGTTTTTAACTGGACTTAAAGAGGTTTGTGTAGCTAGGCCATGAAAGTGGAGGTCCCAAGGGACCAATACTGAAAACCGTATTTGTCGATGCTAGGGTATAGATAACTGGGTGGTTCGAGTCCCTCTTATTATATAATTGGGTGCTTTGAGTCCACCATGTTAAATGAATGGATGCTCAATTAACCTTTGATATATGATCAATAGGTTTGAGTCCCCTATAGTATATATGTATGCATGATTATTCTCTAGTTCGCGTGGTTACACGCACTGGGGCCCTTTCAGCTAGAGAGACCTATATAGCCCATGGGTGCATTCTTATGATGGTTGAGCTACACAATCTGAGCTAATATTTTAAAGTTCATGCTAAGCCTTATTTCCTATCCCGACATGTGATATATATATACACATACATCTGATTATGTGCATTGGATTTGACTGATTTTGAACTATTAATCATGGCATTATTTTATACCTTCCCTGAGTTACATACTTGAGCTCAACCCGCTCACCATCTCCAGATACTGTATCCCTACACGATGCAGAAATCGAGGGAACTTAGACTTTTCCTACATAATGATTGGATTTCTGGTTTATCAGCAGTCGATTGATGTGGTGAGTCTCTTTCTCCTAAAAGGCTGTTACTTCTTAATTTACCTTTCATTATATACTGCTCTTTGAATTTATTTTGACTATTATCGAGGGCATCTTTCGACGTTGGTTTGATTTGGTTTTGTCATCAAGGATTTATAGACATTACTGTGGATTGGGTATTGGTCATTGACATACTTTTAGATTCCTTTAATCTTACATTTATTCTATCTTTTTATACGTTTGGAATTTATTCGATTCTAGTGTTTATTTATCTATTTGACTAGAAAAATAGGGTAGTCTTCGGTCCACAGTGGACGTGAGATACCCATCACGGCCAGGCCCTTGTTCAGGTCATGACAAAGTTGGTATTAGAGCCTGGGTTCATAGTCAATTACGTGTCGATAAAGCTGTGATAAGTAGAATCTCTTTCATAGGTGTATCATTCCACACTTAAAAGGGAGAGGTTATGAGGCATTTAGGAATTTTCCCCTTCTTGTTGTTCTAATTTGGGCTGTAGAGTCTAAGGTCTTAAATCTCCTCTAATTCTAATTTATTCCTATTTCAGATCATACCTTCAAAAAGATCTGATGCTCGTGGAAAATCTTCAGTCCCGCTTGGGGATAATACGGACATTGATCATCCTACTTATGGAGTTCCAACCTGGTCTAGGGGTCCATCTCTTGATTTACCTCTTGGATCTTTACCAGTTCCCTCTATCCTTCCTCGGACACCTTAGGCTATTATGTTTAATATTGTATTTTGCCAGTCAGTCCACTTGCTTACCTAGTTGGTGGCCTCTCAAACTGAGTGTATTGCTTCTGTGGCTTCATCTTCTGAGGTCACTAGGGTCATCTAGTTTGTGACGTTGAGTCCTCCAACTTTCACTGGTTTGAAGGTTGATGAGGATCCTCAAAATTTTATTGATGAGATAGAGAAGATTTTTTGTGTGATACATACTTTTGACACTGAGTGTGTTGATTTTATTGCATACCAGCTGAAGGATACGGCATATTAGTGGTATGAGAAGTGAGAGAAGATTAGGGGAGATGATACTGATTCAACTATATGTGATGACTTTTCTAGTGCTTTTATGGATTGTTTCTTTCTTTAAGAGTTAATAAAGGCAAAGCCGAGGAGTTCGTGAATTTTATATAAGGCAGAATAACTATGAATAAGTATGCCTTGAAGTTTCATCAGTTATATCGTTATGCTCCAGAGTTGGTTTCTTCTATGAAGGCGAGGATGAGGAAGTTTGCTCCGGTTTTATTTCCTGACTTGGTATTAGAGTGCAAGACCGCCTTGTTGAATAAGGATATCGATATTTCTAGACTGGTAGTATATATGTAATAAGTTGGGGAGGAGAAAAAAAACAAGAAAATATAAGGAAAAGGCAGAGTAAAAATTTCTAGTTTTCTGAATAGAAAGGAGGCCATTAAAATAGTGGTAAGGATGTCAGGCAGTGGTCTAAGAAGAAGTGAGGAAATTTCAATTCTTATTCTACGGCTTGTGCTCCATATCGTAAGCCGTCTGGTGATTGTCTCTTTCTAAATGACAGTGGATTTAGTACACCAAGTGCCCAGTCTCAGGCCAACGAGATCAGTCGGCCTCATCTTATCCCCTTGTCATTTATGTAGGAAGATGCATCATGGATGTTATGGTGAAGGAAGGGATACATAATTTAAGTATGTTTATCTTGGTCACATTCAATGAGATTGTCCTTCAAGGGTTGCTTCTGGAGTTAATAAGGTCCCAGTTGCTGCTTTTTCAGCTCCTGCACCAAAGGGCATCTTTGGGTACTAGCACTGATTGGAACTGTCTTTATGCGATTGCCACCCCTCAAGAATCTAAGGCTTCTACTGGTGTCTTCACTGGTACGTTACAACTCTTTTCCCATGATGTGTACTGCTTAATTGATCTAGTTTTAACTCTTTCTTATGAGACCTATTATGTGCCTATTTTTTTTGGTTTTGGTCCTGAGTGTATTTTTGATCCTTTTTCTGTGTCTACCTCGGTGGGTAAGTCAATTGTGGAATCTATATGTGGTAGAGAGAGCCTGGTAGACTTGATAAAGTTGGACAAGGTTTGTTTTGATATAATTTAGGGGATGGATTGGCTCCATTAATGCTATTCCTCTCTAGATTATTGGACCTGTAAGGTCATTTTTAAATTTCCTAATGAGCCAGTTATAAAATGGGAAGAGAGTGGTCATATCTTATCTTAGAGCTCAGAAATTAATCTCTGATGTGTGTTTTTATCATTTGGTCAGGGTTAAAAATTTTAACTCCAAGGGTCCTTCATTGCAATCTGTTCCCATGGTTAAAGAATTTCCTAAGGTTTTTCCTGATGACCTTCCTGGTATTCTTCCCGATAGGGAAATTGATTTTGGAATTGACCTTCTACTGAATACCTGTACTATCTCTATTCCTCCTTATAAAATAGCTCTTACTGAGTTGAAAGAACTGAAGGAGTAGTTGAATGATCTTCTTGATAAGGGTTTATCCTCCTAGTGTGTCCCCATGGGGTGCTTTCATTCTTTTTATGCATGCAAAAATGGGTCCCTTTGTATGTACATAGACTACTGCTAATTGAATAAGGTAACTTTAATAAGTATCCTTTTCCTATGATGCTAACCTATTTGACCAGCTTCAAGGTGCTAAGTACTTTTCTAAAATAGACCTTCGATCGGGTTATCATCAATTGAAGATCAGGGAGGTAGATATCCCTAAGACTATTTTTCATACCTGGTATGGACATTATGAGTTTCTGGCCATGTCTTTTGGTTTAAATAATGTCCCACAAAATTCATGGTTCTTATGAACTGGGTATTTCATCAGTTTCTGGACTTATTCATCATTGTGTTCATCGATGATATTCTAGTATATTCTAAGAGTAAGGTGGGCATGCTACAGACCCTTAAATATCAGCATTTGTATGCTAAGTTTTTCAAGTATGAGTTTTGGTTGAATGTTTTTACCTTTTTAGGGTATTTTGTCTCTAATAAAGGGATCATGGTGGATCTACAAAAGGTTGAGTTAGTTAAGAAGTGTCCTAGACCCACAACTCTAATCGATATTTGAAGTTTCTTGGGTTTAGCTGATTATGATAGGAGGTTTGTGGAGAGTATATCTTTGATTGTTGTCCTATTGACTAAATTGACTTTGAAAAGGGTAAAGTTTTTGGGGTCAGAATCTTGTGAGGATAGCTTTGAGAAGTTGAAATATAAGTTGATTTTGGCTTTGGTCTTGACCCTATTCGAGGGTACTAATAGATTTATTATGTATTATGATACATCCCGAGTGGGACTGGGATGTGTGTTGATGCAGTGTGGCAAGGTAGTCGCATATGCTTCTTGGCAGCTGAAAGTTCATAAGAAGAATTATTCAAATCATGATTGGGAGTTATTGGTTGTGGTGTTTACCTTGAAAATCTGGTGTCACTACTTGTATGGGGTACATGTTGATATCTTCTCAGATCATAAGAGCTTGTAGTATGTTTTCACCCAGAAGGAGTTGAATCTCAGAAAAAAGAGATAGATCGAGTTGCTCAAGGATCATAACATGAGTCTTCATTATCACCTCTTTAAATCTAACATGGTTGCTAATGCTCTTAAGAAGTTGTCCATAGAAAGCTTATCTCATGCGGAGGGGAAAAAATAGGGGTTGGTGAAGGATATTCACCATTTGGCTAATCTTGGTATTTGTCTTTAGGAATACGAGGATAGACTTATGATTATACAAGAGATGGTGAAGTCATTTCTTAGTGTTAAGGTGAAAAAGAAGCAAGTTTTGGGTCCCATCTTGATGCAGATCAAGGATGATGTCGGTCAGCAGAAAGTGATAGCTTTAAAGATTGGTGGTGATGGTATCTTGAGGTGCCAAGGTAGGTTGTGTGTTCCTGAAGTTGATGGGATGACAGAGAAGATCTTGGTTGAGGCTCATGAATTGCGGTATACGTTTCATCTTAGTTCTACAAAGATGTACCATGACTTGATAGAGATTTATTAATGGAACAACATGAAGAAAGATGTGTCCAATTTTGCGGCGAAGTGCATGGTCTGTCAGCTAGTGAAAGTAGAACACTTGAGGCCTATTGCTTTGTCTTAAGAGATTGAGTTTCCCGTATGGAAATGGGAAGTGATTAACATGGATTTGGTTGCCAGTCTTCTGCAGACTCGTAGTCATTTGATTCGATACGGGTCTTCGTGGATAGGATAACTAAGTCTGCTCACTTCTTACCTATGAAGACTAGTTATTTTGCAGAGGATTATGCAAAGTTGTTCATTCAAAAGGTCATCAAATTTCATGGTACTCTAGTTTCTATCATATCTGATCGAGGTACGTAGTTGTCATCTCACTTCTAGCATTTTAGAGAGGTTTTGGGGACTAAGGTAAACATTAGCACCTCTTTTCACCCTCAGATGGATAGGCAAGAGGAGAGGACCATTCCAACTTTGGAGGATATCCTAAAGACTTATGTGATCAATTTTGGTAGTAGTTGGGTTGACCATTTGCCTCTCATAGAGTTTGCACATAATAATACCTATCATTCTAGTATTTGGATGGCTCAATTCAAGGCTTTGTATGCTAGGAGATATTGTTCTCCTATTGTCCCTTATGACAGAACGAGCTACACAGTTTACGCTAATGGTTTAAACTCTCTTGTTCATGACCATTGTCCCTATCCCTACAACCTATATATATATTTATAAATGTTGTGGATATGGTTTTGATTGGTTTATGGCAATGGAATTATATTATCCCTTTCCCTTGAGTTACATATTAGTGCTCTCCCCACTGACCATACCTGGATGCTGTATCATTTCATAATGCAGGGTCTGAGGGCTTTTCTGTTACCCCTGTACAGTGTTAGGTGGTGTGGTATGTCACTTGATCTATTGTGAAGTGGTGAGCCTCCATCTTTCGAAAAGCCCAGCCATTTCACTAGTTTCATTATTGTATTATTACTTTTTTGGACTCTTTCTTTCATAGTCGGGGGCATGTCTCAACTTAGTTGGTATTTCTAGATTAAAAGGATTTTGTGGATAGTTTTGGGATGACATAGATTTAGACTCTTAGATTTCATTTGATTTATCTATCTTTATTATTATTTTAGTTAACTTCTGTTGTTTATATTTATGTGCTCTAAAGGTTGATCTAAGGGGGTGGTCTCCGGCTTACGATGGGTTTGAGATACCCATCACGACTAGGCCCTGGATAAAATCATGATAGGTACCTATATCTAATACTTGTGAGACTTGTTGTACATGACTTGGAGGGTATAAATACACATTATACATGCATAAAGGGACATCCATCATATCACATGAAATCAAAACACACACATACTCTAAAATCGACTAAAACTTAATTTTTCTACTTGGTTTAAGTTGAGGATAGAGTGGTCAATGCATATATTTCACGTGAGACATCTTATAGACGACCTAAAGGTCTATATAAAGAAAACTAAGCCACAATTACACGATACCTCTGGAACATACATGCTTTGAGGTGGAAAATAAGACATCAAGGAGCTCAGACTAGGGTTCTTTCTTATTATACTTTTCTTTATTGTAGTTTTATTCTATGAACTCATATATGGTGATTCTTTGTAAAACTATTAGTGGCTAAACACCCTCTTTTGAAGGTTGAGGCTATGAACATGATTGCTTAGCGTATACTCAAGTTGGTTAATGTTAAATATTATATTTGGTTGTTCTAATGTTCTTGTACTTTCTATTCTATTGATTTGCAATCTTTAGAATACATCTATATTTTATTTGTGAACCTAGAAGGAGTAACATTAGATTAGAATATGGAATTTAAGGAATGTGTTCTTGTCTTTTAGAAAAATTAAAGATAAGATTCACAATTAGGATAGGAACATACCTAATCTTCTCCCTTAGTTCAAATATGGGATGAAATACAAATACATTTTAATTAGTTCCCACATCCCCACTCAAATATGTAGTTGTGAGGATAATTTAATATATAATTAGAGGTTTGGAAGACCGAGCTAGATAACTTAACCAATAAGATTGTATAGCTTCTATCAATGTTCAAGATACTTTGACCCTGGAATCCTTCTAATTATTGTTTCTAACACTTTTAATTTATGTTATTGTTCATTGTTAATTTTAGCATAACAAAACTCAAATTCTCACTGGTTACAAATTGCACTTATTTTACTTCAATAGTAACACATTAATTGGATTGTCTGCTAAATGCCAAGTTCATATGGATCTATAATCATTTTGCAAAAGCCACTTTATTACTTGCACTGCCACGTACTCTCGCTTGGGTGATTGGATGCAAAAATCCAAGTAGATCAATTACAAGTTGAGAATTAGGTTTAAGAGCCAAAAAAGTGAAATTAGAATCAAAGAAAAAGAACTAAGATGATAGAACCTGAGATTGATCAGAGTGAAGTAATATGCCCTAGGATCTTGTGGATGAACATACAAAGGTGGTGTGTATGGAAAAGAGTGGTGTATGCCTTTGATGGACGTACAATGCAACAGAAAGTTTTTCGGACAGTTGTGCACTCAAACTTCGTTTGTGTGTATAGCTCAAGAGTTAGGCATTTAAGATGTGAGTATAAAACAATGTGACAGAATGTACTGGAAAATTGTGAACTTAGTTGTAGTTATGCAGCACATAAGTTACGCATCTTTGATTTTAGGAACACAAAGTGATGGTAAGGGCTCCTGAATCTTCTAAATGTTGGTGCTTTTGTGGCTCTTGTACTCCAAACCTTATCCTCCCACTATGATAATTTTCCTTCTTATACTAATCCTTAAAGATCTTTTCTTTCTCTTATTTTATATCAAATATCACTTTTTTGAAGACTTTCTCTTGAATATTTAAAGGGCCTCAAGAACTTCATGAACAAGATAAGCTTTCAAATTTTACAACTAACTTATCTTGGCTAGAAATTCCACAAAATTTTGAATCTAGGTTCCTCTTGAGAACAATCTCCAATGATTTTGGATCCTCATTCCAAGCCTAAATTTCAAGATCTAAGAACCCACTTCAATTTTTCTTCAAAAATCAAAAATCCAACAATGGTGTTTCTTTAAACTATTCCAATCACTCTTAAATCCATATCCAGACTCAAAAAATACAAAAGGCAGCAAATCTAATATTACAAACTACAAACAAGACTAAATAACAACTATATTCTTGGCATTTTTTTTAAAATGAATTTAAACTCTTTTCTATAAGAACTAGAACAGAACCAAGACTAGAACTGTAGTAACAAATCTATGCTTAGCTTTGATACTAATTGATAAGATTCAAGATGCAAAAACAAATACAAAATTGAAAGATAAATAGATTGAAATAAGTAGTAAATTAAAAATCAACCAATGGGTATATCAAGCCCAAAGTCCTCTGTTAAAATTCACTATAAGCATCGAACCTCTTATGAAGACCTCGAGGGAATCAATATCCCATGAAACTAACATTTCTAAGCAATAGTTCATTGAAAAATCTTCACAAATCTCGATTATCTTAAGTTTATCTTCATCAATCAACATACACTAAGGAATAAAGTAGCTAACCTCCATTATTTATAGTTTTTCGGCAAGTTCTAAAAGTGGCCTTTTAGGTAAATTGCATATAACAACCGAAAAATTCAAACTAAGATTAGAATGATGCTTGAAGTACATGTAGGATTGAAAATCATACTTTGATAATATTCAAAGTGATTTATACATATATTAAGGCCACAAATAACTTGTAGCTCATAGACAAGTTGAAACCTTCCTTATAGGGTATTTTCTTTCTAAGAATTTTTCTATAGTCAGTTTCAAATGATCATATATACTAGAATAAAAATATTTATAAGGAAAACTACCCACCAAATGAAATTTCTTTGAGATTTTTTCAAACACATCCAATTTTGTTGTAATCTGATTTCAAAGCTAAAAGTTATGACCATTTTAGTGAAGCACTGCCCAGCAGTTAGAACCTACAAACAAAATCCACGATTGTGGTTAGAAACCATAACCATACAATGGAATCATCTTCTTTAAATATCCCCAAAAACCTGATATTTGATAATCATACCTTCCAACCATGAAAGGGTACCATGATCTTGGGCACGATCCTAGCTCTTAAAGTTGATCCGACTTGGACTTTCAACCTATGAACGAAGGCACAATCGTGGGTGGGTCCCATAATAATACCAAGTCTATTATGATGAATTTTACAGATATTCAATTCAGCATCATAACAACTAATATCACCCATGATCATAGTTGGGTTCCATTATCATGGGATGGTTTGTACGTCAAGTTCTACAACTTTTTGAGTTACGTTTTATAAGGGGCTCTCCAGTATTTTCCCAACATCCAAACCCCTAAAATACATTTTTTTAAGCTATTATAAGGTTGAATAATAAGCCTAAGTTTACCCTAAGTACCTCATACTCAAATTCATTCAATACATTAGCATTAACAGAGAAAAAAAATTAATTTCTCTTCTACAGGGCATTACTAGGGTTTATCTTCTTCAAGATCAAAATTCAATGAATTCCCCAAGGTTTCAATATACAATTGTGTTGTATTTTATAAATGGGTATCCTTTCACATACTAAGTCCCAAAATATACTCAGTTCCTCAGCTGATTCATGATCTCAAAATTGTGATTTTCTCTACAGTCATGATTCCTTTTGTATCTAAGCTCCCAATAACTAATAGGCTATAAATATACGTTTTCCCATAAAATTCAATACCTTGATAATATCATATTCATGAACCTTAAATATAATGATATTGCATGATTTTGGACTTGTATTGTATGATTTCACATGGCATTCAAATTATAGAAATAGTCATGAATAGTTGCATTCTTTAAAGATAGTGGGTTATGAACACTAAATATCTTAGGATCCCATGAATTGTCAATAGAATGCTCATTACTTCTAATTCATGTTCTTTAGTATACTTTCATCTAAATTATTTCATACTCAATCGTAGATATCAGAATTAGTGGACTTCAGTCTTATCAGTTTAGTAGACTATTAAAGTGATTTTTGATAAAGAATATTTTAACCATACTTTCAGATAGTATTTACTATTAGACTATTAACATTTTCTTGAGTTGGGATTTAGGAATTAGGTCCAACCTTATTAATTCTTTCCAAAATCTCAACCCTCATATACTCATATCAGTAAAATTCATGATATGTATGACACCTAGATGACATCCATGAACGTGGATCAAATTTCTAATAAAATCAAAGTTCAATAGTTGTATGGTAGTAAGGTATGTCATTTATGACTATGGATAGTTTGACATACAAATATATCACTATTAGTAGTCTCATGAGCTATCAATTATGTTTAGTTGGGAGTAGTACTTAACACTAAGCGAATGAAAGAATGAAGACTAACCCACTCGTTAAGCTGAGACCTTCAATAGTAGTCCCTAAGTCAGAGAGCTATGTGTAACCATAGATTTGGTTATACCATATCAGATCAGATCAGTCTTTATACTCTAACAAGGTATATTGGGCCCTTTTTAATAGGGATTATACACCTGACTCCATACTTTGCTCACATGATTATATGTCAACTAAGAATATCTCCCACAGTCTCACACTTTGATATTTATATGATCCTCAGTTCAATCTAGTTCATAGTACCTCAGTTATATTAAAATATTTATGAAATTAGTTTTTATGATGATCCAGATGGATCTTTGCATCTTATTATACCTCAATAATCTGTAATTGATTTAAATATTCTATCATTAATACAACAGTTTATATACCTTTTTATGATAGTCAGAATGTCCTTATACTCCCATAGTTTAGATATTGCATAACTTAGTACTCAATTTATTCAACATATTATTTTTGTTTGGTTACATATTTATTCACTTGGACATTGCATTAGTTTACCTTTTTCACTCCATGTTCAGTTTACTTACTCATGTTTAAAATATATAGTGTAGCGCATATGTCATATGTTCAGTACATTTAAAGTATAGATCACATACATTCCTTTGTGCTCTACTATCTTATAATATTAATTTTGATGTTTAACATCCATCTCGTAGTTAGCACGGTTCCCTACTTATATGTGCAGTAGAGAGTGATGAGTACTCATATTTTGAGGATGAGTTTTATGTTTACTTTCTTTATTTTAGTCATCTAATTTTCAGATAGTTAGAGTTAGTTGGGGTTTTGTACAGTAACTCATCTTATTTAGAGGCGTTTAGATAGTCAGCTAGATTATGTTTTTAGCTTTATGGGTATTATTCAGATATTTTCACTTAGTATTATTTCCAAACATATTATTATTCAGATTATTAATTTTTGTATTAGTGATTTCTAATTTATTTTAGTATTCATAGTAGCATGTCAGGTCATAGATTAGCATGGGATCACTTGTGCTTCTGAGCACTATGTAATGACTAGGGGATAGTCCCAGGTCGTGATATTTTAAAAACAACCCCAAAAGTAAGATATACCTTAAAAACAAGATGTCTATAGATGTACAAAAGGATCGTTCAAGGTATGCATGGTACACACCAATATCCTTTAAGCTCTCACAAGTATAGGTTGAGAGAAGCCTTTATTCTATCAAGTTGTGCATTCAATGTCATGTGTCTATAATGCATACTTTTTTCTATGGTGTTTCCTTTATTTGGTCTTCTTTCGATCTCTAACTCAATCATCACTACGTAGAACTCTATGGATGGTATCAAGTATGCAAGTATGTCTCTTTTCATAATTATACCTAGATGAGTTTGTAATTTCCACACTAGACTTCTTATGAATGGATTAAAGATGACTTGGATCACATAAAGAGGTGATTCTTAACAAGAAAGGTATTTTGGGGATAAAGGGTTGAATTTGTGTTTGTAGGGTTGGTGATTTGACTAGATTGAACATAGAGAAGGATCATCATTTGAGGTATTCTATTCATCTAGGTGCAACTAAGATATACCATGATATGAAGCCGCATTATTAGTGGTGTAGGATGAAGAGGAATATTGTAAAGTTCAAGTGTTTGAATTTTCAGTAAGTAAAGTGTGAGCATAAGAGACTAGGTGGTGTGACTCGAGAATGTCTACCTTAGTAGAGTGGGAGTGTATTGCTATAAACTTTATGGTTTGGCTGCCTCTGACTATGGAGAAGTTTGAATTTATTTGAGAGATTGTTGATAGATTGACCAAATTATTTCATTTTGTACTCATGAACTACAAGGCAAAAAAGTTGTCTAAGATCTACATTCAAGAGATAGTTTAGTTGCATAGTATGCCCAGTTTCATCATTCCAAATAGAGTTACTCAGTTTAAATCACACTTTTAGAGTTATATGCAGCGAGAGTTAGTAACTCATTTAGAAATAAGTATAACTTTTCACCCACGGATAGATGGTCAGTCAGAGCAGACTATTCAGGTGTTGGAGGATACACTTGGAGCTTGTACAACTAATTTTGGTGGTTAGTGGGACCATTTATTGCCTTTTGCGGAGTTTTCCTACAATAATAGATATTATTTTAGCATTCAGATGGCACCATTAGAGGCTTTTTATAGGAGGAAGTATAGATCTATGATTGATTGGTTCGATTCTTTTGAAGTTAAGCGTAATACCCTAAAATTCTTAACTTAGATCCAAATTGTTCTTCAAATATGTACAAACCCAAACTCAATTTTTTCTAATATATATAGGTGTTAAGACCAATTTCTTAGTTTGGAAAGAACTTTGGATCTAAATTAAGGTCATAAGGAACTTATAGCTCAATATGTTGAAAGTTTCTTTACCGATTCAGTTTTTGTATAAGAGTTTAGAAGATTAACTTTAAATAAGCTTAGCTCCTCGAATAAGAATATTTTTATAGCCCATGACCTACCAAATGGAAGGTCTTTGAGTCTTCATTTTAATGCCACCAACCAGATGCTAATAGATTTATAAAGTAGAAAGTTATTTCTATTTTACCAAAAAGTAGTGATTTGAAAACTTTATATGGACCGGTCTGTCGCCACACACTATATTATGATCTCCGTACACCCAATACACACCAAGAAATGCTGGAGAATTGTAAAACAAGATCACTGGAAGCCTTATGTGGCCATTAGAAGCCACACATCACTATTTATACTAGCAGGATTTTTTAATGTTGTTATGTTAGGGCCATTTTAGTCATTTTCTTAAATTATAAACCATCCCTCATTGACTTAAAAAACTCCAATTCATCAGATTTCTTATAGAAACATATTAAAAATCTCTTCCTCTTCTTCCTAAACTTCCAAGACCTAAGATTCAAGCTCCATGGCTCCAAGTCCAAATCTTTTCTCTAAGAATTCTCCAAATTTAGATACGTGGGATTTTAATGGGAGTTTTGTTTCTCTCTCATGTCTAAAAGTTCATGATTTTTTATTACAACTTTATGATTTCTTGATCAAGGGCTTATACCTAATTATGCTAAAGTTATGATTTTCAATCCCTATATGCTCCTCGTGATAATTGATATTGTTAAATACATTCAAGCATGATTTTACAACTTTGAATCTCGCATAAAACTTTCATATATGGTTTAGCATAATTTATCATGATTTAACCTTATAGTCTCAAATTTAGCATGAATTGATCTCATGAACAAGGTTTTCCCATGTTTTATGATTTTCCTACAAGTTCTTATGTATGAATCAAATATGTGCTTCAAGATTTTTGTATGGACTATTATAAATTATGTATTGATAAAACATGTTTTAAAATACATGATTTTTGGCATATGACTTATCGCATGCTATGGAACTTAGGCTCATAGCAGTAAATGTCATGATTAGTATGACATCCTAATATGCCATGCTTATAAAATTTTTCTCAAAACAATAATATTCATGATTAGTGTGACATTTAGATGTGTTATCAATGATATGAACAATTTTAACATCTAGATATGTCACATGATATGGTATGAGTAATAATATATTTTAAGAGTAGTATTTAGCCCCAAGAAGATATGAGTTTCAAGTCACTCAAGTTCCAAAACTACATGTCTCAATTCGTGGTTCTATACTTATGGTAAGATATAGGACCTCCCTCTTAAATATGGGCTAGACACTGAAATTCATGTTTCTCACATGGTTTATGTCAATTGTAAGAAACTTCCAAAAAAATTGACTTTAAAAACATGATATTTGTACTTGATTAATAATCTTCAATCCAGTTGTGCTACTTTATGACTTACAACTATCTTGTGATTTATCTTGTGATTTTACTTTTGAATAATTATAGTACAGTTTGATACATTTTTCCAGAATTAGTTTTGGACTATATGAAATACTTAAGCCTTTATAGATTTTTAGCTCAGACAAGTTTGTGCTTACTTTACTGAAAAGATTTATGTGTTATAGTTTTGAATTATGCATTACAAAATGATTTATATTCACAGTTTTGGGGTTGCTTTACCTAAGATTTTGACATTATTTCTACAACTTGCTCATTTTATTGTACTTCAGTTTGAAATCATGATTTAAATATTTTTGAATGATTTTTAGCATATCTAACATGCTCAATAGTTTCAAAGCACTGACCGTAATTTTCTCTTGTGATATATGCTATTATGATATAGGTTTCGATGTCTATTCCTAGTAGCAAAGTTATATATGTTCCGGTGCTAGGTTCAGTAGCAGTTGTGGTGAGTATTCATCATTTGAGGACATATTTTAATTTTTTTGTTATGTTCAATTCTAGACCTTATTTTTGTCTTTCTATTATTTCAATATTTGAGTTAGCTTGGAGCTTGTCCTAACAACTCATTCTTGTATTAGAGGCTTTCAAACATAGTCAGGATAGCATTTTGATTTGGTGTTTTATATAGTGTTTTATTTAGTTAGACATTGAACTACTTTAAATGATTATTCATTTTAGTTAGGACACAGGATATGGATTTGTTGAGGGATTCTATGGATGGGATAAGTTGATTCAGGACCAGATTCTGATAGCTTAGTGTAGGTAGAAAAATTTGTTGATAGGAAAGTTTTGAGTTGGATTATGGTTTGTGAGTGGATTTTGCTTAAAGTATCACATATGAAGAGTGTTATAAGGTTCATGAAGAAGGACAAGCTTAGACCAAAGTTCATTGGTACATTTGAGACCATTTGGTATATTGGAGAGGTGGACTATGAGTTACTATGCGATCAGGTCTTTTAATTTTGCATCCAATTTCCATGTATCGATGTTGAAAAAGTATCACTCTGATGGTTCTCATGTAATTGATGGAACTCGATGGATATAGGTCAAAACTTGACACTTGATAAGGAGCCCGTGGCTATTTTGGATAGGCAGACTATAAATTTAAGATCTAATGCAAATTCAATGAAGATTCAGTGGAAAATTACCCAATTGAGGAGGCTACATAAGATATGAAATTATACAAGTGATATCCCCAGTTTTTTTATATTTTAGGTACCTTTCTTACTCTTATATTTGGGGATAAATATAATTTTTAGTAGTGGATGGTGTAACAACCTTATAGTGTTTTTTTGTGCATTTTAATCATTTTTCTCCTTCTCAGAATTCCGTTATGGTATTTATTGTCTTTAGGTATGAGTGACATGGTTCTCGAGTAGGTTGAGCATGTCGAGAGTTTTTTATTTTGGAAGGATTTGGAATTAAGATAGTTACTTTGATTAAGATTCAGATATTTAGGGGTCATATGGGAATTCCATCAATCTTGTTAGCCTTGAAATATCATTTTTGGGTTATGAGGACCCTTGTTTTAGGTCCTGAGGCATTCAGATGGATTTTGAGAAGTTGATTGGAAAGTTGAAGTTTTAAGAAATAGGGTTGACTTTGGTAAATATTTGTTGATAAAAACTATTTTCAAAAATATAACAATTCTAATGAGTATAGTTAGTCATTTTTAGTTTAGTAGCATAGTTGATTTATGTTTGTGGTGCACCAGGTGAGTTTCAAATGTTGATTCTAGGTTTTTTAGGTTGCCATGTAAAAACTAGTATTGCTGGTACTTATGCAGCCATACTTGCAATTCAATGGCCACACTAGTGATGATGCAGGTGTGAGGAGGTGTTGCACCTACGAGTTTTTTGCATCTGGGAGCATCTGCTTCATCGAAGCTTTACCTGCACTAATGGAGCCATGGCTGTAGGATTTCCCTATGCTTGCAAGTATTTACATGTATTATTGGGAAACTCTTATGGGACTCCATGTGATAAGCAGAGACTGCAGTGAAAAAAGTCCAGTGTCACCTGTGGCCTGATCTCCTCAAGTGTGAGATTGTTACAACTCAAATAGTGGCTTCTCCCTTTTTCACTCTATTTTTCATATCTCAATTTTGGAGCTTGAAAACTCAATTTTGAGTGATTAAAAAGGTATTTTTCAACAAATCTTCTTCGGGAAAAGTTTCTTATACTTCCTTTTCACATTCCCTAATTATTACATGATTTCATTTTCAAATCTTAATTTGTCAACTTAGAAATTTGGGGATTTTTGGGTAAAGTGAAAGAATGATAAATTGATGATTTCAAGGACGATTTTAACTCTATTTTATAAATAAAATTTCATATTTGAACTTTTTAAGTTATAAGTAATGTAATTTTTTGATAAAATTCCATTTTTGTCCTCATGGGATTGGGGTTGATTTCTTAGATCCAAACTTTAAGCATAGCAATATGGGTGTCTATGATATTATTTTTGTATGTAGAATTAGAATTTGACCAAATTGGGTTCATTTGGAGGATCTTCAGAAGGAAAGGCTTTGATTGGACTTTTTGTTTAATATAGGTTGAGACTTTCTTAAACTCTTTTCAATGTATTTATGTGTTAGATAGGTATAAGGGGAGTAATGGGGACGTGAGGATCCCATATAGGTCATATGACAAGTATCTATGTTGGTACTAGTGTATTATGAAGGGAATAAAAACAAATTTGATAGTTTCTACTGGGTTTCTGAGATCTTTGACTTTTGTGTTATATTTATTCAATACTTGAATTCTTAGTTCCCTTAGTTAACTATTAGCATGCGAGAAGCATAGGTGTTTAATCAAATATTGTTGTGGACATATTAGGATGTAAAAATATATTATTGATAGTCATGAGATTGGACTAATATTATTGTTTTTTTATGTTCCATATCCCCCATCATATGCATATTATCATGATTCAATTGGTTGTTTTTAATGGACTTCTGGTAAATCCAGAGGTTGTGATTTACTTAAGGTACCACGATTATTAGAATTCTATCTATGATCCTATGGAAAGGTCTAGATTGAGTTGATATTAATTATTTAGTCTATGACCCTAGAGGCAAATTCAAAGGGCATACATAGACCTCATGAGTCCCCCATGAATCGCTACTAGCGAGATAAAGCAGCGGGTGTATGCAAGTAAGATACAAATCCGTCATCATCATCATTTTCTATTTATTTCATGGCATGCATCATTATCATTATATACACTTGGTTGTTTTCCTTGGTATGATGAGTGATTAATTGACTGTAGTGCTATTATTACTCTCTTGAGAAGAATTATTATGACTTATTGAATTATTTGAGATGGACTGAATATTTTGTTGTTGTTTAAGTGTTAGACTAGGTATGTCCATCCTGAGTGTAGGTATATTTAGTTTGAAATTAATGTACTCACGCTTATTTTTTTGTACTTCATGTAGATAACGATCCAGTTCTCCTCGATCATTGAGTTAGTATTTGAGATACTCATGTTACTACTCTTAGAGGCTAGAACTTAGTAACTTTCAATTCTTTGACTGGTTTTGTATTTTAGTTGAGACTTGATAATGATTGCTAGTCTTATTTGTGTATATACTCATATATCTAATGTTGGGTGTTGAGTTAGCTTACCTAATACTGGAGTATGAAAGGTGTCATCACGATCGATTTTTGGATCGTGACAGTTTTATCCATGAACTAGAGAAGATGAAATTTGTTCATGAGCTAAAGAAGATTAATAGATATGTAGAATTAAAGATGCATAGGTTTTGTTTATCACTAGACTATGTACATGTTAGATAAAACCTACAAATAGTGTAGTAGAGTTATTTTATGAAATCAAGGTAGAAATAAAGAAGAATACACTCCGGGTTTAACTTCAAGAAAATTTGTAGGTTAAGTTGGTGGAAGGATATATTCCCCATTTAAGTCTTCAAAGAGATCAATTAATTATGTAAGTCAAGCTAGTATTGTTTTCAAAAGAAATAATTGATTGCTTAAGTAAGGAGAGTGAAATAAAAAGAATCATTTCCATGACTTATCATCAAGAATAATAAAGAGCACTTCTCCAACCATAATTTTTCAATATTTGGTATCAGAGTCACTTTTCTTGAACTGTCTGTGCAGAATCTAAGTTTTGAAACTTTAGAAAAATAAATTTTAAGAAAAAATTGAATATGAAAGAGATTAGATACTATATCTTTAAGAATTTTGGGCTAGAGAAACATTGGATTGACTAAATTGATTTGGCAGTTGAAACTATTAAAATTTTTAGAACAACTTTTGAACGATTTTGATGATAAGAAGCCAAATAAGGGCATTGGCATGACCCTAAATCACAAGGGTTATGATAACACCTACCCCAACCCATCCATAGTAGATAAGTCAAATAAGAATGAACAATCAACTAAAACAAAAGCGAAAAATAGAAAATAATGATATGAATGCCTCATAATAAAACCTCCAAATATACTCAAACAAAAGACAATGAGTAAGATAGAAATAAATATAAATGACACTCGAAAAGTTCTCAAAAACAGGAGCTCACCATAACCTTAGAAAAATAAATACTACACGGTCAAAAGTCACATTAACTATTGCACGAGCAAGAGTCACATTGACCATTCACACTAGGATCTGCAGCGAAAGGATATGAGAAAGTAGAGGTGAGTTCAACCGCCAGTACTCAGCATGTGTCATAGCTGGAAGACCTTAAGAACATACTATATCAAATAACAATAATAAATAACTATGCACATAGAAAAGTTTCAACAGTTCAATATCAATAAATCATGAAGAATCACTTCAGACACGATAATAATATATCATAGTGCAATGCAATGATATGTACTGAAATGTAATGGCCAATAAGCACTAGTATACACCCTCTCCACACTGGTATGTTGTGAGGTGTGACCCGTAGAGGGACTCACAAGGTTTATATACTTGTTTGGAATCTAACCTTGGTCTCACAAAATCATTCAAAATCTTACCTTGGATTAAATCAATAAAAATATTGTGCCTCTAAGTCTAGAATCCTCCATCTAACCAAAACAATAGAAGATGGTTCACTTTCTTTCAAAAATTAGTGTTTTTGGCAGTATAATCCAGTGATCCATGAGATGAATGAATATGCATGATCATAATCTTAAGATGAATTCAAATACCACATATATGTACAAAATCTCAATACATCTTTCAACTCATGAACATAGGCTATAAGCCTTAATATTAAGCCTAAAATCCAAATCCCATATCATCAAAATAGTAGGGTATGAGCCTTAATATTAAATGTGAAATCTAAATCCCACATCATTAAAATAGTAGAAGTCCTAATTCGGTCCTCTCAATAGCAATCCATCTCAGTTACTACTATATTCATAATTTCACCCAAACCATAGCATGCTTTACCTAATCCATACAAAGTATAAAGAAAGTTAAATCATAACTACCTCAAAGTTGAACTTCAAGGTACCAACAATCACAAACTAGCCTTATCTTTCTAAATTCAAAACACTTCCAACCTATAAATAACAAGTTCTAAACTGAGTCCATCGATACTTATATTGTTATCCTTCTATTCTAGCTTCAAAAGGTCAATCTAAAAGTCAACCCAGGGCCTTTAAGGATAAAACTAAAATTTTACGAAACCACTAATTTACCCATAACTTAAGGAGTTCAAATATGAAATTTCATCCAAAATAAAGTTAAAATTAACCATGAAAAAATTAATTTCTCATAAAATTTTCAAGCTGAAAAAACAAGATTTGAAGATGAAATCATGAAATAATCATTGAAAGTCAATAAAAATTAATACTCCCTCCATTTCATAATAAATCAATTATTGGAGTATTTTTGGTGTTTCAAAATAAGTGAATCATTGAATTATTTTTCCAAATTTACCCTTGAGGATTTAACAACCAAGGGGCCCATCAACTGAAAAGGAATAAAATAAACATGATTTTATACTTTGAACAAGGGTAAAAATGGAAAACTTTGTTAAATTTATGTCTTTGATTCTTTTTCATAATCTGTGTGCCAAAGTCCAACAATTTATTTATTATGAAATGAAGGGAGTAGATGAAATGTCCCTAAAAAGGAATGGTTGAAAAACACCTTTTGGATCTCCCAAAATCGAGTCCCCTAGCTCTAAAAAATGGGATATGAAAAACATAAAGAAAGGGGAGAAGAAGTCACCATTAAGTTAACAAAGATCCCGCACTTACAAAGATCAGACCACATGTAATGCCCCAAGAGTACACCCTGGGTGACACACAATGCTTACAGTCCCGAGGGACCATAAGCTAACTCATGAGATGGTACCTGTTGTGAGCACTGAATAATGAAATAACATATGTGGAAGAACAACTGATAAGCCATAAGGCTTTAGCAACTGAAAAAGATACTAAATCATGAATTAAAACAAACAACTATCTAAGACTGATAAAAATAAAGATAAATTGATTGACTATTCTGAAATGTCCAAAAGCCTCTAAACTGACTGAATATGAGTTGATGGGACAAGCCCCAACTAACTCCAACTAACTACTGTATTGGAATCATGAAATAAAATAGTTTTTCCTCAAAGTATAAGGACTCACCACTTCTATGGCTGATAGTCTAGAAAGTCTATGTGTGATCCAAAAATTGGGCATCCGAACCTATGAGATGATACATCATAGTGCAAGAAAAGAGTATGTGATCAGTACTTTGAATGTACTGGTATGCTAAATGAGGTAGGTTGATATTCATGGTTTCATGAACATGAATAATAACTGTCTGAACATACATATATATATATATAACATAATGTACTGAATAGGGTGCATGAAATCTGCAGATACCGAGGATACGTGAATCTGTAATTACTGATGATACATAAATATGTAAATACTAGGGATGCATGACCAAGAACATAACATCTTATGAATATAATCTATAAATACTGAAATACTAAAATCTGATAATTGGATCATTGATATCTGTAAGCTATGGTCAAGCATCTGAAACTGAATTACTGAATTGATTACTGGGCTGAAACTGTGGAAGGTATCATCTAACTGATATACCCTAATCTGAGCTAATCAGGGTCCAACCTGTAACCCCACCCCAATTGAAAGGGTGTTAGTACCATGCCACGGGTACCAACGCTGGTTGTGTGGATCCACTATACTGATGTATTATCCCGAAGGACTAAGGGTATCAAGCCTAAACTGATGGGTGACCCCTACGAGGTAGTCAAGCCTAAACTGATGGGTGACTCCTCGTATCCTACGCTGGGTACGTAGTTATGGAGTACAGGGACTGCTACTAATGAATTTTCCTAGCTGATAGGGAAGCCGTCATCCCTGCACTCGCTCGGGGTTAAATCCTAGTCCCAACTGAACTAACTCAGAATACTGAATTGTTCTAAGCTTAACTAATTCTGATGACTGACTGAACTGATAATACTCAAAACATATTCTCAAGTTAGGCTAATTACACAGCTATGATTTTGGGTATTCATAACCCCCAGGACTCATTAACAATGATAGTAAAATAATACTAAGACTCTGAGGACATACCATAAAAGCATTTGTTCAATATTCCTCCTTGTAGGCATTTTATCAAATACTTGGTAAGCATGGTGTACATTAAGCATGAGAATAGTTTAAAGCTTGTAGTAAAATCACAATTTCAACACCAATATCACAAATCATGAATTAAATCAGTGGACAACAATATTTAAACATGTGGAGTGTAATAATCAACATCAATTTCATGAAAATATGGTATAAGATAAGATTCGTGGGAATTCATGGTTAAAATCTCAACAAAAATTATAATTTCTTGTAAAGATCATAATTCAGATTTAAAACATGGTACTTGGACTCCATGGGTGAAAGGAACCCACGAATGAATACTTTACATACCTGGGTTGATGAATTTGTGAGAATTGATGGTGAATTCTTGAGATTTGACTTGAATTTGATGAGCTTAGGATTTTTTTCTTGAGAGATTTTGTGAAATAATGAGAGAATTTGCCTTTTAGGAGGCTTAATTACATGTTTTGAACTAAATGGGTAAAGGGAAAAGACTTAAATTCCCTTTGGGGATTAAACTCAAAACTGGAAAAACTGAAATCCCAATTTCGCATGCCAGTGCGAGGTGGTGCAATCACGTCGGGCCACTGGATAAGGGATAATTCTGAACTAGAACTTTGGTACAATGCGGTACCATCACGGTTCCTCACTGTACATGATTTTAGCCATTGGCGTGATGCGGTGAGATTGCATTAGGTTCACTGGATAAGGGATGGTTCATATTTTGACCATCACCGTGATGCGATACCTGTCTCATTTTGGATTTTGGCGCGAGGCATGCCAATCACAGTGAGTTACTGGTTAAGGGACGAATGGGAATTTGAGCTTCACTGCGATGCGGGCTAATCGTAATTCTGTTCATTTTGAGACATTGTCTTCACTAAAAGTTCCATAACTTTTCATCCGAGTATGGAATTTAGACGAAATTGGTATCATTGGAAAGCTAATTCAATTTCCTATAACTTGGTGCATCTTGGGTAGAAAAAATTCTGAGTAGAGTAAAATATATGCTTGTTTGAAGTTGAATAAAGCAACATTATTATCGAAATTTCAATCAATAAGGACTATATTGATTCATCTAATAGCTGGGAGCTATTTGAGCCTTTAATATAAATCAAACTAACTCACAAAACTATCAAAAAATTGTAATATACTATGCATAATATTGAAACATGGATCTAACATAGGCCTAGGTTTTTGGGGTATTACAATATCTCCCCCTTGGGAACATTCATCCTCGAATGAGCTGGTTAAGCTGTGAGTACTATAGAATCTGAGATCATATACTGAACATGCATAAATGGACATGAGAACATAACTAGGTCTAAAATGTGATACATAAACTAAATATCATAAACTAAACTGACCTATTTGAATACATAAAAATGGTTATAAGGCTGAGATTAGAATGAGAGAGTCAATTTATGAGTACCCATTACTTCAAGCTGGATCTTGTTACGTGAAGAGAAGATGAAAGATTTAGGACATAAAAGCTCAAGAGACTATAGTACATCTCCCCCTTAGGATATTATATCCCCCAAAAGATACTGACTTGACTAAAATACTAAGAAAAGACTGAGATGATGCACGGAGCACTTACAAACTGAATCATGACTGAATATGTGGAATCTAAAACTGATGCATGATCTAAACTAAATTTATAAATTGTATGGTCGTGAAGGAACTTTCTTATGAATAGGAGAGATGAAAGCTATAGGAACTTATCTGCCTGATTGCTAAATCGAATTACTATTTATCCAAACTATCTCATACTGAAAGCTTATTCTTAAATGGAGTATTTCTTTGATGCTCTTTCTAAAAAGTTATAATGACTCCAGGGAGCAAAGAATCTTAGGCATGGTCTGAATAAGACATATGGATAAGAAATCACAACATGGCTAAAATTTTGTAATATGGAACACAAGCCTACGAAATATCATCTAGGATAGAGGTACTTAGCCTTTTGCACTAAAACTACTAACCTATAATCTTACACATACTTCTCAACCACTCCCTCAACTATACTTTCTACTCCAACAACACACTTTACTTGAGTCTACTGAAAGATATTAACATGGGCACGATAACTCTTTCTACTAAGGTCTGAGCCAGACTGAATTCTCCCATTGTGTTCAAACCTACTCGAATCTATAAGATGTACCCATAACACTGTAATATTAGTTTGAGTCATGAATTCAATACACTCTGCATTTTCATAACTTCCCATCTCCTGAATAATTCTAATTACCCCTTCAACAACTAAATACAACCTCTTACTAGCTATTCACTAACACGTAATGCATTTATCCACTTACACACCAGCATGACTTTCAATCCTATCTTCATAACTACCGCCTCATGGAAAACAAGCATGCAACAATCCTTTCTTAACATGAAACATTTAATTTCTCACATCTAAAAAAATTACTCATCATCACCATCAATTTATAAAGGAAGGTCACTGAAAAATTAGAACGTGAGATCCTGAAGCATGGAAGAAATACCCTGCATAACTTGAAAACTGAACTGTGGCCCGAGGAATAGAGTTTAAATAACATGAATTCCTTAAGGAGGTCTAAACTGAGGATATACATGACACAAATCTGAATTTCGTTGATCATTAAGAGTGTCGTATAAGTCATGGAAATTGAGTATACTATAAAACATGAATACATGAGTTATGAACTACAGGACCTGAGTTTGGAGTTTCTAAATTCATGGAGCATGAATCGTACTGCTAGGTGAACTAGAGCTGGCATGTAAGGCATGAGTAAATATTGTGATGATGGAAAACTTTTCACTAGGATCAAAATGGGTTGGGTATCTTCCTCCCCTACTGATGTTCTATAATACGTTGGCATGACTACTAGAATATGAGACCCTGTCTTGGTTACTTGTTCTATTATCTCCCCCTTAGCTTAAAGCCATCATTCTAAATCTGGGGACTACTTAATCAATGTCTCTAAACTGAACTTCCAACACCATACTCTAGAATCTAGGGGATAATAATACATAGAATTGGTAAGCTCGCCCTGGAAGACTACACCTAATAAAGTAAAACCCACTGCTAGTACTTTCTTCTAAGATACAACTCTTGGCTTTCTATAGTCCCAACAATCATCATGTAACAACATAAATTGACTAACCCAAAATTTTCAACTCTTCTTTCTATCAGCTCAACGTCAATGATTAAAACTTAGATTCTAACACTTAACATGAATATCCCTAAACCTTCAAGAAACCATACTACTTTCATCATAGCCTACATTTATCACTTCTCTAAACTTATATTTTCCCCACACCATGAGAATTACCACTACATTAACATCAGCAATATATAATTTTGAATCACCAAATTTAAATTCTTGCGTGCACTATTTTAATCCTACTGATTCACCTTTCATACAACTAGCCCCATGGAATACCAAAATCTGTTTAAATTCAGATAATACTATCCCAACTCTACTGCTGCTGCTAAACTTTTGGTTTCATGCTTCTAATTCTAGATTATATGTTGTTATAGGATTCTGAGAAGGAATCTAAAAACATGTCTGACTCCTAAGCACTAAGGTACTACCCCTCCATTCAATGATCGGTTCATCAGAAACTAAAATCGAACTGCTCTATTTTAGAAATTAACTGAAGTGATTTTTTGGGATGCTAAAACCAGGCCATTTTGTATACCCATTTAGCTAAGATAGATTCACCCACTGAGGTAGACACTGAGAAGGGCTCTGCTAATATTTTAGGTCTAACACTAAATTTGACGGTTATATAGGGATTACAAAAGAAAGTGAAACCTTGAGATCTAACCAAGCATAAACATAAAGATGAAAGACTTGTAATGTACCCATAACTACATTAGGAGAACTTCCCTAATCCTATCAGGACTTAAGGGCATAAAATCTATTCTGATGCTGACCATGGGTTACACTGAAAGTGGCACCCTGCTGAGTCGAGTGACTGGATGGAACTAAAGGATAACTGTGCCAACTCCACAAACCAGTCTTAGGACATTCTTTGAATCTGTGTCCTGATTCACCACATCCAAAACACACATCGTTGTCATCTCTACACATACCGTTATAATTCTTACTATATTCTCTGTAAAGTGGATTAGTATGAACACCCTTCCTACTACCTTATGAATTAGAGTCTGGTGCTCTATCTCGACTATCATTCTTAAACTTAGGCACTGGCGCACTGGCTGAAGGTAGAGCTGGGGCTAAGAATTTCTGACAGAATTAGGAGTGGTTACTACCCTTGACCTAGGCTTAAAACTACTTGTTCTGAGCCTTTTATTCTTTTTCTCTTTCTTCATATGCTCATCATCTCACTCAGCTGATCATGAGTCAAAAGCCTAGATAGTACAATAGCTTGCAGATTGTTCTGACCAACTACTGAATAAGCTAAAGTAGTGAAAGCTGCTCTAAATTTGGCGTGAGAGATAGGCTCATTTAGGGGATCTTCCTAAATAGGCGGAGGTGTGGGCTGATTCTTATTTCTTCTTCCGTTGTTCCTTCTGGGAGGTAATTTCTATACACAAAAGGATGGATGAGTTAGGAAGAGAGTTTAAATAGAGCTCATGCTCTATCACACGATAAGAACACTGAAAGAAGGAAAACTTTTCTTAAAACGCCTCTTGCTCATAAGTGTGGTGTGATTTACATCCATCCATAAGACTCTACTTGATACAAATTTCAAACTTCCTAGGATACTTTAAAACCTTAGGCTTTGATACCAAGTTTTTAATATCCTGAAAGTACACCTTGGGTGCCACACTGTGCTTATAGTCCTGAGGGACCACAAGCTAACCCATGAGCTGGTACTGCTGTGAGCACTGAATAATGAAATAACATATATGGAAGAACAATGATAAGCCATAAGGTTTTAGCAACTAAAAATGATACTAAATCATGCATAAAAAAAAACTATCTAAGACTGATAAAATAAAGATAAACTGACTGACTATACTGAAATGTCCAAAAGCCTCTAAGCTGACTGAATATAAGTTGATGGGATAGGCCTAAACTAACTCCAACTAACAACTGTACTGAAAGCATGAAATAAAATAGTCTATCCTCAAAGTTTAAGGACTTACCACTTCTATGGCTGATAGTCTAGAAAGTCTATGTGCAATCTAAAAACTACGCGTCCGAACATATGATATGATACATCATAGTGCAAGAAAAGAGTATATGATTAGTACTTTGGATATACTGGCGTGCTAAATGAGGTAGGCTGATATGCATGGTTTCATGAACATGAATAAAAACTGTCTGAACGTACATATATATATATATACAACATTATGTACTGAATAGGGTGCATGAAATCTTGAGATACTGAGGATACAAGAAATTAGTAATTACTGAGGATGCACGAAATTTGTAAGTACTAGGGATGCATGACTAAGCATATAACATGTTATGAATATAATCTATAAATACTGAAATACTAAAATCTGATAATTGGATCATTGATATCTGTATGCTATAATCAAGCATCTAAAACTGAATTACTAAATTAATTACTGGACTGAGACTGTGGGAGGTATCATCTAACCGACATGCCCCAATTTGAGCTAATCGGGGCCCAACCTGTAACTCCAATTGGAAGGGTGTTAGAACAGTGCCACGGGTACCAACGCTAGTTGTGTGGATCCACTACACTAATGTACTGTCCCAAAGGACTAAGGATGTCAAGCCTAAACTGACGGGTAACCCATGCGAAGTAGTCAAGCCTAAAATGATGGGTGACTCCTCATATCCTATGCTGGAGTGCAGGGACTACTACTAATGACTCTGCCTATCTAATGGGGAAGTCTTCATCCCTACACTCGCCCCGTGCTAAATCTTACTCCAAACTAAATTGACTCAGAATACTGAATTGTTCTAAGCTTAACTCATTCTGATAACTGACTAAACTAATAATGCTCAGAACATATTCTCAAGCTATTCTAAAGATACTGAGGCTAAGTACATAGCTATGATTTCGGCTATTCATAACCCCCAGGACTTATTAATAATGATAGTAAAATAATACTAAGACTCTGAGGACATAACATAAAAGCATTTGTTCAATATTCCTCCTTGTAGGCATTTTATCAAATACTTGGTATGCATGGTGTACATTAAGCATGAGAATAGTTTAAAACTTGTAGAAAAAGCACAATTTCAACACCAATATCACAAATCATGAATTAAATCAATGGACAGCAACATTTAAACATGAATTGAATCCAGAGAATCGAATTTAGTATGGTTACATAGTTTATTTGCGTATATCGAATTCCAAATGAATCTCGATCACCTCGTCAAAGTCCGTTTTGGACTTAGAAAATCTGGTGCACCATGTTGCAGGTGCAACCTAGATCATAAATCGTAAACCTTATTTGAGGAATTCCTTTAATGCCTTATGCACCTAATAACCTAGTATGAGTATAAATAGCCCCTTTTAGCCTCTTTTTCTTCTTGCCTCTTGAGAGTTAAACCCTAAAATAGTGTGAGAGCTTAAAATAAAGTGTGAGGGTTTGTGAGAATCTAGATTAACATCTATTTCTTGATTCTCTTATGGATTTAAGGTGAGAATTCACCCTTTTCTTTATCAAATTTCTTGATCAATTGTTCAAAATCCCCAAAACCTTAGTACTTGATTTAGCCCCAAATTTTAAATTTTTTCACTTGAATAATGTTCTTAATCCTATAATTACTAGTTTATCCCAAATTTCATCTTCAAAATAACTTTGATTCTTGATTTATAAATGGATTGCAAAAGTTTTACCCGGTAAAGCTCAAAAATAGCTTCTCTTCGAATTGAACCTCATTTTTTACTCAATTTGACTTGGTTTTTTAGCTGTAGATTTTCTAAAGTTATGAAAACACGTTTTGAAGTAAAGTTATAATTTTTTTTTCTTTTTTGAAAATTCATTGCGGGGTCCGTTTTGACCCCAAAGTAAAAGTGGGAAATATGGGTATAGTTAGCCTTGTTTTGACATATAGATTCTATATTTCTTAGTATTAGCTGATTTAGGACCATAAATGAGAAGTATGACTTTGTAATTAAAGTGTAATGAATTAGTTTCAGCGTTTGAGATAGGTTATGGCTTAACTCTTTCAGACTAGTTTGGGTAGTAAATAATTGTACAAAATGCATGTTAAGGCTGGGAATTAATCATTAAAAATGATTATCTATGTGTTGTTCCTGTGGTGAAGCCTATATGTGATGTAATTATTACAAAATTAAGATATTATGTGATATGGGTGATCGTGTAGGGTCCTCTATGATGTTGATAGCCTTGAATACATGTGAATAATTGTATTGTGTTATTGAAAATGCCTATTGTGTTACCATAGGTGTATTATGATATATTCATATTTGTTGGAATATAAAATATGTGAAAATTCATGAATGGTGGAAATAATGAGTGGATATTGGCTCACGTAGTTGGTATTGTGGTTGATTTGGAAATACTCATTATGGATGGTTATGAAAATATATCATGTGGTTGGTTGTGAAAATACTCATTGTGATTTATTGTGAGCATTGCATCCTCATATCATACAAATTCATGAAATACCATTGTGGTAACATCTGAGAAACACTAATAACACCTTTTATGAAACCCTTCCCGAGAGATATTCCAGGAAGGAGATATTGTGACACCCTATAAAACCTCTCTCTGAGAGATATGATGGGGAGGTTATATGGATATATGGATTGTATATGAGTTGAAGAAGCCCTCATGGGTACCATATCGGGAGGCTTTCCTCTATGGGTGTATACGAAGTTTGTGTGATGACTCGTGCATCATCATCATCATCTTACTCTACATTGCACTAACTTTATTTTGTTTTTGTTGTGATTAAATTACCATATTAATTTGACATACCTTTATGTGTTCTATCTTTCGCTAATTGTACTTGACTATCTTGTATATACATATTTTTCCTTGTTTTTAAGTGTGTATTATATGGTGTACAATTATGATCTACCTATTTGTGTTGTTGCAGTATATGTGATATGTACACTAGAACTATTAGTGCAAGGGGTGTGGGCTACCATTGTGGGATATTTTTTGATTGCATGTGACGTGCCCTTAGTGTATTTTTTGTATGCTTTTTTTTCTACTTTGTTTGATTGGACTATGATATCTACTGAGTATAAGTGGACCGTACTCACACCTACTACACCCTTTCGATGCAGGTCCTAGTTCAAATGTGCCCCAGCTTGGTTGATTCATGTAATAGCCCAAATTTTCTTTAAGTCGAGTTTCATCCTTAAGAAGAGTAAGGGATGACTTTCCAAGTGAGAAGTATTTTCAACCGTGTAGAATTTCCCTAATATCGACTTTTTATCACGTGAAAAATTGAACAAGCTTTCCATTGATACCAAATTCACCCAAATCGACACTCAAGCAAAGAGTTAGAGCCATTTTAGTGAGACAGTGTACCACCTGGTACTTTAGTGCATCGTGGAGCCAGCCAAAATGCAATTGTCAAAATCCAGTAAGTCTCCACGATTCCATCACATCGCGGTGTCTTTCCAGTTTGCAACCAAGGTGGCAACGCGATTTCCACTTCATCGCGCCAAGACTCAGTTTCCCAATTGTCCAATTTCCAGTAAGCTGGCATGATTATGACGCGTTGTGCCAGCATACAAAATTGGGATTTTTGTAGGTTTTGTTATTTTAATTCCAAGGGCAAAATGGTCATTTTTCTATCCCTATATATACTCTTTAACATGAGATTCAGCATATTTACACCCAAATATCATTGTTTTCTCTCAATTTTCTTCAAGAACAAGACCTAGGGTTCCTAATCCAAGACCCAAATCATCAAGGTTTTACCTTGAATCTTTCAAGAATTATATAGAAAGGTATGTTGGATGTTAATTCTTTGGTTTCTTCCACCCAAGAAGTTCAAGAATCCTTTTCAAAATTATAAAGTTTATGTTTTATGAGTTTTCATGATTTATGTGAATAGAAATTGAAGTTCATGTTGTTGATAAGTTTTGATTCATGTTTTGATTATAAAGATTCAAGCTTTGACCCTAGTATGTGTTGATTATGCGATATTCATGATAAAACCTCTTCAAGAAGCATGTTGAATTATGTAATTATGTTAATTTGGTATGTTAAAAGTTATATGACCAAAGGGTGCCGCCCACGTGCTTGATAAATTGCTTATGTGAAGAAAATAGTGTCATTGTAATATGAAGTATTAATATCCCCAAGCATATGTCAACTAGTGCATGCTAAGTGTTTATTGAAAGGACTAAATGAATAAATTATGATATGTTGAATGTATTTTTGTTCATGCGAACTCCTTGTTGGATAAGTTATGAGATAATAGAATACTTTCCTTTACATTTACATGTTTAAGATTCCCAAGTACTCGAAATGATGCTTCATTGGTTATATTGCGAATGATATTCTATTGTTATGATTATTATACAAGAGTTGTCATGTCTTATTTATTTATGTTATCGAGTCCTAGGGGTATTTAATACCCAAAAGCTTAGCTGCTTGTCTAGAGCTGAGTCAGTCTCAAGATAAAACTCAGTTATGCTATGATTAGTAGATTTTAGTTAGTGACATAAATTAAGAAAACTCAGTAATCTCAGTATTCAGCCTAATCCAGCTCAGTACTCAGTTCACACCTCAGTAGTATTCAGCATTCAATTCAGATTTAAGTAAACCTCAGTAAGTTGCATAACTCAGTAGAATTCAGTCAGATAACGAGATTCAGTAGTATTTCATCAATCTTCGAAATCAAGAAAACTCAGCTTAACTCAATTACTCAGTATGATCAGTAACAGATTAAGCTCAGTCTAAGTTCAGTTAAGAATCAGTTTAGAGTCCTTCAGTTGAGAGTAGTAACTAGCACCGAGTGAGTTCAGGTATGACGGCTTCCCCGTTAGAGAGGCAAAGTCATTAGTAACAGTCCCTAAACTCCAAAACTGCGTAGCCAGCATAGGACCAGGAGTTACCCATTAGATTAAGGCTTGACTATCATATTGCCTTAGGCTTGACTTTCTGTTTAGGGTCACCCATTAGAGAGGCCTGATCATAGCAGAGGTCTTTACTCGTGGTACGGTATTAACACCCTTCCAACTGAATTTATAGGTTAGGCCCCACTAGATCATATTTGGGGCATGTCAGTTAAGTGAGAACTCCCACAGTTACAGTTTTAGTATCAGTCTTCAAAGTAGAACTCAAAAATGAGGACTGTCAGATACAGTCACCCATCTCAGTAAGGAACTTATATAGTTCCATAGATTCATAGACCACCCGCTAGATAGGCCTGGTCTCACGTAAAGTTAATCAAAATCAGTACTAATAGATCCAGAGATCACCTGTCAGATAGGCTAGATCTCAAACTCAGTTCATCATTTCTTTTATTAAAAGATTCAGAGATCTTCCACTAGATAGGTCTGATCTTAGATTCAATCATTCTTTATCATTATTAGTAGATTCAAAGATCATCCATTTGAAAGGTTTGATCACAGATTTAGTCAGTCAATAGTAGCAAGCTAAGAACTCAGTCATTGATATAAGTAGATTCAGTTAATCAACTTTAGTACCATCAAATTCAGAGATCACTCGCTAGATAGGACTGATCTCAAGTTCAGTACTCAGTTATCAATATCAGAAGATTCAGTTATTCAATTTCTCAGTATTAGTAGTGAGTTCAAATGTCAGTAAAGTAGTATTCGAGTCTCAGTATTCAGAGTCACGATGATTTTAGTTATGATTGTGCGTTCATGTATATGTCCTTATTCAGTACTCTTATGATTATTCAGTTGAGCTATGTTCATGGATGAGCCCTTGCATTTAGCCTTAACTCATCTAGAATACCAGTACATTCCAAGTACTTACGCATACTTTTATCTTGCTCTATGGTGTCTTATACCATAAGTCCAGAAGCACGAGATCCAGAGCATCCTTATTAGTCCAAACTCAGTCAGCAGCAGTAGATGTAGCAGTGAGTCCTCTTTATTCAAGGATGATCCTTATTTTATTATCATATTAGATTCAGTTTATCTATAGTAGATGAAGTTAGTTGGGGAAATTTCCCATCAACTCCATAGTTCAGACAGTTAGAGGTTTTTTGGACAGATGTATTAGTATTCAGTTTTTAGTATTGATTATTTTAGATGTTTTGAACCTTATAGTAAGTTTCTGCCAGTTTTTTGCATTTATTTTAGTATATTATGCAATGCTTAGTTCCAGATATCAGAAAGGGTTAGCTTGTGGTCCCTCGGGGTCATGAGAACCGTGTGGCATTCCGATTCCAGAAAATTGGGGCATTACAATTCAGGCGATATCTGGTACCTTTATGGTAGTGGTTGAAGTTCAGGCATCCGAATGTATTCTACTACCTTTCTTATAGACTATGTCTTTACGTTCATATTAAAGACAGAGTTCCTCTTGTATTTTGGACATCTTATGTATTTTATTAGGATTGGAGTTGTACTATACATGTTCTTATACTGCTGAACTAGGTTTTAGGGATTTATGGTTGTGTTGTTAATTATATTCTTTCCATATTATTTATACTTACATGGTTCGGCTTCATTCTAGAAACCTTACCTTGGAGTTATTTCTGTCTTTTTATCCTTTGTGTGTCAGTTTGGGTGATAAGCTTACTCAGCAAGGTTTGCTACAATGAGTGTCATTATGACCCTTGATTTTGGGTCATGACAAATTGGTATCAGAGCAGCCAGGTTTTATTTGTCTCAATGATGTAAGAATGAGATGTTCAATAGAGTCTTGTGAATCTGTACAGAGATGTTTGTACCTATTTTTGAGAGGCTATAGGATGTCTTTATGAAATTTTTCTTATTTATTCCTTACCATGTAAAGTTCTTTCATACCTTGTGTTTTGAGTTCTATTTTACTTTTTTTGTGCAGATGGTATTAACTAGATCTCGTGAGGTTAGAGATACGAAGCCTATTTCTGGAGAGAGATTTTAGTTTAAAGTACAGGCCTCGAGTCTTGGATGAACTCGAGGGAGTGGATGAGCCTGTGGATCATCCACTTCTAGGAGAAATGTCAGGGGACTTTCTCCTAAACCTCATGTTGAGTAAGTTAAAGGTGTGGGCTCTACTCTAGTTCCTCAGAGTTCAACTGCCCTAATTTTAGAGGGGTTGTTGGTGCATTTGTTGACCCATTTAGAGGGTTCTCCTTTAGTTATACTAGGTGTTCCTACAGCTTAGAGTATGGATCCTCTTATTGTACCTGTTTTTATTTTGGGTACTCCTCAAACCCTAAGTCATATTCCTATTTCAGCATCGGTATCTAAGCATGGTGTCCCGAGGTTAGGAGTTCAGCCTTTATCTATGTTAGATCCTCATATAGGATCTCAACTTGCTAGATTCACTATACCTCCCCTTGTTGTGAGTATCGTTATGTCTTTTAAGGATCAGAAGTGGTTTAATAGGTTTACTTATTTGTGTTCTTCTAGTTTAGTAGTGTTTTGGACGAGGATGTCTATGAGTTCCTGAGTGATTGCTAATAAAATTCACATAATTTGGGATCATTTGAGTTGCATGGGGTTTCTTATACTACCTATCAATTGAGAGACACTTCTATAGATTGGTGAAGGTTACTGGTTAGTTACAGATCTATTGATTCTTCCTAAATGACTTGGGATCAGTTTGTCGAAGCATTTATAGAGAGCTTTGTGCCTTACAGTCTGAGGGATCAGATGCATAATAAGTATGACCGTCTGGAATAGGGCTCCATGACTGTAGGGGAGTATGAGACATACTTATATTCCTTGTCCAGATATTCCTATACTTGTATTTCCAATGAGTTTGAGAAGATTCAAAAGTTTGTAAAGGGTTTAGATATCTCTTTTTAGTTAGCTACATCACTGATGGTTATATTTGGGGCATTTATTTTAAGTATAGTAGATCATGCTAAGATGACTGAACGAATTCATAGGGCATCTTAGGGAGGCACCAAGAAGGTGTGCTATTTTGATGAGTTCAAAGGTCAGACTCCTCGTGGTAAATATTTTAAAGGTTTTCGTGGATATTAGGATAGGCCAGTGTAGGTGACCTTACAGAGTTTAGGTCATAGATCTTCTAACTCAGCAGTTCAAGGTGGCCACTTAGGTCCAATGGTACCTTCTCCTATTGATATAGGTCGTAGAGCTTGTTTTGTGTATCATAAGGTTTCCATTTATCCAAGGACTACCCTCATCATATGACTAGAGCTACTTTAATTATAGTTGTAAGAGGTAGAGGTACTACTAGGGATACAAGTGGCAGAGGTAGTGGAGCCCACGTAGTGGTCATAGGGCTACTCAACCAGTTGATGGTCACGGACAGTGCTATGCTATACCAACTAAACTTGAGGTAGAGTCTTTATATGTTATGATCACAGGTATTATCCCTATTTATTTCAAACCTGCATTTGTATTATTTGATCTCGGATCAACTTTTTTCTATGTATCTGTGTATTTTCTCCAGGTTTTGATCTATTAGTGAGCCTCTCGACATTCCTATTTGTGTATCTATCTTGATATATGATTCTTTAGTGGTGAATCTGGTGCACCGATCTTGTGTTTGTCGAGCGTGAGGCCTTGGTAGATTTGCTCATGTTACATATGGTCGATTTTGATGTTATTTTGGGTATGGATTAGTTGGCTCCTTATTATGTTGTCCAAGATTATTTTTTTAAGACCATAACCTTAGCTTCTCCAGGTGTGCTAAGGATAGCTTGGAAGGGTGCACTTCATTCAGGTCCTAAGAGGATCATATCTTATATTCAGGCTCGTAGGTTGGTTGAGATAGGATGTTTATCTTATTTGGCTCAAATTTGTGATACTAGTATAGGTTCACCTCTTTCTTTAGATTCTATTCGTATTGTCTGTAAGTTCCTGGATATGTTTCCTATGGATTTACCTGGTATGCCTCCGGATTATGATTTTGATTTTTCTATTGATGTTGAGTCGGGCACTAAGCCATTTTTATTTCCTGATAAAATGACCCCAACCAAGTTGAAGGAATTGATGGATCAGTTTTAGGAGTTGTTGGATAAGGGATTTATTCAACCTAGTATATCTCTTTTGGGAGCGCCTATTTTTTTGTGAAGAAGAAGGATGGGTTTATGCAGATGTATATTGATTATCAGCAGCTGAATATTAAGAATAAGTATCCTCTTTCCCGTACTTATGATTTATTAATCAGCTTCAGAGTGCTGCGGTGTTTTCAAAGATTGATTTGAGGTCTGACTATCACCAATTTAGGATTAAAGCTTTGAACATTCAAAAGATAGCTTTTTAGACTCGATATGGTCATTAAGAGTTCTTGGTCATGTACTTTGAGTTGACCAATGGCCCTATAGCATTCATGGAGTTGCTGAATCGGGTGTTTCAATCCTATCTTATATCCGTTGTTATTGTATTTATAGATGATATGTTGGTCTTTTCCAAGAGTGAGGTTGATCATGAGGAGCATTTGTAGATTTTGCTTCAGATATTAAAGGATGAGAAGTTGTATGCTAAGTTCTCTAAGTATAAGTTTAGGTTGGGGTCTGTTTCTTTCTTGGGTCATGTGGTGATTGAGAATGGTATCATGGTTGATCCAGCTAAGATTGCAGTAATTTGTGATTGGTCTAGACTACTTTACGTAATGAGATTTGGAGTTTTATTGGCTTGGCAGAGTATTATCAGTATTTTGTTGAGGGTTTCTCTTCTATTGCAGCTCCTTTGACTAAGTTGACTCAGAAAAAGATTTTCGTTCTGTGGTTTGTTTCTTGTGAGGTGAACTTTCAAAAGATCGAGGGTTTGTTGAATTTAGCTTCTATATTGACTTTGCCTAAAGAGGGTATGGGTTTTACCATATTTTGTAATGCTTAGGGTGTTGGATTGGGTGCTTTATTGATGCAGGAGAGCAAGGTGATTCATTATATGTCTCGTCAGTTAAAGCTCCATGAGAGGAATTACCCTATCCATGATTTATAGTTGTGTGGTTGTGTTTTCTTTAAAGTTGTGGAGGCACTACTTGTATGGAGTTTGTTGTGAGATTTTCTCGGATCATCATAGCCTTCAGTACTTCTTCACCCAGCAAGACTTTAATATGAGGTAGCACCAATGGCTTGAGCTGCTTAAAGGTTATGACTTGACCATTCTCTATCATTCGAGAAAGGCTAATGTGGTTGTGAATGCCTTGAGCCAGAAGTCGACTAGCATGGGTAGCTTGGTGCATCTTTTGATCCAGGAGAGGCCTTTGTCCTTAGAGGTTAAGTTGTTAGCTAATTAGATAGTTAGGCTTGATATTTTGACATCTAGGCATGTTTTGGAATTTGTGAAGGCTAGATCTTCTTTGATGGAGTAGATTCGAGCTTATTAGTTTACTGATGCGGGATTAAGATCAATTTATGACAATGTGCTGAGTAGTAAGGCTAAGGGAGCCTCACTTGATTTGGATGGTATTTTAAGGATTGCGGGTCGATTTTGTGTGTTGAGAGTGGGTGACTAGATTAGGTAGATCTTAGAGGAGGCCCATTGTTTTAGATATTCCATCCATCCAAGTGTGACTAAGATGTATCGAGACTTAAGATAACATTACTGGTAGGGTGGTATGAGGTGAGATATAGTAGATTTTGTGGCTCATTTCCTATGTTGTCAGTAGGTAAAGCCCAGGCATTTGAGGCCCGATAGATTTCTTTAATGGTTACCTATTCTCGAGTGGAAGTGGGAACGGATCACTACTTTGTGATTGGTTTGCCTTGTATATCTCTTAGTTTTGATAGTGTTTAGGTCATCGTGGATAGATTGACCAAGTCGGCTGATTTCATTTAGGTTCAGCTCTTCTTCAGTGCTGAGAGGTTGGCCTGTATCTACATTTGTGAGATTGAGCGACTACATAGTGCTAGTGTCTATCATTTCAGATCGAGGTTTAGTGTTCACGTCTTACTTTTGAAATACTTTTCAAGATAAGTTGGGTACTCGGGTTAATTTTAACACAACATTTCATCCCCAGACTGATGGCCAATTTTAGAGAATATGCACTGCACTTGTGTGATAGATTTTGGTAGCTAGTGGGAGCAGTATTTAGCCTTAGCAGAGTTTGCATATAATAATAGCTACCATTTGGTATCGATGTGGCTCCTTTTGAGGAATTGTATCATAGGCATTGCCGCTCCCTAATAGGTTGGTTTGATGTTTTAGAGGTAAAACCTCGAGGTACGGACTTGCTTTGTGAGTCTTTGGGCAGAGTCTAGATCATTCAGGATAGACTTAGAGCAGCTCAAAGTAGGCAGAAGTTCTATACAGATCATAGGCTTCATACCTTGAGATTTGGTATTGGTGATGGTATTTTCCTTTGAGTTTTACCCAGAAGGGTGTGATAAGATTTAGGAAAAACGGCAAGCTTAGCCCCAGGTATATTGGCCCATTTGAGATTTTTCAAATTATTGGTGATGTTGCTTATGAGTTAGCTTTGCCTCCAGATTTATCAGTTGTTCGTCCAGTTTTTCATGTTTTGATGTTGCACCATTACATTTTGGCTGAGTCTCACATTATTAGTTGGGAGTTGATTCAGTTAGATGAGCGATTATCTTTTGTTTGAGGAGTCAATCTCCATATTGGCTAGAGATGCTAGACGGTTGCGTTCTAGAGTTATCCCCGTTGTTAAGGTTCAATAGAGACATCGATCTATAGATAACGCAACTTGGGAGGTCAAGTTTGATATGTGTAATTCTTATCCCCAGCTTTTTGTGGATCTAGATATTTCTTTAGCCTTTAGTTCGAGGACAAACTAGATTTTTAGTGGTGGATGATATAACAACCTGAAATTTGATAAAATATGTAAAATTTGTGATTTAGTGTGATTTGACTTTTTTACTACTCTCCATGGTTGGACTATGGTATTCTGAGGTGTGGAGTGAGTGGCATGATTTTTTGTGCATTTTGGTACCATTTATGTGATATTGTTGTTTTTGGTGGCTTCGAAAGCCTTATTTTAGGCTTCTGTGGTTATTATTTGATCTATGTGATGGATGGATAAACAGACTACGCCAGCAGATTCGAAACATTGATTTTAGGGTGGTAACATGGTTGGTGTGGTTTTATGGCTTTTAAATCTCATTTCGATCGTCGGTTTGGAAAATTATGATTTTGAGTTTCGGGGGTTGTCTTTGGAAAAATGATGTTTTTTTAAAAATTTTGATATCATCATTGAGTCTGGAGCATCAAATTTAGTGTGTTTATATAGTTTGTTTGCGTATCAAATTTTGAACGAATCCTGGGCACCCCACCGAAGTGCATTTTGGACTTATAAAATCTAGTGCAATATGAATCACAAAGGGTAAATTCTTGTTTGAGGAATATGTTTTATGCCTTATGCACATGGTAACCTGGTATGAATATAAATAGCCTGTTTTTTGCTCAATTTTGTGCTCATTTTTCATTTTGCCTCTTGACAGCTAAATCCTAAAATAGTGTGAGAGCTTAAAAGTGAAGCTTATGGGTGTTTGGGAAGTTAGACTAACTTCTATTTCTTGATTCTCTTCCATATTTAAGGTGAGAATTCACCCTTTTCTTTATCAAATTTCTTAATTAATTGTTCAAAAATCTTCAAAATCTTAGTACTTGAATTAGCCTCAAATTCTAAGCTTTTCACTTGAATAATATTCTTAACCTTATAATTACTCATTTTTCTCTAATTTCATCTTCAAAAAACTTCGATTCTTAATTTTGATAAGGATTTCAAAGATTTTACCCGGTAAAGCTCAAAAATAACTTTTATTCGATTTGAACCTCGTTTTTTACTTGATTTGAGATGGATTTTCAGCTATAAATTCGTAAAGATATGGGAAACACGTTTTTGAAGTAAAGTTATAATTTTGACCTTCTTTTTTGAAAAGCCTTTGCGGGAGTCTGTTTTGGCCCCAAACCAAAAAAAAGCAATATGGGTTTCGTTAGCCTTGTTTCTATGCATAGAATCTATATTTCTTGGTTTTAGTTGATTACGAGATTGTTCGTGAGAAGTAGGGTGTGACACCCCAAAAATCCAAGCCAATGTTAGGACCATGCTTTAAGTTCATGCAATATCAAACCTCCTGTTATTTATACATATATTAAGATCCCAAATAGCTCCTAGCTTATAAACAAGTCAAAACATCCCTTAGCGATTTAATTCTTTTGAGGTATATAGCTATAGTCATCTTCAAACAATAATAAATTTTTGTATACTAAGAATTTTTATTTCAAGATCCACCAACATATAGATAATTGAATTACCTTTCCAACGATACCAATTTCGCCTTAATCCAATATTGGGGGTGAAAAGTTATGGATAAAATACTGAAGCACTGTCAAAGCTGTCCAGACTACGACTGAGAATGTCTCATTACGGGTCGTTAGGAGGGAGTCGTAATCTGGAAGCTGAAATTGAACTTCTGAGCATGACTCAAGTCACGACTCGTGGCCAAACCCTACGAGTCATGACCTAAGTCGTTGGGACTGCTTTCAAGCAACTTCCAGACGGTCTCTAAGGGATTTTGGGGGTCTTTTCCCACTCTTTTAACCCTAAAACTACGTCATTTAAGATATTTTAAGGCTGAATAAAAAGCCAAAACAATCCCAAATCCCTCATTCTTAACACAACACCAAATTACTCAACAAACATGAAATCTTTCTCTTTTCCCAAAGTAGTAAATTGGGGTTTTTCATCTCCAAGTCCAAATTCTCAAAACTTCAATTCAAGAATCAATAGTAATCAGGTATGTGGGGTTTGAACTAGGATAACCTTTCATCCTTGTACCCAAAATCCTTGGTTTATGTAATTAAATTTATGAGACTTTAATTAGGGTTCATACCCAATTTTCAATTTTTTTTGAAATTTTGACATTATCATGTGATTTAAAGTTCAGTTAGCACAAAAATATTCCTTTATTCATGTTTTCACTTATATGATAGTTATTATGAGATGAATTTTAGTGTTTTGACATGAATTTTTATGAGATGTTGAATATATATTATTTTTAGCCCGATTTAGTCAGTTTACAAGAAAGAGTATATCAGTTTATCATGACTCTCCTAGTTTACAAGAAGTTCAAAATTACTATTTCATATTACCACAATATGATTCAGATTCAGTTTTGATCTTATGTCTCATACATGATATGAAATTCACATAGTATTCATGATTACGAGTTATTAACATAAGCATGATTGACTTTCAGATTTACAAACTAATATGCTTATTTTAAGGTAAATTTTATCAGTATGAGCATATAAAGTGTGTTTTTTTTTGTGTATATATATATATACATATATATATCTATAAACACACACATATATATATGTATGTATATACATATATATATATATGTGTGTGTTTATATATATATATATATATATGTATATATATATATATATGTATGTATGTATGTATGTATGTATGTATATATTGAGAGTAGTATTTAGCACTGGGAGGGAAGTGTGGGTTTAGCGCATCCTATCTTCCAAAAACTACGTGCCACTGCAGGTTTAGGTGTCTCTCTAGAAAAGCATCCCCTTTGCCTAATATGGGCTCAATTTAGTGATCACTCTAGTTCCGTTCAGGTTCTATTTCAATGGCAAGGGTAGAATAGTCCTCTTCAATGTTGGTTAGACGTTGGACTCCATGCTAGCTCACATTGTTTATGTCGATTATGAGAATCTCCCGAAGAAACAACAATTTTAAGAAACTAAGTGTAGTAAGTCCTTCCATGGGACTCACGCCTTCACGGTTAGCTATCACAACCCGCCATTACTGCCTAATTTAGCACATAACCAAACTACTAATTCTAGGAGTCAATTATCAAGGCATTATGAAGTAGTATCATCATACCGACTATAGCTTACAAGCAATGTCATTAGCCAACACTTAGAGAATTCCTATGTACCCCACAAGGTTTTCAATTAAAATAAATCCATGGCCACCAAGGCTATCCAATCCATTTAAAACCAACTAAACCAATTTAAGTTCCATTACCATATTATGTAATGCAAAGATTTCAAAAATAGTCAAATTATGTGACAAAATCATTCTCATTGGCATTTTAACAAACATGTTGAGAGCATATAGTTTCCAAAACCAAAACCAAGTATCAATTGACCATTCTCATGTAACCACATTTTTAAACCATAATTATAACCTGAAAAACCATATGAAAACATGGGAAAACGTTATCCAACCAAAACCCCCAACATTTATTTCAAAACCCCAAGCAAATCCACAATAATACCATGAAAATCATTCATTAAAACATGTTTTTAGTTGAACTAACAATGAGGGAGGAGTAATATGCCTTAGTCACGGAGATATTTTGATTCTTAAGCCTCTAGATAACCACCTTGAAGAAACCCTAGACTAATCTTCTTGAAAGTTTTTCAGAGAGTATTTAGAGAGAGTTTTGATCTTCTAAAGTGTAGAATAGGGACCAAATGGTGTTATAAGACATGGGGTCTTAAAGACTTAGGGTGAGAAATATCTAAAATACCCTCAGCTTAAAATCTATAAAAAGAATACATGAAGGTATGATTTGACCCCTCAACTCGTATCCACATCATATAAGTGGTACCTTCAACTCGTAACTTAATCAGAAGTTGAACACCATATTTTAACATACGGCTCCCTTGGCCTAACTCGTTTCATCACCATATGACTATTATCCTTTAAGTTATACCCTAAATAGGACATCTAGGCTAGACACTGGACAATATAGGTTGGGTACTATACTTCTAGTATCATGAACATAAGACTCATATGTAGTCTTATTTTACCAAGGACAAACTTGGCCAACATCACACTGACCAACATACGACTAGGGTCCCTAGACCCATACCCATGCCATACTACTTGTATGGTTGGTCGTTATAAGAAAGTGACCTCAAAGCTCAAGAAATTTCTAAGGACCAAAACCCAGGATGTCTCAATGATGCTCTTAAATTTACTATAGATAACTTTAAAAATCACATAAAGGGCTTGAGAAGAGCCCGCTAACCTGTTTAAGGTCCTTTATATTTGAAATCCTATTTTCTCATCCATATGAGTTTTGCAGTTATGACAGAATATGATATATATATTCATATTCCTCATTAACCCTTTAATACAGATAGTGCTCATGAGAGGAGACATTATGCACCTAGATTGTTAAATAGAGTTTGCATTCGAGGGATAGTGTAACTTAGGGTATTATGATCCATGATTAGTAAAAAAACCTCAGAGTTGGAGGTATGGTTATAGAAGTGTAGTGACAATAAATGTGGGGATAGCGATTGATTGAAAGTATATAGATGAATCTATGCAAGCTATTGAGTAATTATTGAGGTGATACGCCTTTGGGTGTGAACTAAAGGGTAGTGAATGTGGTGTAGATTTTATGGTGGAAGGTGGAGAAGGAGTTATTTGTTAAGGTGACATAGAGTATGCTTAAAGCAATAAGGAAGTTCTTGAAGGTATTTTATTGTGTTATAAAAGTATAGGATATTAATTAAAGTATTAGATTATTAAGGATTGTTAATTTAGGATTTCCTGTGTGATTGTGAAAAAGAAAATCGGTTGATACTTATAGAGATATGAAAGTAATTTAGGCTTACGGATGGGTAAATAGTAGTGATACATAGAAAGAGGATGTTCTAATAGATTAAGATAAGGTAGACCATAAGATTATGATCAATCATTATTATTATAAGGTTCTAGTGGACTAGTATTTCTTGATGTTTTATTTTATAGCTTTCAAGCAAGAATATTGTGTGAAGTTGTGTGGTTAATCAAGTATAATATTAGGCACTAAGTTTGAACAGTGGATGATCATCAAGGTAAAAATAATTATTGATAGGTTAGTGGTGCTAGTAATATGGAAGTGATCTAGTAGGCTTAAACAGTGTATGTAAGAGTTGAAGCTCATTTATTCACAATTAAGTATGATGTTGTAGGTATGATTTAGAGGTGTTCCCAAGGTGATATAGGTTTGCATTATTTTCTAACATTATTAAGTGTTGTGTGTGTTTAGTAGTACCCTTGAGTTGCTAAGCGGGGAGAAGGCTAGTTATATAGTATATGGTGTTCTTAATAGCTAAGTTAAGGATTTATGGATAGATGATGTTGTGTCTTTTGGTATGATTTTGATTCTCATGGTTTAGGGAAAAATATAAGTTTAGAAATGTGATATAAGTAGTCTATGAGGAAAAAAATGCATATTATGTGTTTAGTGAGGAAAGTATGTTTACGGAGGATAGTGTAAGTTTATGATGATGATTACTGAAGCTAGTGAAAGTTAAGATGGTATATATGAAAGGATTGTTCAAGAATGAAGTTAGTATGTTCGAAATATAGTTTATTCACGTGACTTGGGCCTTTATGTGAAGACCACTAGAATGAATAAATTATGGCTCAGTTTTAAGGATATGGAATAGATCCAGAATCTTAGAAGGTTGGCTTTAATCTACCAGGGAGACGATAGGGTGATGAACCAAATCGATTTTTGAGAATTAGATTATGGTGTATAGCAATAAGAGTTGATATGATATAGTGATCCATTCTTACTCTAGCACGTTCCTTTCCTTGAACTTTATTCATTATGGCACCCTATCTATGTATTGCATGATAGAGCCACACCTATGACCAATGCTTATGCACTTCATGCATATTTATATTCCTTCTCAGCTTCTAGTATAAAAAAAAATATCTTCACTCTGTGATCCCAGTCATCCCCCATAAGTCTATGAGTTCCAATCTTTTGTTAAGTATCTTTTGATAATTACGAATCCATGTTTCAGTCAGTTCCCAAAACTCATGGTACACCCTTAATGACCAGTGAAATTTGTATTATGGCATTATTATCCTTAGTTTAGGTCTCTTTAATGAATCCATTCCTTTAATACTTTATTTCTCAAGCCTCAGTTAAGTGTCAAGGTTATGTATAGCATTCTTTCATGCTTCAGGTCCTCATGTTCTAACTTTTGAGCAACATCTTCTTATGTAAAGATAGTGGTGATGAAAATGGATGAACAATGGTTTAGATGGGAGAGAGTAAATATTCCTTATTAGGGAAAGATTGTTGTATGTTTTTTTTATCTAAGGCTATAAGTGTGAAGGAATATTGAGGCAAAGTTTTTTGGTATATGTCATAGTTAATTGAGAATTCTAGGTGTGACTTCTTGAGGATAGTGTATGAAAGTTGTTATTGATAGAAGTATTAGAGAATATGGGAAAATTCTTAGGTGGGTTGGTTTCCTAGAAGTTCATATATGGTTATAATGATAGGCTTGAATGTCATGTTGGTATATAAGTGGATAAATGAATTGTGCGCTAGTGAATTCCTAGTAAGAGGTTGAGGTTAGTTGTTGAAGTGGTAAGTATTCTTGAGATGAGATCTCTAAAAACCCATAGGATATTGAATCTGTGGTTTAAGCTAGTATTATGGTGTTATGTGTAGTACCTTGTGACTGTGAGTTAGGCCTAAACATGGTGAGAGAATTTAGTTCAACTCAGACTTTAGTAGATGGAGTTATCAATACCCATATGAAGATTATAAATGGCATCAAATGAAGGGTAGTATTTAAGAGAAAAAGTGTAGTTGAGGAAGTATTTGAGATGTGTGGTTAAGCTATAAAGTGGGCAGTTGCATTGCCTAAGGCATAGTAATTCTATCCTAGCTTATGTTTTATATGCCTATATTCCATGTTATAGAGTGGTATCCATGTTGCGATTCCTTATTCAGATATCTCACTCAGATCATGCATAAAATTCTTTACACCTTAATGTTATCAGAATTTCTTACAAAGAGTGTTGAAGAAATACTTCTGTTGAGTTATAAGCTTTCAGTATGAGTCAGTCCGTATAGCTAGCAATTCAGTTTAGCAATCATACAGATAAGCTTCGATAGTGTTCTATCTTTTCATCGAGTTTTAATATATGAAATTTCATGAACATGCCTATTCCATGAGGTAATTTATTCACATTCATGCAAATTGTGAATTCAGTTGAGTCCTTACTCCTAGTCTAAATTAGTCTCAACCATAAAGGATATCTAGATTAAGAAATCAGTATCATGTTAGTTATCCAACTTCAGAATTCAGCCAGGCAGTACTAGTGATTTCTCAAATTTTCAAGCTAGTTAAAGTTAGTTGGAAATTTAGTCATCATGTCCATATTCATCTCTTAGAATTTTATGTCAAGGATTACATCTCTTTTTCTATTCTTTCAACCAAATCAGTCTTAATTTGAGGATGAATAATCCCAATGGGGATATATTGTGACACCTCAAAAATCCAAGTCAATGTTAGAACCATTCTTTAAGTTCATGTAATCTAAAACCTCATGTTTTGGTAATTTTATTAGTGATTTAAGCATATATTAAGACCCTAAATAGCTCCTAGCTTATAGAAAAGTCAAAAACATCCTTTAGAAATTAAATTCTTATGAAGAATATAACTATAGTCATATTCAAATGAGAATACCTTTTTTTTTACAAAGAATTTTTTATCTCAAGACCCACCAACAGATAATATAATTGAATTAGATTTCCAACAATACAAATTTTGCCTTAAACCGATATCGGGGTGAAAAGTTATGGCCAAAATACTGAAGCACTGTCAAAGTTTCCCAGACTAAGACTCATAATGTCTCATTACGGTTCGTAAGGAGGGAGTCATAATTTGGAAAGTAGAGCTTGAAATTGGACTTCTAACCATGACTCAAGTCACAACTCGTGGCCGAACCCTACGAGTCGTGACCTAATTTGTTGGGACTTCTTCCAGGTGACTTCCAAATGATTTCTAAGGGTTTTTTTGGTATTTTCCCACTCTTTTAACCCCAAACTACGTTGTTTAAGCTATTTTAGGGCTGAATAAATAGCCAAAACAATCCCCAAATCCCTTATTCTCAACACAACACAAAATTACTCAACAAACATACAATTTTTCTCTTCTCCCAAAGTAAGAAATTAGGGTTTTTCATTTCCAAGTCCAAATTCTCAAAACTTCAACTCAAGAATTAAGAGTAATCAGGTTTGTGGGATTTGAACAAGGATAACCTTTGATCCTTATGCCCAAAAGCTTTGGGTTTTGTAATTAAATTTATGAGACTTCAATTAGGGTTCTTACCCCATTTTCATATTTTTGGGGATTTGACATTATCATGTGATTTAAAGTTCAGTTAGCACAAGCATATACCTTTACTCATGTTTTCACTTAAATGGTTGTTATTATGAGATGAATTTTAGTGTTTTGACATGAATTTTTATGAGATGTTGAATACATATGATTTTTATCCTCATTTAGTCAGTTTACAAGAAAGAGTATATAAATTTATCATGATTCTTCTAGTTTGCAAGAATTTCAAAATTACTATTTTAGATTGCCATAATATGATTCAGATTTTAGTTTTGATCTTATGATCTCAGACATGATATAAAATTCACACAGTATTCATGATTATGAGTTATTAATAGAAACATGATTGACTTTCAGATTTACAAACTCATATGCTTATATTAAGGTGAATTTCATTAGTATCAGCATATAGTGTATATATATATATATTGGGAGTAAGATTTAGTACCGAGAGGGAAGTGTGGATTCAGTGCATCCTATTTCCCAGAAAACTATGTGTCACCGTAGGTTTAGGGGCCTCGCTATAAAAGTGTCCCCATTGCCCAATATGGCCTCATTTTAGTGATAACTCCAGTTTAGTTCAGGTTATATTTCGATGGAAAGGGTAGAACAGCTCTCCTCAATACGGGTTAGGCGTTGGACTCCATGCTAGCTCATATGGTTTATGTTAGTTATGAGAATCTCCCACAGAAAAGTAGTTTTAAGAAACTAAGTGTAGTAACTCACCCAGCTTATCAGATTATGTTTATTATTCATGTTTTATGACATTTCATATTTTAGTTTATTTCAGTCTCATAGTGAGTCTACTTGCACTTAGCATGCATGTTTTAAGATTATGCATTGATTCAGTTTTACTTATTACGTTCACCCATACTTACTCGGTACATTCCAGAAGTACTGACCATATATACATCTATGTGGTTACATTATTTTATAATATAGGTACCAATTGTAGCCTACACATCATAATCAGATAGTTTGCAGTTCCCAGCCAGTAGGTGATGAGTTAGATTGATCCGAGGACTCGAGTCAACTACAATTCCATTATTATATATTTTATTTAGTTGTATTAATTAGGGATGGCTGGGGGTCATGTCCCGACTACCAATAGTCAGTATTAATAGAGGCTTTATAGACAATTAGACAAAGTTGATATATTCAATTTCAGCTTCTTTGTATAATCCAGCAATGTTAATGTTTTGAAATAGTTTTGTAATGAACAAGTCCAGCTAATGACATCTCTTTCACCTATTATTTTTAGTTTTATGTAATTTATTCAGTTGCTCACAAACTATGTAAGTGTCATGAGTTAGCTTGGGATCACTTGTGGTTCTAAGCACCATGTGACTTTCGGGGGTAGCCTTGAGGCGTTATATAGGATTTATAATTAAAGTATTGCGGTCTGATTTCGGCCTTCAAGGTAGGTTATGTCTTTAATCTTTTAGACTGGGTTGGGTAGTAAATGATGGTACAAAATGCATGTTAAGAGTGGAAACTAATCATGAAAAATAGCTATTTATGTGTTAGGCCCGTGTGGGGCCTATATGTGATATAATTATTGAAATTAAGATATTATCTGATATGTGTGATAGTGTGGGATCCTAGATCATGTTGATAGCCTTAAATACATGCAAATAATTATGTTGTGTGTTTTAAAATGCCTATTGAGGTACCATGGGTGTATTGTGATATATTCATATTTGTTGGCATATGAAACATGTGGAAATTCATGATTGGTATCGTGGTTGATTGGGAAATACTTATTATGGATGGTTGCGAAAATACATCATGTGGTTGGTTGTGAAAATACTCATTGTGATTTATTGTGAGCATTGCATCCTCATATCATACTCATTCATGAAATAAATAGTACCAACATGGCAACATCTAAGAAACATTGGCAACACCATTCATAAAATCTTCCCGAGGGATGTGCCAGAAAGGATATATTATGACACCTTATAAAATACTCCCCAAGGGATGTCCCAGGGAGGAGATATGGATGTATGAATTGTATATGGATTGGCGAACCCCTCATGGATACATCGGGAGGCTTTCCTCCGTGGGTGCATACAGAGGTTGTGCGACGACCTCATGCATCATCATCATCATCTTATTATACATTGCACTTACTTTATTGTGTTTATGTTGTGATTAAATTTCCATATTGACTTGTCATACCTTTATGTCTTCTATCTTTCGCTAATTGGACTTGACTATCTTGTATATACATGTCTTCCTAGTTTCTAAGAACATGTGATATGATCTATAATTATGTTCTAACTGGTTGTGTTGTTGCAATATATGTGATATGTATACTAGAACCATTAGTGCAAGCGTTTTTGGCTACCATTGTGGGACATTTTTTGATTGCAGGTGACGTGCCCTTAGTGTATATTTTGTATGTTTTATTTTCTACTTTGCTCGGTCGGCCTATGATACCTACTGAGTACAAGTGAACCATACTCACTCCTACTGCGCCCTTTCAGTGCAGGTCCTAGTTCGAGTGCGCCCCAACTTGGTTGATTCGGGCAATATCTGGTGCTTTCAAGGTGGTGACTGACCTTTAGGCATCCGAATGTATTCTACTACCTTTCTTATAGACTTTGTCTTTACGTTCATATCAGAGACAGAATTTCTCTTGTATTTTGGACATCTTATGTATTTCATTTGGATTAGTGTTGTACTAGATACGTTCTTATACTATTGACACTAGGTTTTGGGGAGTTATGGCTGTGTTGTTGATTATATTCTTTTCGAATTATTTATACTTATATGGTCTGGCTTCGTTCTAAAAGTCTTGCCCTGGGGTTATTTCTGTCTCTTTACCCTTTGTGTATCAGTTTGGGTCATAGGCTTACTCGTCAAGGTTCACCGCGACGAGTGTCATCATGACCTTTGATTTTGCGTCGTGACAATATATTATTTATTTATTTTACTTAGGTATTTACATATTTTTTAAAAAAAATTAATGTTATAAGTAGAATAATATTCTTATGAATGGGTAATGTTATTTTTAATGAATATTACTTTAGTACATACATTAAGTGTGTATATAGGTACGTGTGTATATTTAAGTTTCGTTTCGCTCTTATTTTCTATTGTTTATATAGTAAACGAGTTTAATTTTTATTAATAAGATATTTCTAAATTATAAATTAAAATTTATTTAAAATGTAGTAAATTATAGAAATTAATTTGTTATAAAATATAGCTCTACTTTTTTAATTCATTTTTATATCATCTGCATCCAAATATGTTTATAAAGTTATTATTATATGTTATTTCACTTGTATAAATATACTAGTATATGTACCTGTGAGATGCACGGACAATATTAAAAATTAATTCTAATTATTTTATATTGAAATGTCTCATTTGAATATATTAAATCATATTATTTAAAAAAAAAAAATAACTATCATATTATTTCTCAATTAAATAAAAAAGGAAAAGAAAAAAATTCTATCCTTACCCCATCTCCATCTCCACACCCCTCCTCCTCCCTCAATTTTTAAAAAATAAAAATAAAAACTCCCCCCACCCACATGCATCCAACCATGCCCACCCCTCCCCACCGAATCCCGAACCTCTAACCAAATCTATTTAAATTATGTAATTATAAATAAATTTATGTTTTATATCTTCTTATTATATTATTCATAATTTAAGAAAATTAAATTGTTAATATCTCCCTTCCTCTACCTCCCACCCTACCCCCACACACCTCCACCTCCATATACCCCCCATCCCACCCCACGACTCCATCGTTATGCAATCCTCCATCTCTAACCAAATATGTATGGAAAATTAATTATGTAATTATGATAAAATAAATTATGCTTCATATTTTTTAACTATATTATTCATAATATAAAGATATCAGATTGTTAATATCCCCTCCCTCACCCACTACATCAAGTTTTAAACATCCCCTCCCCCTCCCCCCACCCCCCACCCCCCATATCCATTCAATCCTTCACCTCTAACAAAATCTACAAGAAAAATAATTATGTAATTATACAAAAAATATATGTTTCAAATTTTTTCTTATTATATTATTCATAATTTAAATTTATCAAATTTTTAGATACCCCCCTTCTCCCTCTTTTTTCCCTCCCCATCTCTAACCAAATCTATCTAAGTAAAAACAATTATGTAATTGCAAAAAAAGCTTTTATGCTTCAAAAATTTTTTTATTATATTATTTATAAAATAAGAGATTATAATGAAATAATATATAATGTTAAAATATTTATGAAAAGAATGTCTATTATTCAAAGTTGAGGTGGGAGATTGATTTTTAAACCAAAATAAAGAGGTATAAATGATTTTAACCAAATTTTAAACTACAACTCAAAGTTTTTAGTATCCTATCTAAATCATTTTTCATTTAATCATATATATATATATATATAAGTCACTTTGAAACTTCAAGACAGAGTAAATAACTTTGTAATAAAAGTTTTCAATTAAAAGATCAGAAATATTTGAAATTGAAAATACATTATCCTAAAAAGAAAAAAAAACATAAGCATAAAAATAGAAACAGAGTTCTAGATGAACTCTTACTATTTCATAAACTTATCTCTTTTGGATGTTATAAATTATTTTTAAATTTATTTAATTTAAATATTAAATAAACAACAACAACCGCCTTAAATGAATGATAATAATATTAATAATTAAAAATAGATTTAGTAGTGGTCGTAGTAATATATTTGACTTACCACCAAAGGATATGGTGCAGTGGATAGAGTTGCTCCTTCCTTAACGAGAGTTCTCGGGTTCGAGCCCTGGGTATGAAAAAATACGTGGTAGGGAGTGCTATCTCCCGAATGGGGCCCTACCCGGCACGAATCTGGATAAGTTGAACTCCAATGCGGGTACCGGACACTAGATTGAAAACCAAAAAAGATATACTTGACTTATTTGAATTTTAAATGAAAGTTAAAAATAATAGTAATACTAATAATCATTTAAAAGAACAAATAAATAGTAGTACTAACAGCAGCAATATGTTGTAGTACTGGTAAGTAGTAGTTGTAGCAATTATAATAAAATAATAAAAAAAAAATTAAAAAACAAATTGGATTGATTTAAAAATTTTCTCTAATACAACTTTATATATTATAGGATAAATATAAATTTTATTTGAAAAGCCACGGATAAGGAAAGAGAAATAAATTGATCTTCTTATAACAAATTGATATAATCTAATATTTAAAATTTTAAATAAAATTTGTATTGGAATAAAATTTAACTTCTTAACCTCTCCTATATTTATAATAATACTATTATTATAAATATATATTAATTTTAAATATTTATATCAATCAAAATATATAGATTATTAGATAAAGATGCATTATATTTGAAAGTAAGGATAAAAAGTAACAAATTAATCTTCTTTATCAAATATATAATATTTAAATTTAAATTTAAATTAAATTTGATTTGAATAGAGTTCTACTTTCTTAATCTCTGTCATATACGATTTGAAGTACATTATCCTTTAAAAAATATTATCATTAACTTAAAAATAAAAATTCATAATTAAGAGTTCTAACAGACAATTACTATTTCAAGCTTATCCCTTTTAAAATTTAAATTCTATAAAATATATTTAAATGTAATTAATTTACACTTTAGGGAAATATAAAAATATTAATAAGATAATGATAAGAAGAACTAGTAGTAGTGGTAGAAGCAATAGTAATAGTACGTACGTAGGTAGTATGTAGATGATGATGATGATGACGATGATAATAATAATAATAATAATAATAATAATACAAATATAGTAGTAGTAGGTGGTAAGAATTAAAAAAATAATAGAAGTTGTGGTACGTATAATAATAATAATAATAATAATAATGAAACATCTCAAGCATTGACCTTGAAATTTCCTCGAGCCTTGAGCTCACTGTTCTGGTGAGGACCCATCCTGCGAGTCGTATGGTGTGGTTACGGGTCAGGTGACCCTAGTCGTAAGATAACTAGTGTGTTATTGGTCGAGTTCTATCTTGGTTACGAGAAAATCTATACGAGTCGTATGATAACGTGACGAGTGGAGGGATTGAGTCGTATGTTGTCAGTGTCTAAGCCCATGGTGTTCTGTGATGGTCACAACTTAGACCATATGAGTCATATGATCTGGTGACGAGTGGGGCAAGGGAGTCGTAAGTTGGACAGAGTGTGGTGGTCCAATTCTCTGTCTTGGTGATGACTCAAGGGTATGAGTTTTAAGTTGTTGTGATAATTCTATGGTCTGAATCGTAACCAAATGTGGGTTTTCTACAGCTTTAAGCTGGGGTTACTTTGGACATTTCCCACCCCAAGCCCTTAATACCCCACGTCTTATAACACCTTTTGGTCATTCATTATACCCTTTATTAAACTCTCTCTAAAACCTCTCAATAAAGATTGGGCTAGGGTTTATTCAAAGTGGTCATCTAAGAGCTTAAGGATCAAATTCTCGCTATGCATCTTTGTAACTCAGGAATATGACTCTTCCCTCATTGTTAGTTCACTAAAAACATATGTTTAAAACATTGTTCATGAGTTATTAATGGTGGTTTTCAAAACCAAGGTTGAGGGTTTGAATAAATCTTATTGGGTATTGTTTTCTCGTGATTTAATTTATGATTATACATCTTTTAATAATAGTATTGCACATGTGAGTGCATGGGAATTGTCATTTAACTAAAAGGTCATGTTTAACCCTAAATATGATGGATTTTATTTTGATAATAGTATGTCCTCAATTTGTTTGTGAAATTGTCAATAAGAATGATCTTGTCACATGATGAATTGTTTTTTGAACTAAGGCATTGGCCTAAGAATGTTGATGATTGGTAAATGGTTTTATGAAGGCCCTGTTGGCCATAAATTGATTTAAAACACTAAATGGGTTTGAGTCCCTAAATATTGAATTGAATTGATGTATTTGTTTAGACAATGGGTTCGAGTTCCAAGATGATTACTAATAGCTATGGCATATTGTACTCTTATTAGTGGGGTTTGTATGACGATACCGACGGGATGCCTTTGGTAAGTAATTGGATAAATAGTTGTGTATGTGTAATAAATATTTTAATTGGGCTCTAAAGTTGTATGTGTAGCTGGGCTGTGAAAGTGAAGTCTGAATGACTAACACTAAAAGCACTAGCCGGTGCGGATATCTATATGATCGGGAGGTTCGAGTCCCCCGAATAAATATATGAATGGGAGGTTCGAGTCCCTCATATTGTGTACATTAGTTCTTAAATCACCTTAATTATGCTGGGAGGTTCGAGTCCCCATACAAGCATATATGGTTGAGGATATTTTCTGGTTCGTGCGGCTACACGTACTGAGGCCCTTCCATCTAGGGGAAAGTTGGGCCCATATAGCCGGGGGTGCCTTGTTAGATGACGGTTATGCAACACAACTCAGGTTAAGGTTTTGAAGTTCATGCTAAGCCTTATTCCCTACCCCGGTATATGATATTATATTTATATGTATGTATCAGTATTTCGTATGATATTATGCTTTGGATGTTGTAATGGTTTTGAACTGTGATCATGGCATTATTTTATTCCTCTATCCCTAAGTTACATGCTAGCGCTCTAACCGCTAACTATCTACGGACCTAGTATCCCCATGTGATGCAGGCACCAAAACTTTTTCTACTTTTCCTGCGCAGTGATCAGGTGCTTGAGTTAGTTCGTGAGTTGACATTGAAGTGGTGAACTTCCATACTCCGTAAGGCTTCATTTCATGCTCCTTATTTCCTATGTCTTAGACCTTATTTAGACTTTATTTTTGTTATTGTCGGGGGCGTATCCCAATATTTTATTAATTTTGGTTTGTAGAGGCTTTGTTGGATTACTGTGGACTTGGTGGTTTGGTTGCTTGTTTGGTGATGGACGATTGTCCCATTACCGGTGGATAGTATAGACATATGATGAATCATTATTAGTTTTATTTTAAGTTATCTTATTATATGTTCAGAATTCATCCGAAACTTGAAGTTGTTGTGCTACTTGAGAAACCCATCACAAATAGACCCTGGTTTGGGTCGTGACAAAGTTAGTATCAGAGCCTAGGTTTATGGTCAATTAGGTGTCCACAAAGTCGTGTTAAGTAGAGTCGCTTTTATGGGTATGTAGTGCACCATACTTATAAGAGGGAGGCTATGAGACATTTAGGAATGTTTTTCTTTTTTGTTGTCTTAATTTTGGGCTATAGCGTCTAAGGTCTTGAATTCTTCTGATTTTCATTTGTTCGTCTTTCAGATCACGTCTCCAAGAAGATCTGATATCCGTGGAACTCCTTCTGTTCTATTTAAGGACAATGTGGGTAGAGCTCGTCTGACTTCTGGGGTCTAGACCCGATCAAGGGTCGCTACATCTGATTGTCCTCGTGGAGTCCCACCTGTCCCTACTGATTCTACTCCTGAGGGTGACACTCATACTCGATCGCCTCAAGGGGAGGTTACTAACGCTGAATTTTATCTCTCCATTAGCTTATTGACTCAGTTGGTGAAATCTCAGTCATAATAGTCAGGTTCTACTAGTGCTGCTATGGGTTCATCTAAGGCCACTAGAGTTGGCCAATTTATAAGGTTGCATCCTCTGATGTTTACTGGTACAAAGGTTGAGGGAGGTCCTCAATGTTTCATTGATGAGATGGAGAAGATCTTCCGGGTTATGTAGTCTTCAGCGGTTGAAGGTGTATAGATTTCTTCCTACCAATTAAAAGATATGGCGTACCAATGGTACGAAGAATGGGGACAGTTGAGAGGCAAAAACGCTGGTTCTTTCTTTTGGGATGATTTCTCTAGTGCGTTTCTGGATCGCTTCTTTCCTTAAAAGTTGAGAGAGGCAAAAACGAAGAAATTTGTTAACTTGAAACAAGGAAGAATGACATTCAAAGAGTATGCTTTGAAATTCCATCAATTGTCCCAGTATGCTCCTAAGTTGGTATCTAACATAAGGGCCTGGATGAGAAAGTTCATTTCGGGGTTGTCCAGACTTAATTTTAGAGAGTAAGGTTGCCTTGTTAAACAAGGATATGGATATTTCTTGACTTAAGGTTTATATGCAGTAAGTTGAAGAGGAGAAAAAGAAGCAAGCTGAGATTGGTGAGAGGTAGAGTAAGAAATTTTATCTTTCAAAATAGGGTAGAGGCCAACAGTAAAGTGAAAAATGGTCTAAGGAGAAGAGCTGGGGGAGTCCTAACTCCTATTCGATGGATAGTCCTCCCTACCCAAAGTAGTTTGGCGATCGATATTTTTAGGGTGGTGATGCTTCTAGGGAACAGGGTGCCCGATCTCAGGCCAGTAGGGCCCAGTCAATACCATCCTACCCTTTCTGCAGATTTTATGGTCAGTACCACCATGGTCAGTGCGAGAAGGGGAGGAATCGATGTTTTATGTGTGGTCATATTGGACATATGCAGTGGGATTGTCCCTCTAGAGTTGTTTTTGGGGCAAACAAGGTCTTTGTTGCCTCTTCTTCAGCTCCTAGACCAAAGGATATAACTTCTGGCTCTGGTCCTGGTCGAAACTGTCTTTATGCTCTCACTAGTCGGCAGGAATTTGAGGCATCTCTAGATGTTATAACTGGTATGTTGAAACTCTTTTCTCGTAATGTGTATTATTTACTTGATCCTAGGTCTACTATCTCTTATGTGACTTCATTTATGGCTGTGCATTTTGGTTTTAATCCTGAGTGTCTACCAGACCCTTTTTTATTTCTACTTTGATGGGAGACTCGGTGGTTGTCAAAGAGTTCATAGGGGTTGTGTGGTATCTGTTGGTAATAAAGAGACTCTGGTAGACTTGATAGAATTAAGCGTGGTTGACTTTGATGTTATTTTAGGAATGGATAGGTTGTATTCGTGATATGCTTCTTTAGACTGTTGGGCTCGTAAGATCATGTTTAAATTCTCTAATGAGCCAATTGTTGAATGGGAGGAAAGTTCTCTAGTGCCTAAGGGAAGGTTCATATCATATCTTAAAGCCCTAAAGTTAATTTCCAAAGGTTGTCTCTATCATCTGTTATGGGTTAAAGAATCTAACTTGGAGGGTCCTTCCTTACATTCTGTTATATGGTAAATCAGTTACCTGAAGTCTTCCCGAATGATCTACTTGGTGTCCCTCCTGATAGGGAGATTGATTTTGGTATTGATCTTGTTCTGAAAACTTGCCTATTTTTTCCACCATATAGAATGGCTCCAGTTGAGTTGAAGAAACTCAAGGAACAGTTGAAAGAATTCTTAGATAAGGGTTTTATCCGTCCTAGTATATCCCTATGGGGTGCACGTGTTTTGTTCATACGTAAGAAGGATGGCTCTCTTTGTATGTGTATTGATTACCAACAGTTGAACAAGGTGATGGTAAAGAATAAGTATCCACTTTTGAGAATTGATAATCTCTTTTATCAGCTTCAGAGTGACAAATTTTTCTCTATGATCATTTTTGTTTCGGATATCATCAGTAAAAAATTAGGGAGGTGGATATACATAAGTAGCATTTCGTAATCGGTATGGTCATTTTGAGTTCTTAGTGATGTCATTTGGCTTGACCAATGCCCCTGTGTTATTCATAAACTTGATGAATAGGGTCTTTCATCAGTTTCTAGATTTGTTCGTGATTGTCTTCATTGATGACATCTTAGTGTACTCTAAGAGTAAGGAGGATCATGTTGATCACCTCCGCCTGGTGTTGCAAACCTTGAAAGATTAGCAGTTGTATGTTAAGTTCTCCAAATGTGAATTCTAGTTGAACGTTGTTACATTTCTGGGTTATGTTGTAGTTAGTTAAGGGGTCATGGTAGATCCTCATAAAGTTACTATGGTTAAGAAGTAGCCTAGACCCATGACTCCAACCAATATTTGGATCTTCTTGGGTTTAGCTGGTTATTATAGAAGGTTCATGGAAATTTTTCTTTTATTGTTGCTCCATTCACTAAGTTGACTCAGAAAAAGATAAAGTTCTTGTGTCTTGATGCTTGCGAAGGTAGTTTTGAGAACCTAAAGGATAAGTTGACTTCAGCTCTAGTCTTGACTCTGCCTGAAGGCACCGAGGGTTTTGTCGTCTATTATGATGCTTCCCAAGTTGGTTTGGGTTGTGTGCTGATGTAGCATGGCAAGGTGGTTTCTTATTCCTCTAGACAGTTGAAGGTTCATGAGAAGAATTATCCGACTCATGACTTGGAGCTATTGGTTGTGGTGTTCGCATTGAAAATTTGGCACCACTATCTGTATGGGGTACATGTTGATATCTTTTCTGATAATAAGAGCCTGCAGTATATATTCACTCAAAAAGATATTAATCTCAGGCAAAAAAGGTGGCTTGAGTTACTGAAAGACTATGATATGAGTCTTCACTACCACCCAGGTATAGGTAATGTGGTTGATGATGCTCTTAACAGGCTGTCAATGGGTAGCTTGTCGCATGTGGATAAGGATAAGCGGGAATTGGTGAAGTATATTCACCATTTGGCTAACCTTAGAGTTCATCTCGTGGACTCTGAGGATGGTGTTATGTTTGTGCAACAGGTGGCGTAATTATCTCTTGATTTTGAAATAAAGGAGAAACAGGTGTTAAAATCTCTCTTGATGAAGATCAAGGATGATGTGGGTATGCAGAAAGTGATGGCCTTCGAGGTCAATGGTGATGGTATCTTGAGGTACCAAGGAAGGTTTTTTGTTCCTGATGTTGATGGGTTACGAGGAAGGATTTTGGCCGAGGCCCATGAATCGCAGTATACGATTTATCCCGGTTCAACAAAGATGTATCATGATCTCAAGGATATGTATTAGTAGAATAACATAAAGTGGGATGTAGCCAACTTTGTGGCTAAGTGTATGGTGTGTCAACAAGTAAAAATGGAGCACATGAGGCCCTGTGGGATACTTCGAGAAATTGAACTACCGATGTGGAAGAGGGAGGTAATTAATATGGATTTTATTACCTGCCTTCTGCGGCCTTGGAATCAGTCTGAATCCATTTGGGTCATTGTAGATAGGATAACTAAGTGCGCTTACTTCTTGCCAGTGAGGACAAATTATTCTGGCGAGGACTATGCGAAATTATTCCTTTAGGAGCTTGTAAAGTTGGACGGTAAACCTGTCTCGATTATCTTGGATGGTGGTACTCAATTCTCATCAAAATTCTAGTGCTTATTTCAACGTGGTTTGGGGACTAAAGTGAGCCTTAGTACCACATTCACCCACAGTCGGATGGACAAGCAGAAAGAACTATTCAAACTCTGGAAGATACGTTACGAGCATGTGTAATTGATTGTGGTGGTAGTTGGTTTGACTATTTTCCTCTCATTGAATTTGCTTATAACAATAGTTACCATTCTAGCATTTGTATGTCCCCATTTGAGGCATTGTATGGTATGAGGTATCGATCTCCTATTGGGTAGTTCGAGGTTGGTGAAGCGGATATGTTTGGCCCGTATTTGGTTCACCTATGGAGAAGGTAAAGGTGATTCGGGATAGTCTTAAGACCGCCCAAATTTACTAAAGTTCCTATGCGGATGTAAGGCGAAGAGAGTTGGAGTTTGAGGTTAAAGATTGGGTATTTTTGAAGGTGTCTCCCATGAAGGGAGTAATACGGTTTGGAAAGAAGGGGAAGTGATTTGATGTATATTTATGCACCTCAGTGTTGCTATCTGAGCTTATTTTACCTTGTTTAGAGGACAACTTGTGTGATTAGTGAGTTAACAATGAGATATTTAAGCATCTAAGTTTTTAAGTATTTGATTACAATATTCATGGTGCAGTTCAAACAATTTTGTACTTAATTGGGTCACTTAGAGTATTTGATTACAATATTCATGGTGTAGTTCAAACAAGTTTGTACTTAATTGGGTCACTTAGAGTTCAAATGAGGAAACTAGTTTTACTAGCTTGAGCTAGGTGTTGTTCTAGTTGATCTCGATGAATTTTAATGTGTTTAATGAGTTACTAATGTGTAATTATGAGTGGAAAAACTTGTTTATAGTGTTCAAGATTCAATTTGATCAAGCCAAGAGTCAAAACTAAGTTACAGATCAAAATGGGCAAAACTAGTTCTTAGCTTAAGTTTCTAGTTCATTGTCTTGACGTTTTGTTGTTTTGAGCTCTAGTCTGTGGTGTTTGATGATATAGGATGCTTGGTGAGTTGATTATGGTGATATATGGATTATTAAAAATCTATAAATCAAGTGGAAACAACATCACAAGGCTTGGGATGGAAGACAAATGCACAAGACTAAGTTTAGACATCAAATTGGATGTTCCAATGTGCCCTCGTGATAGAGGGGCATTGCGACCCATATTCCATGGGAATGGTCAGCGTGTCATGACCCATATTCCATGGGAATGATCTGAGTGTCGGTACCCCTACACCCATGGAATGGGTGGCGTATCGCGGACCATACTCCCACCACGGCCAAAAGTCCCCCTCTTATAAATAGGACACTTGAACACATTGTTACACACCTTGGATGACTTTGAATCTTGGAGAGGGGATAGAAAATGCTTCAATTAGGGTTTTTATATTTTTAATTTAGTTTATTAATGGATTTTATCATGTATTCATTTATCTTGATTACGGTTATGTCTATTAGTGGCTAAGAGCCCCCTTTTGGGGTTAAGGCGAAGAAGATGAATATTATTGCTTTGAATTGATTTGGTTTTGATTGCAATCATATTTGGTTGTTTATTGTAATACCCCGTATTATTCTTAGCTCAGTTCAGCTTTTAGTTGTATGCATAAGGGACTTAAGGCCTGAAAATTTCACTAAGTGTTGGGGACTTAGTCATTTTTAAGGCTTCTAAACTTTGAGGATTTTTAACTTGGTCTTTTCGACCCCAAGATGTTGGTTTTTGAGTTAATTCATGTTCAGGGATGTAAGGATCATGTCTCGATAAAGTTTTGGATTTTTCAAATGGGGTTTGGGTCATGTTTGGATCATGAAACCAGAGGACTATCGCAATAAGCCCACAATGCAGTGTTATTCCCGTCATCATTCAGACTGCATTGCGGTGAGGAAAATGAACTACCGCAATAAGGCCACATTGCGGTAAGCTTATTCCGTCCAGTTTCAAATTTAAATGCCTGAGGGGTAATTGGGTCTTTTCCCCCTCAACCCAATCATTCATAACACAAATTAGGATATCATTTAGGGCATTATTTGGCCTTTTTCTCCAAATCCCTATCAAGAAAACATTCTTCTCTTCCCCAAGAACACAAATTCAATTCTTTTCTCTCCAAAAAATTAAGAACAAGTTCCCTAAGTTCAAGAACCTTCAATAAAGCATCAAGATTGGTGTTTCTCTTTCAAGTTAAGGGTTTAAGGTACGTGGGATGTTCATTCATGGGTTTTCTTTCACCCATTGAGCCCAAAAACCCTCTTTTCGATTAAAGATTGAATTTTTCTATCATTATTGTATCTAATATTGTTTAACATGGGTTTAATTCATGTTTCCATGGTAATTTAAAAACAATTCAGTCCATGTATAATCCTATGCAAGATTTTAAACTCCTCATGCTATGAATTTGAGTTTCCCATGCTTTATTCATATGAGTTTCATGATAAATCTTAAATTTATAATTCTTAGCAAGCATTCCCATGTTAAATTCAGTATCCTCACATGTTTGATGAAATGTCTATGCTTATGGTTTTTGAACCATGATCCTTTGCTATAATTATAAGCTTTTTATTACATTTAGTGATTATCTAGTGTTGGTGGGTTATGAACACCCGATACCTACGTGTTTTACATAATTTTTGGATTTTCAAGTATGATTCAATTAAACCATGATTATTCCTATTTATTCAATTATTATGATCATAATGAGCACTATCAGTCATGAAATAATGTTCAGTTAAACTCAGTCCAGTTTCAGTTCCAGTGTCAGTTTAGTTGGGAGTAGGATTTAGCACCGACCAAAAGCAGGGGTGGCAGCTTCCCCGTCAGTTAGGAAGAGTCATTAGTAGCAGTCCCTATATTCCAGAACTACGTAGCCAACGTAGGATATGAGGAGTCACCCATCATTTTAGGCTTGACTTCCTTTCAGTGGTCACCCGTCAGCTTAGGCTTGACACCCTGGTCCTTTAGGACACCAGATTAGAGGATCCACACAGCCAGTGTTCGTACCCATGGCACGATACTGACACCATTCCAATTGGGGTTACAGGTTGGACACCAATTAGCTCAGATTGGGGTATGTCGTTAGATGATACCTCCCATAGTCTCAGTAAAGTATTCAGTATATTTTCAATTCAGGTTTTCTTGACTAAGTGTACAAACTTTTAGATATTCAGTTTTACAACTTTTAATATTTCAGACTACAGATTTATCTCAGTAATATAACAGATATATACTTAGTCTTGTATTTTCAGATATTACAGTTTTCATGCATTCATGTTCAGTAATCTCATGCTATTCAGTTAGTTCTTATTTTATATGCACAGTACCCCATGCATATTAGCCTGTCCTCATCTCATATACCAGTATATTCAAAGAACTAACTGCATACTCTTCTTTGCGTTATGATGTCTTATATCATAGGTTCGAACTCACAGTTTCCCAGCCGCAGTTAGACAGCTCAACGTAATCCAGCAACTGTAGTAGTGAGTCCATATCTATTGAGGATATGTTATAATTATTTATTTATTTTAGTATTTCATTTTATTCAATTAGTCGGAGTTAGTTGGGGGTCTGCTCCATCAATTCCTCAGTCAGTTTAGAGGCTTTCAGACAGATAGTTAGTCAGTTTTATCAGTCTTATTAGATATTTCAGACTTGTGATTCATTCATATTTTCAGTATTTAGACTTTATGGATTTATCAGTTATTTTTTGCATATGTCCATTATTTATTATTTTATTCAGTGATCTCAGCAGGTACCATCACATGGGTTAGCTTGTAGTCACTTGTGACCGTACGCACCGTTGTCACAACTAGGGGGCAGCCTCGGGTCATGACAAAACTAGTAGCAGAGCCTAAGGTTTTTAAGTGTCCTAGGGACTCTGAAATTCGCGTTGAGTAAAGTCTTGTGCATGGGTGTGAAGCACTCCACACTTATGGACAAGAGGCTACGAGACATTTTAGGAAAAGTTTCCCTTCTTTTAGTATTCATGTCGTGTGAATGAGCGTGAGCTTTATTTAAATTCTCTTTATAACTCATCCTTCATTACTTTTACAGACAATGCCTCCCAAAAGAAACAACGGAAGAAGGAACGAGAACCAGCTTGCACCACCGCCTATTTAGGAAGATCCTCTAAACAAGCATATCTCTCACACTAAATTCAGAGCTTCTATCACTACCTTAGCTCACTCAGTAGCTGCTCAGAATAATCAGAAGGTTGTTTCCCTAGCTAATCCAGTGGCAAATATAGTTGCAGCGAGGATTTGGAATTTCACCCAAATGAATTCCTCTTTGTTTTTGGGATCCAAGTCTGAGGAGGATCCACATGCATGTTTTGATATGATTTAGAAAGTGATAGATATCATGGGTGTCACTTTAAGTGAGAATGTGGAGTTGGATGCATACCAGTTGCAGGATGTAGCTCACACCTGGTGTAAGCAGTAGAAGAAGGATAGGGGTGTTGAGGCAGGGCCTGTAGAGTAGGAGGAGTTTGCCACGGCTTTCTTAGACAGATTCTTTCCTCTAGAGTTGAGGGAAGCTAAGGTACAGGAGTTCATCAATTAGAAGCAAGGTAATATGAGTGTAAAGAAATACTCACTTAAGTTTACTAAGTTGGCAAGGTATGCTCCTTCGATAGTGGCTGATAATAGGTTTAGAATGAGTAAGTTTGTTTCTAGTGTATCTTATAGCGTGGTAAAGGAGTGTCGGACTACTATGTTGATTAAGAAGATGGACCTATCTAGGCTTATGGTTCATGCTCAGCAGATTAAGGAAGAGAAGCTTAAAGAGAAAGAGAGAGAGAATAAGAGGGCTATAACAAGTAGTTTTAACTTTTCTCAAAGGTTAGAAGGTGGAAACTGTTCTCAGTTCGGCCGAAAATTCTCATCCCTAGCTCCATCTTTAACTAGTGTACTAGTGCCAAAGTTCAGGAATAATAGTCGAGATAGAGCGCCAGGTTTTAAGTCCCAGGGTAGTGTAAACAATGGTCATACTAATCCACTTAGTGGGAAGTGTAGTAGGAATCATCAGAGCGTGTGTAAGGCTGGTAGTGATGTGTGTTTTAGATGTGGCAAGCCAGGCCACAGGATCTGAGAGTGTATGGTGGTGGCGCAGAGGGGCAAAAATAATTGCCAACTGGGCCAGAATACTTCTTCAGCAGCACCAGCAGGTCGTACGAACCAACAGGGAACTACTTCTAGTGCCACTAGCGAGCAGCACTAGAACAGACTATATGCACTCCATTCCCGTCATAATCAAAAAAGTTCTCCTGATATGGTTATGAGTACGTTATAGGTTTTTCATCTCATATGTATGTTTTATTAGACCCCTGAGCTTCACTTTCTTTTATAAACCCCTATATAGCTGTCAATTTAGGCATTAGTCCAAAAATATTAGCAGAGACTTTCTCAGTGTCTACCCCAGTGGGTAAATTTATTATAGCCATATGAATATACAGAAATTGCCCAATTACAGTATCTCAAAAAATAACTTTAGTAGATCTTGTAGAGTTAGAGATGACTGATTTTGAAGTCATCCTCGGCATAGTTTGGCCCCATTCGTGCTATGACTCAGTGGATTGCAGAAATAGAGTTTTTCAGTTTGAGTTTCCCAATGAACCAGTTATTGAATGGGGGGTAGTACTTCAATGCTTAGGGTTCAAATTGTTTATTATCTTAAGGCAAGAAAAATAATATCTACGGGGTGCATGTACCATCTTGTTTGAGTAAAAGACTCTAGTTCTGAGACTCCCAGTCTCAAGCCAGTTTTAGTAGTAAGGGCATTTCCCGATGTGTTCCCTGAAGACCGCCCCGGAGTTCCTCCCAAAAGGGAAGTTGACTTAAGAATAGATTTTCTTCCAGATACCCAGCTTATCTTCATTCCGCCCTACAAAATGGCTCCAGATGATCTTAGAGAATTGAAAGAACAGTTGAAGGATCTTTTAGATAAGGGATTCATTAGGCCCAGTGTTTCCCTACGGGGTTCTCCAGTCTTGTTCATGTATAAAAAAGATAGTTATCTCATAATATGGATCAATTATCTTAGTCGAACTAAGTCACAATCAAGAATAAATATCCACTCCCCAGCATTGATGACTTGTTCGACCAACTTCAGGGTGCTAGTTATTTCTCTAAGATAGACCTCAAATCCAACTATCATAAACTTAGATTCAGAGAATATGACATTCCGAAGATAGCCTTCAGAACTCGATATGGTCATTTTAAAATCCTACTTATGTCTTTTGGACAAATGAATGCCTCTGCATCTTTCATAGACTTGATGAATAGAGTGTTCGAGCAGTACTTGGACATGTTCATCATAGTCTTTAGTGATGATATCCTTATTTATTCCCGTAGTGAGAATGATCATGCTGACCATTTGAGATCATGCTGACTATTTGAAGATTGTATTGCAGACCCTTAGAGCTCATCAGTTGTTCGCCAAATTCAGTAAGTGCGAATTTTGGCTAATATCAGTAGCTTTTCTTGGCCATATTATTCCAGTTATTGCATTAGAGTTGACCCTCAAAAGACTGAAGCAATGAGAAATTGAACTAGACCCATCTCTCCATCAGATATTAGGAGTTTCTTAGGTTTGGCTAGCTATTATAGGTGGTTTGTTGGAGGGTTCTCTTCTTTTTCATCCCCATGTCTCAGTTGACTCAGAAGAAAGTCAAATCCCAGTAGTCAGATTCATATGAGAAGAGTTTTTAGGAGTTGAAGACTCGACTCACCACAGCCCCCGTCCTGACCTTGCTAGATGGTTCAGAGGGATTTATAGTTTACTATGATGCTTCCATAGTTGGTCTTGGTTGTGTATTGATGCAAAGAGGTAACGTCATAGCCTAAGCCTCTAGATAGCTTAAACCCCCATGAAAAGAATTATCCTATGCATGATCTTGAGTTGGTAGTTATTGTTTTTGCCTTGAAAATTTGGAGGCACTATCTTTATGGGTTTATGTTAATATGTTCACAGATCACAAAATTTTTCAGTATGCGTTCTCACAGAAAGATTTAAATCTTTGTCAGAGAAGGTGGTTTGAGTTGTTAAAAGATTATGGTATGAGTATGTTGTATCATTCGGGCAAGGCCATGTAGTGGCAGATGCCCTAAGTAGATTGTCAATAGGTAGCATTGCTCATATCAGTCCAAGAGGTTAGTCCAAGAGGTTCTTCAGCTTACAAGATAGGTGTTCGATTGGTTAATTTAGCTGAAGGTAGTATATAGGTTCAGAATGGTTCGAAATATTCTTTGGTTGCCGAAGTAAAAGGAAAGCAAGATAGGGATCCGAGTTTGGTTAGATTAAAGAAAACAGTTAGAGATCAGAAAGTAGAGTTTTTCTCTCAAGGGAGAGATGGTGTGCTTCATTGTCATGGCAGGTTATGTGTTCCATGTGTTGATGGTTTGAGGCAGTGGATTTTGGCGGAGCCGCATGGTGCATGATATTCCATTCACCCAGGAGCCACTAAGATGTACCGTGACTTTCAAGAAATTTATTGGTGGAATGGTATGTAGAAGGACATTTAAGAATTTGTAGCTAAGTGTTTAAATTGTTAGTAGGTTAAAGTTAATGGTGCATTACAAGAGTTCAGCATCCCCACTTGGGAGTGGGAAGTGGTGAACATGGATTTTGTGATGGGTTTGCCTCGTACTCATCATCAGCATGATTTGATTTGGGTCATTGTAGACAGAATGACCAAATCAGCTTATTTCTTACCAGTTCATACTTCGTATTCAAATGAGTATTATGCCAAGCTTTATATTAGAGATTTGGTTAAGTTGCATGGAGTTCCATTGTCTTTCATATCAGATAGAGGTACCCAGTTTACTTCTAGCTTTTGGAAAACTTTCAGAAGGATCTTGGTACCTAATTTCATCTCAGTATAGCTTTTTATCCTCAGACAGATGGTCAGGCAGAGAGGACCACTCAGATGTTAGAGGACATGTTGAGAGCATGTGTTATTGATTTTAAAGGTATTTGGGATGACAACTTACCTATGATTGAGTTTGCCTACAACAACAGTTATCACTCCAGTATTCAGATCGCTCCATTTAAAGATCTCTATGAGAAGAGATATAAATCTCTTATTGGTTGGCTTGAGGCAGGTGAGGCTGCTTTGCTAGGGCCAGATTCAATATTTGAAGTGATGAAGAAAGTTTAGTTGATTAGGGAGAGGCTGAAGATAGCCCAAAGCCATCAAAAATCTTATGCCGATGTGACGAGAAGAGATCTTGAGTTTGATGTTGGTGACTTAGTCTATTTGAAAATCTCGTCCATAAAGAGAGTAAAGAGATTTTGCCAGAAGGGGAAGCTCAATCCCTGATACGTTGGCCCTTATAGAATTTTAATCCATTTTGGGAAGGTAGCTTACTGCAGATTTGGCATCAATGCATCCGGTGTTTCATGTTTCTTTGTTACAGAAATGTATTGGCGATTCAACTATTGTTATTCCTTTAGAAAGTACAGGTGTTTAGGATATCCTTTCTTTTAAAGAAGTTCCAGTTAAGATCCTAGATTGTCGGATTCATAGACTAAGGAATAAAGAAGTTTCCTTAGTTAAAGTTCTAGGGCGAAATCAGAACTACTTGGGAAGCAGAAGCAGATATGAGTACCTAGTACCCTCATCTTTTCTACGAAAACTCAGACTCAGCTTGAGGTAACAGTATTCCTTAGATTGACTCTTTTTCATTCTCAGTTCCAGGTATATTACTATTCTAATGTTATTGCATGCATTAACGAAATTAGTTCAGTTTATGTATCATATTTCAGACTCAGTTATTTAATCATGTTTTTAGTCATGCATGTTCAGTATGTGATCTCGGTTACCTTAGTTTAATAATCTCAGTCTAACAAGACTCATTCGAGGACGAATGTTCCTAAGGAAAAGATATTGTAATACCCCATATTATTCTTAGCTCATTTCAGCTTTTAGTTGCATGCATAAGGGACTTAAGGCCTGAAAATTTCATGAAGTGTTAGGGACTTAGTCTTTTCTAAGGCTTCTAAACTTGGAGCATTTTTAACTTGGTCTTCCCGACCCCCGACATGTCGATTTTTAAGTTAATTCATGTTCAGGGATGTAAGGAGCATGTCTCGGAGAAGTTTTGGATTTTACGGATGGGGTTTGGGTCATATATGGATCATAAAACCATAGGATTATCGTGATACGCCTGCAACATGGTGTTATTCGTGGCGTCATGCAGACCGCATTGCGGTAAGGGAAATAAACTACCGCGATAAGGCCGCATCATAATAAGCTTGTTTTGTCCAGTTTCAAATTTAAATGCCTGAGGGGCAATTGGGTCTTTTTCTCCTCAACCCAATCGTTCATAACACGAATTGGGATATCATTTAGGGTATTATTTGCCCTTGTTATCCAAATCCCTCTCAAGAAAACCCTCCCCTCTTCTCCAAGAACACAAATTTAATTTTTTTCTCTCCAAGAAATCAAGAATTCAAGTTCTCCAAGTTCAAGAACCTTCAAGAAAGCATCAATATTGGTGTTGCTCTTTCAAGTTAAAGGTTTAAGGTATGTGGGATGTTCATTCATGAGTTTTCTTTCACTCATGGAGCTCAAAAATCCTTTTTTTATTAAAGATTGGATTTTTCTATCATTATTGTAGTGTATTATTGAAGATGGGTTTAATTCATGTTTCCATGGTAATTTAAATGCAATTTAGTCCATGTATGATCCAATGCAAGATTTTAAACTCCCCATGCCATGAATTTGAGTTTCCCATGCTTTGTTCAAGTGAATTTTATGATGAATCCTAAATTTATAATTCTTCGCAAGCATTCCCATGTTAAACATGATACCCACATGTTTTATGAAATGTCTATGCTTATAGGTTATGAACCACGGTCTTTTGCTACAGTTTTAAGCTTGTTATTACATTCAGTGATTATTCAGTCCTAGTGGGGCATGAACACCCGATGCCTACATATTATACATGATTTTTGAATTTTCAAGTATGATTCAGTTAAACCATGATTATTCCTATTTATTCAGTTACTATGATCGTAATGAGCACTATTAGTCATGAAATAATGTTCATTAAACTCAGTCCAGTTTCAGTTTCAGTGTTAGTTTAGTTGGGAGTAGGATTTAGCATCGAACGAATGTAGGGGTGGAGGCTTCCCGATTAGTTAGGCAGAGTCGTTAGTAGCAGTCCCTACATTCCAAAACTACATAGCCAACGTAGGATATGAAGAGTCACCTATCATGTTAGGCTTAACTTCCTCTCAGGGGCCACCCATCAGTTTAGGCTTGACACCCTAGTCCTTCGGGATACCAGATTAGTGGATCCACAAAGCCAGTGTCAGTACCCATGGCATGGTACTAACACCCTTGTAACTGGGTTACAGGATCGACCTCAATTAGCTCAGATTGGGGCATGTCGGTTAGATGATACCTCCCACAGTCTCAGTATAGTATTTAGTGTATTTTTAATCCAGTTTTTCTTGACTAAATGTACAAACTTTCAGATATTCAGTTTTACAGCTTTCAGTCTTTCAGATTACAAATCTATCTCAGTAACATAACAGATATACACTTAGTCTTCCATTCTCAGATATTACAGTTTTCATGCATTTATGTTCAGTAATCTCATGTTATTCAGTTAGTTCTTATTTTATATGCACAGAACCCCATGCATATCAGCCTTTCCTTATCTCATATACCAGTACATTCAAAATATTGACCGCATACTCTTCTTTGCACTATGATGTCTTATATCATAGGTTTCGACACATAGTTTCCCATGCGCAGTTAGACAACTCAGCGTAATCTAGCACCTGTAGTGGTGAGTCCTCATCCATCAAGGACATGTTAAATTATTCAGTTATTTTAGTATTTCATTTTATTCAGTCAGCCGGAGTTAGTTGGGGGTCTATCCCATCAACTCCTCCGTCAGTTTAGAGGCTTTCAGATATTTAGACAGTCAGTTAGACAGTTAGTCAGTTTTATTAGTCTTATCAGATGTTTCAGACTTGAGATTTATTTGTATTTTCATTATTCTAACTTTATGGCTTTATCAGTTGTTTTTCACACATGTCCATCATTTATTATTTTATTCAGTACTCTCAGCAGGTACTAGCATATGGGTTAGCTTGTGGTCACTTGTGACCGTAAGCACTATTGTCGCGACTAGGAGTAGCCTCGGGTCGTGATATTTATTTATCCTTTTTATAATTATTTTAAGAATTTGTGACCCTTAGAATACATCCATTATTGTCTTTGTGAGCCTAGCAGAATGAATAAGAAGATACAATGTGGGGGTAAATAGAGCAAGGTTCTTATTCTTTTATAAAATAAGGAATTTGAATTAGCATCTAGGATAGGGATATACCTAGAAGCCTTATTTGGTTCAACTGTAGGATGACATCTTAATGCATCTAATTGGATTATAACATCCCCAATCAATAAAGTAGTTGTAATGGCCAGTTAAGTAGAAGATTAGAGGTCGGGAGACCATGATCATATGATAAACCTTGCGAATCAACAACCAAGATAAGTAATCTAACCAATGAAGTTCAATAGCTTAATATGATTGTTCTTAGTGGTTTAACACCTAGTTTTCATCCATTGATAGTCCAAAGTCTTTACTTTTCCGCATTATTTTAGTTTACTTTTAATTATAAACTCTCAAACTCTTTTGGTTATGATTGCACTAATTTAATCATAATATTTAATCTTGAATTAGATAGTTGGTAACACAAGTCCCTATGGGATCATTATTCAACTTTTTATAAGGCCATTGTATTACTTGGTGAGACCACATATAATTGTGTGTGTGCTTGGGCACAACAGGAAGCTCAGTCCCCGGTATGTTAGCCTATACTTGGTTTTAAGAAGGTTTGGTAATGTTGCATATGAATTAGAATTGCTTTCTAGCATGAGTTTCATTCATACAGTATTCCATGTGTCCATGTTGTGAAAATGCATGGGTGATCCTTTATTGGTTGGTCCCTTAGAAAACATTGGTATTTTGGATTCCTTGTCCTATGAGGAGGTCCTGGTGAGGTTTTAGATCGACAAGTTTGGCGGTCGTGGATGAAGGACATGGCTTCGTTAAAGGTTCTATGGTGGAACCAAAAGTTTGAGGAAGCTACTTGGAAAGCCGAGGAGGACAAGAAGTCTAAGTATCCCTTCTTTTTCCCTATTTCAAAAAATTGTGCTTGAGGTATGTGTTGTTCTTAACATCTTTATTTTCTGACTTTGTTAAAGGGAAAGGGTGATTTCCTTGGCATCATTGTTTTCTAACTTAGTTAAAGGTAAGAGTAGAGGCGTGTGGAGTCCAATCATGCTAGTGAATGCCTTGTCCCATCATTTGAGGAAGAATGATCCTAAGTGGGGAGACTGAAATTCCCTAGGCTTTGGTCTTGAAATTTCCTCAAGCCTTGAGCTCACTATCCTTGTGACGACCCATCCTATGGGTCGTATGGTGTGGTTACGGGTCAGGTGACCCTAGTCGTAAGATAACCAGTGTGTTATTAGTCGAGTTTTGCCTTGGTTATGAGAAAATCTATATGAGGCGTATGATAATGTGATGAGTGGAAGGGTTAAGTCGTATGTTGTCTAGTATCTAAGCCCTTGGTGTTCTGTGATGGTAACGACTTAAACCATATGAGTTGTATGGTCTAGTGACGAGTGGGGCAAGGGAGTCATAAGTTGGACAGAGTGTGGTGGTCCAATTCCCTGTCTTGGTGATGACTCAAGGGTACAAGTCATAAGTTATTGTGATGAGTTGATGGTCTAACTCGTAACCAAATGCGAGTTTTTTACAGCTTTAAGCTGGGGGTACTTTGGACATTTCCCACCCCAAGCCCTTAAGACTTCATATCTTATAACACCTTTTGGTCATTCATTATACCATTTACAAGATCAAACTTTCTCTAGAACCTCTCAACAAAGATTGGACTAAGGTTTCTTCAAAGTGGTCATCTAAGAGCTTATGGATCAAATTCTCTCTGTGATTCTTCGTAACTCAGGTATGTGACTCTTCCCTCGTGGTTAGTTCACTTAAAATATATGTTTAAAATATTATTTATGAGACATTAATGGTGGTTTTAAAAAACCAAGGTCGAGGGTTTGAATGAATAGGGTATCTCTTCCTCATGATTTAATTTATGATTATGCATGTTTTAATAATGGTTTTACACATGTAGGTGCGTGGAAATTGTGGTTTAACTAAAGGGCCATGTTTAACCCTAAATATTATGGTTTTTTTATTTTAATAATGGTTTGCCCTCAACCTGTTCGTGAAATTATCAATGAGAATGATTTTGTCACATGATGAATTGTGTTTTGAACCAAGGCATTCGCCAAAAAATGTTAATGATTGGTAAATGGTTTTATGAAGGCCTTGTTGGCCATAAATTGATTTGAAACACTAAATGGGTTTGAGTCCCTAAATGTTAAATTGAATTGATTTCTTTGTTTAGACAATAGGTTCGAGTCACAAGATGATTAATAATGGTTATGGCATGTTATACGCTTGCAAGTGGGGTTGATATGATGATACTAATGGGATGCCTTTGGTAAGTAATTGGATAAATGGTTATGTATGTGTAATTAATGTTTTAATTGGGATCTTAAGGAGGATGTGTAGTCGGTCCGTGAAAGTGGAGTCTGAAGTACTAACATTGGAAATCGCACTAGTCGGTGCGGATGTCTATATGACCAGGAGGTTCGAGTCCCCCAAATGAATATATGAATGGGAGGTTTGAGTCCCCTATATTGTGTATATTGGTGCTTAAGTCACCTTGATTATGCTGGGAGGTTTGAGTCCCCCATACAGGCATATCGATTATGGATATTCTCTGGTTCGTGTGGCTACACACGCTAGGGCCCTTCCAGCTATGGGAGAGATGGCCTCATATAGCCCGTGGTTGTCTTGTTATATGATGGTTATGCTACACAGTGCAGGCTAAGATTTCGAAGTTCATGCTAAGCCTTATTCCCTACCCCGGCATGTGATGTTATATTTATATATATGTATCAGTATTTCATATGATATTATGCTTTGGATGTTGTGTTGGTTTTGAACTATGGTCATGGCATTATTATATTTCTCTATTCCTAAGTTATATGCTAGCACTTCAATCGCTAACCGTCTCCGGATGCTGTATCCCCATGCGATGCAGGTACCAAAACTTCTTCTACTTTTCCTACGCAGTGATCAGTTGCTCGAGTTAGTCATGAGTTAACCTAGAAGTGGTGAGCTTCTATACTTCGGAAGGCTTCATTTCATGGTCCTTACTTCCTATGTCTTAGACCTTGTTTAGACTTTGTTTTGGCTATTGTCGGGGGCATGTCCCTACATTTTATTGGTTTTGATTTTGTAGAGGTTTTGTTAGATTACTGTGGACTTGGGTGGTTTGGTTGCTTGTTTGGTGACGGACGGTTGTCCGGTTACCGGTGGATAGTATAGACATATGATGAATCATTATTAGTTTTATTTTACGTTATCTTGTTATATGTTCGGAATTCATTTGACACTTCAAGCTTTTGTGCTGGTTAGGTTAGGTAAAGAGGGTGATCTTCGGTCCACGTGGGACTTGAGATACCCGTTACATCCAGACCTTGATTCGGGTCGTGACAAATAATAATGATGATGATAATGATGATGATGATGATGATAATAATAATAATAATTTATTTACTATAACGAAATATGTCATGTGTGGTTTGATTTCAAATCATTCTTTCAATTCAAATATAACATTATAAGATAAATATGTATTGTATTTGAAAAATCTAAAGAAAAGAAGAACTTTTCTTTTAAACAATTGATATATTATTTGAATTTGAATGAAAGTTGAAATGGAATGAAATTCTACCTTCTTAATCTCTCTTATATAATATCTTTAAGCTGTGAATAGTATATTAAGAAAAATGTGAACGATAACTTTTGTTTTAATTACATGATTATTTTTATTTATATAGATTTGATTAGAGTTTGAGGTTTGGGAGGGGGGAGAGAAATTTCATTGACAAATAATATGATAGTTGAACTGTTTTTTAAGTTTAACAAGATATTCCAATATGAAATTATTAAATATAACATTTTAATATTATTCGCACATCACACGGATACGTAAATTAATTCTTTTAATTCAAAACTTATCAGTTATTTTTGGATCATTTCTCTCTATTTAACACTTGAGGGACCCCTTGTCATGATCACATTCAGGGACTATCTTCGAGTGTTATAACTATAAATAACTCTGTGGATTGTGTTTGTATTTTTTTTTCCTTTGAATGCATGGAGTTCACGTTTAAAGAAAAAAAAAATACACAGTAGAATCGAAATACTTACTTGAAGTGACCCTTCTTTTAGCTTAAAATTGTCTTCCTTTTTTTTATTTGAAAAATTATCTTAAATATATCTAAATTTTGATGAAAACTTTTTGATAAACGTCTTAATTTTGCGAGAGTTTCATGACCCCCTAAATTATTTAAATTAACAATTAAAGGGTCTTGAATATAATTTCGCTCTTTCCAAAACGTCGTTGTTTTTGAGCTTCCTCCTCCAATCTCAATCTTGTCCAATTTTCTTTCACATAGATCATCAGATTTAAACTCTCCTGTTTTTCCTTTCTGAACAATGGATCCAAATCTTCGTACATATTCACCTTTCTTTACTCCTCTCCATGTTCCAGATTCTACTGTAAGTTTCTCTTTTTAAAAAAAAAAATATTTATTAAAAAATTATTTATTAATTGGATTTATTGAATTGTAAATTTCAAATTTTGATGTTTGAATCTTGTTATATTGATTCAGATTGTTAATAGAACCTCAGTGTTCATCTCACCATTACTTTCTTTCTCTTGAGGTATCTCACCATTAATGAAACTTCATCGATAATGTATTTTCTTCACTAACTTTGAAATAATGAACTTAGATCATTCTTTGTTCAATTTTACCTCTTTCATGGCTATTACTAATTTAAGAAATCAAAAATTAGTCAGAAGAAATTAGAAACTAGTGAGAAGAAATTTTTAACAAACAAAAAGAACAAAGAAAGAAATCAGAATTTTGGAGAATGACAAGACAAAAATAAGCTTACCTTCAACGATAATGGTGAGAGAAGTGAAGAAGAACAGAGATTTATACATATCTTTTATAAATTAAGATAATTTATAATGAAAAAAAAGGAATTTAATGAACAATATGCAAAATAAAAGGACACCTACGGTGCTACGTGGCAATTAAAATAGGTTTATAGTAATTTCTTTCAGTGTGCGTATATTCACGCAGTGGTTCAGTTGGATAAATATGTCACTATTATACAGTAATAAATAATTGGGGTTGAGGGGAGATTGTAGAACCCCCGCAAAGTTGAGCGTGTTACATCAACACTCGTCAAAGTTTAGGTATATTTCGAACTATTTTCCCCTTTTTTTAAACCTCTCCCATTTTTTTCCCCTTGGGTAACTCTTTGACATTTGTATCCTAACGTACTTAACTTTCAGCTTTCCCGCCTTTACCTTTAAAAAATTAGTTTGGTGCATAAAATATTTTGTTTTAGAAAGGTCCGGAGAAGAGCCACACTCCAAAAAGTGTGATGGAGATAATCTACCCTAATACATAGCACTAGTGACTACTTTCACAATTTGAACCATGACCTATAGATCAGAGACAACTTCTCCTCTCCTCCAAAACCAATAACCAGAGACGTAAAGATAAATATTGTCTTCTTCTTTTCTTAAATCTTTGTTAACTGAAAAATAAAAGAGATATTAACCCCAGTACGAACAGTTATGATTCTATTTTTGGGCGAACCTTTTACAAGAAGACGAGAAAGATTGCCGTTCATTTTTGAAAAATGAAATTTTGTAACGAACGCGGTTCGAAAACAATATGACAAGGCATGAAGAACACAGAATAACAAGGAAAAAGTGAGATGAAACAAAAGCCGTATTTCTTTACACCAGTGTAATTTGACATTTGTCAATCGACATCTCCACCTTGCTCTAGTATATAACTGGCGACATGCACCTTTTTGTTTCTTTGGACAGGGCTTGCAACTTATAATGCAATATGGAGACAGAGACCAGCAACTCTTCGTTGATTGTAGCTCAAAATCAGTACTAATGCAATGAGGCATTCCTGTTAGAGAGTGTTTCCTCACGACGTCATTCCTGTCCCTTGTGATGTTTTTTCAGCCCCTTACTTTGACTTAATAAAGAGAGCAGTGAAATTAGATGCCAAGATTAATTTAGCAGCCAACTCTTTTTACTCTAATAGAACACGTGTGAAGTTGTGAAAATGTTCAAATCTAATTCAAAAAATATGACATAATTTTTCCTTCTTCTTATGGATCATTCTTTGGGTTCCCTATCATTCAATTATCCTAAACAAGAAATACAGACAAAATTTATTAAGAATTTTTTTAATCTTCTAAAAAGCAAGTTTTTTTCGTATCTTTTTGGAAGGGGAAGAGGTGGAAAGTTATTTTTCTTTCTTATAGAGCTGTTATAACCTTGTGTTCTGTTTAATATATAGATCTCCCGCAATTAAGTATCCACGTGGCAAAACAGGTAAATTCTGATGTACATGTTCAATTATAAGAAAATTAGACGCGACATTTATTGCATAATCAACCTAAACATTATCCAAAAGAAAAAATATCAACTCCAATCAAAGTAGGAAAAGCAGCACAAGTTATCCTCTCACCTAAAGAAAATAACTAAATTCTTAGGTGCAAAAGGAAAAGGAGTAAGGGCTTAGGAAGGTAGTGCAGTGGAAGCAGCAATCCCTATTTGGTATAGCCCTTCATTGGGTAAAGTGGATCAGAATGCACAGGTTGACATTCAATCATTATAACCATGTTGTGATCGTCTTAGCTCGAGAAAAAAAAATGTGTTAACACTGCATTTCTTTTTCAAATCTTGATAGCAGAATACTCCCACTTGTAAACGAAAACACAACTTGCATGCAAATATTTATCAAAATAATCAATTTAAGAGACATTTTGGGTGCAACTCAAATCCTACCGCCATTCCACTCGCAACGAAGTAAGATCAATCTCACTAGACAGTGCTGAATATTCTGAACGAATAACAAAGAATCGTAACATTTCACTGAGGCCAGTATGAAAATGCAATGCTGCTGGCATGCTCTGAATATCTCCGCACAGAGGTAGATACCCTACACATAATTAAGGACAGGATCCAAAAAGTTGGGAAAAACTGCAAGTAAGCCTCCTGACCATTGCATTTGCATACTGATTAGAATCTCCGCCTGGGACTTCTAGAACGATGACTACGTGGTGGTGATCTGCACAATTAAGAAGGATCAAATAAGGACCGATTGTGTTTTATATGATACTTCAACTCAAAACCTGACAAAATTTCACAAATACAAACATAAAAGAAAGAATATTTTTTAAAATTCTTCTTATATTTTGATATAAATGGAAAAACTCAGTGGAGAAAATGTCCTTGATTCTAAGGCCTCCCTACAACTCAGAAGGCACTAATTCGCTTAGGGAAATCATTAACCATGTTCAATTATTTTCATCTCTAATTGTCGAATTTTCTTTTCAGTGTCCTAGGGAGGAACTGAAGACTCTACTGACAAAGATCCCTTCACCAAACTGAAAGAAAAAGTTCAACAATGTCATCAAACAGAGTAACTAAGCTTCAATCTCAAACTAGTTAGGGTCGGCTGCATGAATACTCGGTCTATGTTTTCGCTCCACTTGGATACTTCTCATTCTGATACTCCATGGTTCAGGTACTCCGAAACAAGAAACTCCCTGCTTTTTCTTTTGACATACCAAACTCTGAATATGCTACAACAATTACCAACAAACATGGCACCTGATGTAAGTGAACCTACATGACTAATAGCCTTTTGTCCAAGCTTTTGGGAGGCCAAAAGTGCTTACTTTTTTCCCAAAAAGTGATTATTTTAAAGGAGTGAGGTATTGGTCAAGCTTTTAGGGGGAAATAAGTACTTCTAATGAGTAGCAGAAGCTGTTTTTCGGAAGTTAAAAGATAGCTTTCTCCAAAAGTACTATTTTTCGAAAAGCACTCTTGAGAAAATACACTTAGAAGCACTTCAATAAAAGCTTGTCAAACACTAATTGCTACTAAAAAAAAAAAAAATCAAATTGATTAGCCAAACATAAAATGTTTCTCACCAAAAGTACTAGCACTTCTGAAAAAAACACTTGTCAAAATAAGTTTTGTTTTAGAATACGTTGGTCGGACTCTTCTAAAAAAAAAAAATGCTGCACCCATGTAGGATTCTTCAAAATTACACTACTTTTGGAGAATCCGACATGCATCCATCAACAATTTTTGAAGAGTCCGAGCAACATACGTTTTAGAAGCTTGGCCAAACGGGCTATAATCTTTAATCCCATATTCAGATCTTTCGCTTCCACTGCATTTTGTTGTTTACTAAGATTGTAACTCACTAACTTGTAAGAACCCCAAGAGAATGCAAGTCTTGAGAAGACTTTCACTAGACTTTAGGTCTATCCTATCCTTCCCCCTTTAAGACCTTTTAATCACCAGCGTTCAATGGTTGTTCAACCATATAACCAATGTTATAAATAGATTTTGCATGCATATCACACACTCTACACTAGTAAAATGAGGCAGGCAATTTAGGCCATTGGTTGCTACACACACTGGCTGTTTGCTAACTCACAAAGGAATAATCTAAATTTGTCCGTCCATCAAATGTAGCTTCAACAATTTAAGCATTAGTGATCGTCGTTCAAATTTGAAGCAGGCCCAATTTGCAAGAGAACCTGGAGTGTGCCTGTTTAGCCTTGAAATTTAGGATAGATATATCCTCATAGACTGGCTAGTGACAATTTATTTGAGTAGAACTAGAAGTTGAATGCCAAACCAGACACAATATAACCCAATTTGGCAACAATCAAGATTGTGCATCATAGAATAATTGGTCCTTTCAGTCCCATACTCCATAGAGTGATTGAAGTGTAATCCAGTTCAATCCATCCAACGTGGGTTAAACTATAGTACCAAACTCAACATTCTGAAAATACTGTGCTGACAATCAATTTCTGAAGAACAGAACCCCCGCCTCGGGAAAAAGCAAGGAGGACCAAAAGATGTAATGCTGGTGTCCAGAAACGAATGGTGTGATAGAAGCGAGAAGGGCTTCTGCATGGATGAAGGACTAGGCTTCACATAGTTTCCTAAAGTCAACAATATGTTGGATTTGAGGTGAAGAGGTAGCCTGTTCCATCAGGTTTAAAAGTTCATAATTGATCACAGATGTCTAACTGCTGGTTGTTCAGTTCCATCTGATAGAAATGCATGTGGCTGGGGACTAAGAGGATATGGCAGATGATTTGGGATCACAGGTAAGTGGCTATATGGGCCCAGGAAAAGAGCCATTCTATACGGGGAAAAACAAGAAGTAATCTAACCATAATAATATGTCTTGCAGGCAGATAATTCCGCTCCCTGGAGATGGATAGGAGGCTTAACCACAACCAAATCACAGGGGAAGTAGAAAACTAACTGGAAGTATCATTAATATCGTTTCAGCACTAGCAAGAATGGTGAACCCGATGCTTGAATAACAACAAACGATAATATAAGAAGAAATAAATACAAGGTACAGCCATCAAAACCCACTTAACTTCATTCAGAAAGAATGACTAAAGTATGGTTAATATTTTGATTCCATTTAGGCATCCCATATCCCACAAAGGCCTGATTATCAAATAAGGAATTTAAAGCTCTTGAAAGAACTACTGAGGACAAAATAAATAAAACTGGTGACAGAATAGTGTTATGCTAGGTTCAGGCATCATTTCTTCAGATTTTTCCACTTCCCATAAACCACCACAACTAACAGACACATTAACATGAATAAACTATGGACATACCTCCTCCTAGCATTCCTCCTCTTGAAAGGACCTCTGCTGAATGCCCAATCAACATGTATAATCTGTGTGAGAAACTCAGATCCATCCTTTTCATTTATAGCTCTTTGTGCTTCTTCAAAGTTTTCATATTCAATGAATGCATATCCCTACACAAACAGTTCACTTCATGTAAAAGAAACGCAAGGACCTGCTCCAAGCTAAAGAAAATGCAAAAAAACAGACAGTAACTGCATAAAGTAAGATCTCTCCCGTCCAATAATGAAATGCACACACATAAAGAGTTTTTCTATCTAGAGGTTTCAAGATCCTCAAAATAACTGATAATTGTATTCTTATGGCAACAAATGACGTCTGATAAGAGAATCTGTGATTCTTCACCAACATGGGACATATTCATGGCTCTGCACATACATAAGTTTTGCTAAATTAGTAGCTATTAACCGTTTCCAGTCAATAGTGGATGACTCAATGGTCAAAAATCCAACCCAGGTACAAATGAGAACCAACCAGGTGTGGATGCTTCAGAAAGCACTAAATTATCTAAACTAGCTAAACTATTACAAGGTTTGTGAAACACCTAGACTTAGAACCATTGAAAACTTCATCTTTTGGTGTCACTGGGGTGGGTACGACTAGGGGTTTGAGTCGTACCCAATGGATACGAGTCGTATCCTTCCTCACCTCCCCTCTCGTACCCTGAGCAACCTAGGAAGGGTAGCATTCTGTCTTCTATACGAGTGACCCCTCCTCAATCGTACCCCTAGGGTACGAGTCGTACCTAGGTGAGTCGTATGGAGTGAGGTCTTGACTTGGAATGGACTGGTTTTGTTACGAGTGGAGCATACGACAAGGGGTGAATCGTACCCCTTGGATACGACTCAAGGGTGCATGGTCGTACCCTTAATAGTGTGTCACCTAGGAGAGGCCTAGGCTATGAGTCAGGGTACCACTCATACCTTAGGGTACGAGTACTTAAGTGAGTCATAAGGTGAGTTGTACCCCTGGATGGGTTCATTTTCCAGCTTTTAACTAAGGGCCTTATGGTCATTTCCCATGCCTAAAACCCTAAACCCTCTCACTATATAAGTGTGTGTAGCCTCCTAAAACATCCATTTTGATAGATCAAACACCCTAAATACTCTCTCAAGCTCATCTTTGAAGGATTGGAGGCTAGGTTTCAGGAGTGGTCTTCAAGAGGCAAAGGGGAGTCGATATTCTTGGTGATTCATCTTGTTTAAGGCATGTACCTCTTCCCCTTTCTAAATAACTCTAAACCCATGTATTTCACACTTGGATTAGTAAGTGTACATGGTGGTTTTGAAATCAAATGAAAAGGGTGTTGGTGCCTAATGATGAATAATGATGATTCTTGCTTAAGACTTAAGTTTATACATGTTATTGATGATAGTTTGCACATGTGAATGCTTGTTGTATGTGGTCTAACATGTGGGTCTTGAGTAACCCCGGTCTTGATGAATAATGATGATTCTTGCTTAAGACTTAAGTTTATACATGGTATTGATGATAGTTTGCACATGTGAATGCTTTTTGTATGTGGTCTAACATGTGGGTCTTGAGTAACCCCAGTCTTGATGATTTCTATATGAAATTGGCCTTGGTAAGGGCATGTACACAATGTGTTAGTGAAAATGTCTAAGTGAGATGTCTAGTGACATGTTGATGATGCTTTGAACTAGGGCAATGGTCCAATATGTATAAATGCTTGATAAATGGTATTGTGAAGGTAAAATGAGTCATGTATTGTGTAATTGATGACCTTAATGGCTTGATGAATAAGAAGGGGGTAAAAGTCCCTAACATGAAAATGAACGAGAATTGTGTGTGGGACTAAATTGTGGTATAGAATTGCTAATGAAATATGAATGACTTAAAAGGTCTTGAGGACCATAGTTTGAATTGTATGATGAGTTGAATTAAGGCTTGGCCTATTGAAGTGGTTGAGCAATGAAGGTTCCCATGAGGACCATGTGGTCATGTATGATGTTGAATTGGCTAAATGGGTTAAAGTCCTGATGTGTGGAATTGAATGTATGTGGATGCATGGACAAAGGGTTAGAGTCCCAATGTCGACTAATGATAGTCGTGATGGCTTGAGGTTAAAGTCCCTTGCCTAATGAAATCGCTTATGGTTAAAGACCTTTGCATAATGAGATCTCATGAGGTCGAAGTGCCTCGCCAAATGAATTGGCTCGGCGTTAGAGTCCCCTGTCTAATATGGCATGCGGTTAAAGTCTCTTGCCAAATGTGTGAGCATGTAATTAGAGTCCCTTGCTTAAATGAATGTGTGTGAGCGGTTAGAGTCCCTTACATATATGAATGTGTGTGAGTGGTTAGAGTCCCTCACTTGAATGAATATGTGCGTGGTTAGAGTCCCTCACTTGAATGGATGTGTATGTGGTTAGAGTCCCTTACTTGATCATATGTGAATATGGTTAAAGTCCTATGCTAGTGAGGAATTCTTGAATCTATAAGTGTGGAAGGTTGAAGTCCTCCATTGCATGTATGATGAATGAGTGCTTCCAAAGTGTGATAAATCTAGCCCCCTTGATTAGCACGTGATATATATATATATATATGGATAAGATTATGAATGTGAATGAATATGATATATTGCTTGTTGTTGAATGATGATGCTATTTTATCCTTATCCTTGAGTTACATGCTAGTGTTCCAACCGCTAACCGTCTCTGGACGCTATGTCCCCACACGATATAGGGGCTAGAGCATCTTCTTCTCTTCCTGCGCAGTGATTAGACGATCGAAGTGGTTCGAAGAAAGGAAGCTCACCACTCCAAAAGGCACATTTTACAAGGCTAGGTAGCTACAGCTTTCTCACTTAGCTGCCCTCTGGGGCCTTTTCCGGCGACATCACCGGTTGTCGGAGTAATGGAAGACAATACTATATATTACAATGCAGGATTCAAGTCATTCGACATCACCAAATGTAGCTCAGGGGCAGAGTCTTGGTATGAATGGGTGGAACGTAGCAGATTTTTAATGCGAAGCGTAAAAATTAGCCTTAAAGTATTAAAGTGGTTGGTTTCAGTATTTATTGAAGCATCAGAAGTACAGGGAAACATAATTAAGAGATGGAGAATGAAGGACCACTTCTCTAAATTTTTCTGCACTCTTAAATACAACGAAAATGGGAGGTACATAAGCTTTATTGCTATACAAAGTCAGAACAAATCAATCATTATTACACTGGAGAGTACACACAAAGGTGGATGGGGAAACATAGCACATAAGGTGTCCAATTTCATCAATGTGCCAGAGAAAGTACAGGAAGCTCAGACAGCAGGGATGCCCAAGTTGACCAAATCCTTCAAAGAGGCATGCTCCAGCAATAGGTGGACAACAGAAGCTCTGAAAAAGGCACATGTGCAAGCAGAAAATGACAGCATAAGAATTATCGGAGGTTCAGAGGCAGCGGAAAAGGACATTTTAAGCAGATGCATAGTCGGCAAGTTTCAGAGAACACAAGAAACACCAGCTCTAAATGATGTAAGAAGATAGGCCTCAATACTTGGAGGTCAGTCTTTGGGGTGAGTGTCTATGCTATGAACGATGGGCAATTCCTCTTCGAACTCCCTTCAAGAAAAGTTGTAGAGCATGTCCAATCTGGAGAGCGGATCTGGAAAAAGATGAGGCTGAAATTGGGGTGGTGGAATCCAACCAACGGTTGCTGGCCGGAGGAGATACGGAAGGACTGGGTATGGATAAGGATCCTAGGGTTACCGTTGAGCATGTGGTCGAACAATATGTTCGAACAGATCGGTGACCAGTGTGGAGGTCCCATCGAAGCAGAGGACGAAACATCTCTTAAAAACCATCTCCACTGGGCTCGCATCAAGGTTCGTGGAGATGGGAAGAAAGTACCGAGAGAAATAAAGATGGCCAGCGACGGCTATGTTTACATAATGCCGATATGGGTGGAATCACCGGTCACTGTCAGACGAGAGAAACAAAAGTCAGAGGAGGAAAGCATCTGTCCAATGGATAATGAGAAGGTGGAAACCCTAGACCTGGTGGATAAAGAAGTAGCAAATTTTAAAGTGGGGCACGTGGGCACAGCTAAAAGTGGAGAAAATTCAAATTTTAAAACACGTGGTAAGCAGTTGAAGGAAAAGGGGCCACTTTGGGCTGTGGCAGGTTCTATTAAAAAAGTTGAGCATATGGGCCAAAATTTAAGCCCAATAGTCTCTCATCAGCAAAGAACTATTGAAAAGGCCCAAAAGCAAGATATTATTGATATAGAGATATAAGCAAACATCTGCAGCTCTCAAAAGAATATTCTCTCGATAGAAATAGCGACACAACAAAAGAAGAAGCCGACCCCAGTTATTCAATTGGATCAAATTGAAGAATCAGCGAGGGCGAACCAACTAACTCATCAAGAAGCAGTAGAATCTATAGATATGCAGATAACAGCGAAGGTCGACATATCAAATCAAGTAAAGGAGGATGTAATTCCCCTGAACATACAACTACCAGCAGAAAACAGCTCTCCAGTTGAAGAAACCACACCAGAGTTCAGTGCTGAGGAATGGATCCAGCAGTATATTATCCAACTTAGTTCAGAGCTGGGAGTCGACTTCAAAGTTTGTGAAGAAAAGACAAAGGAGTTTTTCATGAAGGTGGATAGCAACAAGTCACAGAACAAAACACAAAGCAAAATAAAGAGAAAGGGGATATATGAACTAAAAGCTTTAGAACTTGACAGTAAATTTTGGAGCTTTGGGTCCAGGAGCAGAGGGGGATATCTGGCACTTGAAAATCAATGATCATGAAGGTGGTAACATGGAATGTGAGGGGGTTAAATTGTGGTAGAAAGCAGGTACTCATTAGGAATATAATAAAGGAATGGAAGGCTGACATAGTGTGTTTACAGGAGACAAAATTGAGGGGGGGACATTACAGAAGCTGTTCGGGAGATATGGGGAAATAAGTGGGTATATTATGTCCAACTGGAAGCTAGCGGAACAGGAGCGACAAGAGGGACTGGGAAGGGATACTTAGCAGTGTCGGCATGTACTCTGTATCTTGTAGTTTGGTGGGGAAATGACAAGCTTTCAATTGGCATCTTACAGGACTATATGCTCCAAATAATAGGCAGGAAAGGGAAGAAACTTGGGGCGAGATAGGAGCAGCTAGGGGTCTAATGACTGGACCTTGGATCTTGTGTGGGGATTTCAATACAACTAGGTATCCATCCGAAAAGAAGAATTGCAGAAGAATCAATAAATCCGTGATGGATTTTTCAGAATTTATTGAAGACATGGAGCTAGTAAACTTGGATCTGAAGGGGGGAAATACACATGGAAGAAAGGAGATAGACATGAAAGTGCAGCAAGGTTGGATAGAGTTCTTATCTCAAATGAAATGGATGAGAGCTTCAGATACATTAATCAAACTGTTTTACAAAGAGTCATATCAGATCACAACCCCATCATGTTGCAATGTGGTGAATGGAAAGCATCTAAATCTTACTTCAAATTTGAGAACTGGTGGTTGCTAACAGAAGGTTTCAAGGAAAGGGTAAAGGATTGGTGGGACTCTTTCAACTTTGAGGGCAATCCGAACTACATTCTAATCGCAAAATTGAAAGCTTTAAAAATAAAGCTGAAGGAGTGGAGTAAGACAAGACATGGGAACTTAGGGACTCAGAAGCAAGAAGTTTTGGCTCAGATAGAAGCAATAGAGAAGATTCAGGAATGCAGAGTTCTGCAGGAGGAGGAGATCGCATCCAGAATAGCGCTCACAATGGAATTTGAAGATATAGCTAGGAGAGAGGAGATTGCCTTAAGACAGAGATCCAGGGCAACCTGGCTAAGAGGGGGGGATAGAAACACAAGCTTTTTTCACAACTGCAAATGTCCACAGGAGATTCAATACCATCAACAAACTAAAGGTTGGAGAAGTACTGGTGGAGGACCCAGAAGAGGTGAAGGAAAGAGATAGTGTCATATTATGAAAGACCGTACACAAAAACAGAGGAATGGAGGCCACAGTTAGAAATGGAGAATTGTCCCAAAGTTAGAACCGAGGACAACTTATTATTGATGGCACCATTCGAAACCCAAGAGATTCTGGAAACCATTAAAGCATGCGCCGGAGACAAGGTCCCTGGTCCTGATGGATATTCTATGGAGTTCTTCAAACAATGTTGGGAGATCATCAAAGTCGATTTGGTAGCAACAGTACAAAATTTCCATGAGAAAGGTTTCTTTGAAAAAAGCTTGAATGCTACATTTGTCGCTTTGATTCCAAAGAAAGTTGGGGCACAGGAGCTAAATAATTACAGACCTATAAGTTTGATTGGGTGTGTGTACAAGATCATTGCAAAACTATTGGCGGAAAGATTAAAGAAGTAATCCATGGCTTGATCGACAGACAACAAATGGCCTTCATCAAAGGGAGATAGATAATGGATGCGGTATTAATTGCAAACGAGTGTGTTGACTCCAGAAAATGCAGCAACAAACCTGGAATTATGTGTAAAATGGACATTCAGAAGGCTTATGATCACTTAAATTGAAACTTCCTGCTACAACTATAGGTAAAGATGGGTTTTGGTGCGAGGTGGATCAAATGGATAAAACATTGTATCAGTACAATCAAATTTTCAGTGCTAATTAATAAAGAACCAAATGGATTTTTCTCGTCTCAGAGAGGTTTGAGACGGTGATCCCTTGTCTCCATTTCTGTTCATATTAGCAATGGAGGGTATGAGCTATTTATTGAATAAAGCAAAAGAAAAGAGGTGGATCAGAGGCTTCCAATTGGGAGAGGCAAACATGTTTGAAGCAACACATTTACAGTATGCAGATGAAACTTTGGTTTTTTGTGATGCGGATGAGGCACAAGTTCTGATTTTGAGGGTCATATTCATCATATTTGAAGCACTCTCTGGGTTACATATTAACTGAGGGAAGAGTTTCATCTATCCCATAAACAAAGTAACTGAGATAGAAACTCTTGCATTTAGATTAGGAGGAAAAGTAGGAGAGCTTCCAACTACTTATCTTGGAATGCCTTTGGGAGCTAAAAGTAAGTCGGCCGGGATTTGGAATGGAGTAGTGGAAAAATGCACAAAAAGACTATCAAACTGGAAGAGTCAATAGCTTTCTCGCGGGGGCAGGGGCGGAGGGGGGGGGGGGGAGATTGACACTCATAAATAGTGTACTGGACACTTTGCCTTCTTATTTGATGTCCATCTTTCTGATGCCTGCTACTGTTAGCAAGAGAATAGATACTCTGAGAAGGAACTTCTTTTGGCAAGGAAATGAAGATAAAAAGAAGTACCATCTAGTCAAGTGGGAGGAGTTGTTAGTCAACAAAAAAGAAGGTGGTTTAAGCATCAGTAATATGAGAAAGCAGAACCAAAGCCTGATGATGAAATGGTTGTGGAAGTTTGCTACTGAAGAAGGAATGTTGTGGAAAGAAGCTATCATATCAAAATATGGTAAGGAAGATAATTGGATGACAAAGATTGTCACAACTCCTTATGGTTGCTCAATCTAGAGAGCTGTCAGGAATCTATGGCCATTAATGGAAAGTAGGATCAGGGTAAAGTTAAGGAATTGGACAGAAAACTTCCTTTTGGCATGACAAAAGGATAGGACATCAAACCTTGAAGCAAAAACATCCAGAAATTTACATTGTGTCAGCAACAACAAGCCACTGTTGCCATGATGCGGACTGGACGCGGACTGGACAAGGATAGAATTTATTCCTAAGGAGACATGCGAATGACAGGGAAATGGAAAGAATTGCAGATCTCTACAACTCAGTAGCTGGAATCATCAACTTGAATGGAAGAGAAGATAGACTGGAATGGGACAAAGACAAGAGAGGACATTTCTCTGTCAATTTTGCATACAAGGAACTGAATATAGCAGGGGCGAAGGAAAGAGATTGGCCGTGGAAGATGATATGGAAACCGAAAATACCCTACAAAATCAACTGTTTTATATGGCTATTGGCCAAAGAGGCAGTCCTAACACACGAAAATTTGAACAAGGGTCCTCAATTAGCCTCAAGATGTGTTCTTTGTGGGGATCAAGTGGAAACAATCAACCATCTTTTTTTGCAATGTAAATGGACAGACCAGTTGTGGAGGATGTTCATTAGCATGAAAGGGATCAAGTGGGTGAAACCTGGAAGCATAGCAGATGTGTTAAGATGCTGGAATATAGATGGCAATGTGAACAACAAGGAAAAGAGATGGAAGATTGTCCCGTCTTGCATTTGGTGGACAGTTTGGACCGAAAGAAACAAGAGGAGCTTTGAGGGGATGCAAAGCAGTTTACAGTCTTTCAAAATGAATTGTTTAGGGTTTTTTTAATTTTTGGTGTGAGCAAAAACTATTAGCTCAAACAGAAGATATTTTTGATGTTTTAGACGTTTTGTGAGCACAGATGTAACTGACAAGATGTAAGTTGTAATACTTTTGAAGGGGGACCACACCTTTGGTGGTAGTATACCTATGGATATATAGAAGTAATGTTACCAGATTAAAAAAAAAAACTCCGATTTATATAGAGGTATTGTGGATGACTGTGGACTTGGGTATATTGGTTAGTTGATGAATCTAATGAAGTGTTTAGACTTGTTTAAGTTATGACTTGTAGTATGATTTCCACTATCTCATTATATGGTCGAGATTCACCCGACCCATGTGATTGATGTGATGATTCTGATGGGTTATCAGGCGACCTCCGGTTCATGTGGGCCTGAGGTGCCCATACGACCCCGGTTTTGGGGCGTGTCAGTTTGCTCCGATCTTGTTAATATATTCCACTTTCTTCATTGAAAAGTGAGCATATGGAAATGCAATAATACTAAAATAAATGCTTGCAACAGCTGGTATTCACTATTGAATATTTAAACGCATACATTTGACATCTTCTCCCATGAACAGAAATCATGCAACAAGCAACAGAACATTACTTGACAGTCTGAAAAAGAAGAGAATCAGGTCACCTTGACAAATCCAGTCCGACGATCCAGATTCAAATGCAAATTCTTGATTTCTCCAAACTCACCAAACTCATCATGAAGATGTTCTTCTTGTGTCTCCTCATTAACCCCAGTAACTAAAACAATCCACCCTTCAATGGCTGCAGAAATTGGAATTCAGTAAAAGTCAATAATGTTTACTGAAATTCTTCTTACCTCGTCAAAAGAAACAAAAATTGCATTCAGCAACTAAAGGCCCATCTAGCAGACACTTCGTTGATTATGTTAATTACTAGTAATTCCATCACTTGGATGTACCATCTGATAGGTTACCCAACTTGTACTATAAAGTGCTCACAGCTCGTTATATTGCAGTAAAATAAATGATCCACTAAGAGCAAAATCAAATCGTCAAACTCTCTTTACCCACAGGTTTAACCAATCTAAGAACAAGCAGTGGCCTATGAGTCAACAAATCACAATGACCATTAAGCCTATTTCTTGCACTAAATACTAAACTATCCACATAATACTTCCCCATTGTTTGGAGGATGAGTTCAGGTTAAGCCAGATAGGCACAAGAGGTGGGATGTTCTCTTCGAGAAGCGAATAACAGCATTTTAATAAACAAAAAACTGCTAATTACAAGACCCCCCTCTCTCCATTAATTTCCTTCCTCTGGGCAGAAAAAAGGAACCAACTTTAACATCAGGAAAATGTCGGAGGGCTCTTTCCTCATCTCTTTTCTGGTAAAGCACATAGTACGCACAACTCCAAACCTAATATTACCATTCATTAGTTCCTGCATCCAACACTTTTTGAGGGTCGGCTTAACTGATTTCCAATCTTAAATTACACACAAATAGGTTAATTTTCCAGAATAAAATTTCAGATGTTTAAAACCTAGAGAGAAGTGCTGCAATTGCATCTTTTTTCCAGTTCAATGTGACAACCTTTCCATATTAGTTGATACATTTTCTTCACTTTCGTTTTCCCTTTCCATGTACTCATGCCTAAGGTCCTCCCTAAAAACAGCCTCTCTACCTCCATGAGGCAGCGGTAAGGTATGCGTACACTCTACCCATCCTAGACCCCACTTGCGGGATTTCACTGTAATGCAACAACATTATCCACTTCATGGGGCCGGCGCTTGACTAAAGTAAATATTTTACTACTATCTATATTATAAATTAGAATGCACTCAATTACGTAATATTTTACTACCTATGAATTATCTGAAACTCCTAAAAAGGTAGTGGAAAGATAAGATAACTGACATCGTTCAGGACCAGGACCGCCATGAGAATCGAGAGAATCAAAGCGGGCAGACATGCGGGCATTACGATCAGCCTCAGCGGCTTCTTCAAGGAAACCACGCCCCTTAGTCTTCTTAGGAGCGGAGGATGAGCCACCAGTGATAGCTGATTTGAGCTTAGGAATTGTTGTAGCCCTAGGAGACGACGAAGCATCCACGTCTTCGTCCATCAGATCGTCTTCCTCTGGCTCGAAGTCCACCGCCTCTACCTCCGCGTTCGCCATTGAAGATTGACTACAACAGCTGAAAACAAAACGACTCTCTTTCCTCCTTCTGCGCAATGAAGAAACTTCCTCTGTTTTTTCCTCTATTTGGGGGCAAGGGTTTTGGAAACAAGAAAAAAATGTATATCCTGAACTATAAAAATATTGATACATATATGCCCGTCGTTAGTATATTTATACCCTTTTTGTTAATGCTTAGGTTTGTATATACTCCTGGGCTAACGGTTGGACATGTGTCCAAATTCTACTAACTGGCCTATTTTTTTTTTATTTTATTTAACCCAAATATTGAGATTATCCAAATCAGACCCACACCTGATCTAGACTCGATCCAATTCTATGGAACGTTCAGAGAAACCCACAAAAAACACGCGTCTTTTCACTCTCTCACTTCTCACTCTCTTTCTTCTCAGAAAAAAAAAAATCAAGGAAGTATTTTCAAATCGTTGTTCAATTTATTGCTGAGTGACTAGAGATTCATGAATGTTGCTTCTCCCTTTCGTTTACTTCTTTTTTTGTTCAAAAAAATTGTTTTCTTGTTCTAAAAAATCGTAATAGAATGGGTGCAATTTTTGTGTCCATTGGAACATCGTAATTTCTAAAAAATCAGTTTTTGGGTTCGATTTTAGGGGTTTATTGTTGTTGATTCTGTGGTTTGTACATTTATTTGTTGATTTTAGGCAATTGGCCTTTAGCAGGCTGCAATGACAGTAGCACATCGTTAATTGCCCGTTAAATGCTGAAAATCTAACCAAGGATATGTAAGACAATTAACTAGTAGTTGAGTTGTTTTTCGCTATTATAGCAACAAGTTTCCACATCTTTGAGAAAACTCAAGAGATTTATAACTTGCTTTATAAATCTTGTTGTGCCATTGATCTCTTATTTTAGGTTTTTAAATCCTTTGATACATGGAGATTACCCTCCAGAAATGCGTAAATATCTTGTAGATACACTACTGAGTTTCACATCAAATGAACGAAAGCTTATCAAAGATAGTATTGACTTCATGGGAATAAATCACTATGGAACTCTGTATGCTAAGGATTGCATTTATTCAAGTTGCATTTGTCGTTCCTAAACGAAATGGCTCGATTTTTTGTCGTTCCTGAAGGAATGGAGGAAATTGTGGACTATATGAAGAAGCGATATCATAACAAACCTATGTTTGTTACTGAAAATGGTGAATCATCGGCCCCATTCACTTTGCTTATACTGAGGGTCTATCCTATGAGGTAGAGGTACGGTCTACATAAACTCTATCCCCCCAGACTTCACTTCACATATAATTACTTATGATTTATATTCGTACTTCAAGTGTGCATAGCATCGCACCATCAATGTAAATAATTTTTTACACTATCAAGTCATTCAAAGTTTATCTAGTTTGTCGAAAAACTGATTTATGAGATACATTGCAGGCTACTCTTTCTTGAATCCCACTACTACCCAAACGGATGAATTACAACATGATATTAAGCACGTTGAATTCAATAAATCGTATCTTGCATTATTGGCTAAGGCTATCATGTAAACGTACTCCCCTCTCATCCTCACTAAAACAACACACTATTGGAAACCTAGAGGTGACTTAACCAAACAATTGGATACGAGTTGAAATTTGGTTTATACTACGTTGATCGCGTCACTTTAGATCGAGTTCCCAAACTTTGTTGATTTTAGGCTTTTATTTTTAGCTTCTTGATATACTTGTAGGTGGGAACGATATTTATGTGCACTTACCCTTTTTAGCTTTTGCCCTTCTACTTTGCGTTAATTGTTTGTTGTGTGTTGATCTTGTATCCTTTTTGGGAGCAACCATGGCTAAATTTGCATTTTTATTAACATCTTGATAAATTGCTGCTTTCTTGGTTGCAACTTTGAGTGAATGTGGATGCTACAAATCGCGTGATGTTTCAATCAAGCAAACATTCTCTACATACAAATATTGACTGCACAGTGCTTGTGGCTGCTGTTGTCAGAAGCTCCAGTTAAAACCACCCGGAACATTGAGTTTCGCCCTATACATATGGCAGCCCGACTTGGGTTCTCAAGCGTTCTTAAATGTGTGATTGACTTTGGCTGTGATTTGAACTCAAGAACTGACAAAGGAGATAAATCTTTAATAATCTCTGCGAGATTCAAAAAGGAAGACTGCCTCAAAGTATTGACTAGAGCTGGTGCTGATTTTGGTTTGGTTAATGTTGCTGGTGAATCTGCAGGCTTCATTGTTGCATCCAATCGATGGAAGCTTGGTTTTCAAGGTGCAATTCTGGAAGTCATCCAGAGTGGATGTAGAGTTATTAGCTTACTACTTCATCTTGTCAAATGCTTAGAAGAATTCTTAAATTGAGTTTCTCTTACTAATATCTGTAGTACTTCATCTTGTAGTGCTTCGTCTGTAAATGCCATTTAACGAGAAAAAGAAAGTTTGAGAATATCAAAGCTTTTATCACTCCCCAGCTTCACCATATAGAAGTTGGGTTTTAGTTCTCTTCCTTTCAAGCTTCAAATAGTTGAGATGATTGTTGTACAATATATAATAGGAAGGTCACTTGTTCTACTACAGAGTAGTCGAGTCTATACAATTTTCTCTATTTTACTAATGGAATGGGTAAACACAATATAAAAGGAAGAACAAGATGATAAAACTATCTTTGTCATCAAGATCACACTACTACATTTGACAAAGAAAAAAATCTATAAAGTGATGAATCTGAGGAAAACAATTTCTTGAAAGTTTGAGAATGTCCAGAATCACACCATAATGTCTTCAATAGTTCAGAAGAAATACTATTTACAAGTGCAAAAGAAAAACTAAATAATGCCAGCAATGGTGAGAACTTGGTAGCTTTGATTACATATACATGCAAGTGCCTTCTAAGACCAAGCGGATAGAAGTGTTATTTATACTCTAATGAGATCGTCATGATGTATCGCGGGGACTGCAGTACCTGGTGATCACGTGTACACTTCAAAGTTTTCCTCCAACAAGGTATAACAAAGATGATCACTACACAAAGTAATCTCCGTGTATCAAAGAATCAAAAACCCTGAAATAAGATGTCAATGGCACAACAAGATTTATAAAGCAAAATGCACAAGCTTCAAGTACTAAGGTTCTTTCCACAAATTTGATGGACTCTTTGGTTTGATTATAAACAGAGGGACCAAGAGATCGAACAAGTACAGTTTCACCAAAATGCTGAAACTTTTGTACTTCTTCATTTTGTTATTACTCCCTAATTACAGTAAAAAGTTTTATGTCAAAAAGGGAGCATCCAATAAAGGAATCATCCACGTTAGAAAATTCAGAGAGAATGACCAAATAGTGCAGAAAAAAACTTGGGAACGTTAGGGGCTAGAGAGAGGCAATGGGCAATTGATACGTCACAAGTTTAAACTTCAACATCCGAGGCAATATATGAATGATCTCTCGAGTTTTCTCAAAGATGTGGAAACTTGTTGCTATAACAGCGAAAAACAACTCAACTACTAGTTAATTGTCTTACATATCCTTGGTTAGATTTTCAACATTTAATGGGCAATTAACGATGTGTTACTGTCATTGTAGCCTACTAAAGGCCAAGTTATAAGCCAGTAAGACTTACCAAGCAGTGGTAAATACAAAAGCCTAAAATCAACAAATAAATGTACAAACCATAGAATCAACAGCAATAAACCCCTAAAATCGAACCCAAAACTGATTTTTTAGAAACTATGATGTTCCAATGGACACAAAAATCGCACCCATCCTATTACGATTTTTTAGAACAAGAAAATAATTTTTTTGAACAAAAAAAGAAGAAAACGAAAGGGAGAAGCAACATACATGAATCTCTAGTCACTCAGCAATAAACTGAACAACGATTTAAAGATACTTCCTTGATTTTTTATTTTTTTTCGAGAATAAAGAGAGTGAGAAGTGAGAGACTGAAAAAGGTGTGTGTCTTTTGTGGGTTTCTCTGAACGTTCCATAGCGTCGGGTTAGGTTTGGATTGGGTGTGAGTCTGATTTGGGTAATCTCAATATTTGGGTTAAATAAAATTAAAAAAAATAGGCCAGCTAGTAAAATTTGGACACGTGTCCAACCGTTAGGCCCAGGGGTATATATAGACCTAAACATTAACGGGAAGGATATAAATGTACCCAAAGTATAACGAGGGGCATATATGTACCATTTTTTATAGTTCAGGGGTATATATGTACCTTTTCCATTATATGTTTTAGTAATAAATAATCGAAAAAGGTACGAATATACCCTTAAACTTTAATAAATGGTGCAGACATACCCTTCGTTATACTTTAGGTACAAATATACTCTTGTCGTTAATAAAAAAGCGCATATATACCCCTGAAATTTAATAAATGGTACAAATATATCCTCCGTCAATGAAAAGGTACATATATACCCTTGAACTTTGATAATGGATACAAATATATCCTCCGTCATACTTTAGGTACAAATATACCCTTGTCGTTAATGAAAACGTACATATATACTTTTCTTACTAATGGTAGGACACGTGTCACAATCTTGTTCATTTATTCTTTTTTAATTTAATTTATCATCATCGTATCCGAAAATAATTCTCATTTAATCCATAAATCAATCCAAATAATAACTCAAACCTGAGGCGGTAAAACCTTCAAGACGCATCTCTATTCACATATGTTCATTCTCTCTTTCTTTTTCTATTAAACCGAATCGATTTGGGTTGTTATTTGGATTGGGTTATTGGTTAAACTAGAATTATGTTAGGATGGAGTTGGGATAAATTAAATTAAAAAAAAGCCAAATAAACAGGATTATGGCATGTGTCTTGTCGTTAGTAAGAAAGGTATATATGTACCTTTTCATTAACGGCAAGGGCATATTTGTACCTAAAGTATGACGGAGGGTATATCTGTATCATCTATCAAAGTATAGGGATATATTCGTACCTTTTCCGATAAATAATTCCTGCTTATGGATTGTTGATATTGATGTCTATCACTTCAATTTTTAGTGAATGTCTATCGAGAATATACAAAATATCTATCAAGGTCTCATAATTTATAGTGAGTATTTTTATCAAGATATCAAATATCTATCTTTTAAGAGAAATTAGGAGGAATTTCTTCAGGCTAAATCATCTCTCATCCTCAAATAAAATAATATATCTCCTCTCTTCATTCCTCTTATTCTTAGTTTGTATTTCATAACATATTATCAACATGAGTTTCTAACAACCGACTTATATATACGTTGAACTGTGACACATAGAGACAACTTAATTTGTGCTGCCTCTTGCCGATTATTTAGGGTTTTAACACATTGTTGCTCATCTTGGATGATCACGTTGGAAGGTGATATCATTCTACCAACTTTAGTTTTACTATTTTGTAACATCTTTATAATTTAATAAGGTTTGCAATCTAAATTATTCTTTAAAAAAAAAAGAACAATTTTAGCATGAGCTTTGGGCTTCAAACTTCATTAGAAGCTTTGGCTTGTTGTTCGGTATTATAACTGCAATGAATTTACCTGCTTGCTATTATTGGTAATTTGTTTCTCTTTTGTTTCACAATCTAACTTTATTGTGACTAATAAGGGTTCTGGTGAAGTAATTTTTGTTGTTTGCAGGATATAGGAAATATTTGAATACTGATCAAGGTAAATATATTTATAGACTTATTGTTGGTAACTATTAAGGATGTTATTATTTTGAAAGGCTCAAGGATACAACATTAAAAGGGTAAGACGTCGGACTATAGTCTCGATGCACTACAATGACAAAATATTGGGTTCAAGTCCTATCAATTTATGGCTTATGGTGCCTTTATATAGATAAGATGTTGATTTGGATCTTATTTCACCAAATTAGTGATATTATGAAGACTAAGGCAAAATAACAGAATTTTGGAGAAAAGTTATGAAACTTATCCCGTTGAATATGCTTCATTCCATAAAGTGAATGCGGTAGCAATATATTATAAGTCTGAAAGATGATAATTTGCTCCATTCATAAAATGAATGTCGTAGTACTATATGATAAGCTTGAAAGATGACAAAATAATTGTTGTGGTTATATAACTGTTCATAGGCATGACAAAGCTCAAAGCAATAATTGCTTTGAAGTGTGATATACCTTGAAAGATATATTAGAAAAAAATTCTCTATATTATATGTGAACCTCAATTTTGCTCTTCTAGTAGCAATATCTTCAAAGAGTTTCTTAGCTATCAAAATCTGATATGTTTAGGGCACGATTATATTCCACTCCTAGGGGATGAGAATTTCGATTGTCACAAATATACCCTCAATTTGCTCTTATAGTAGCAATATCTTAGAAGAGGTTCTAAGCTATGTTGTGATCCTACAGCACCTGCAAGTGTGCGTGATCGTGCAAGTAATAGAGTATCCATTTCAAGTCGGATGTCGAATCCACAGTGACTTGGTTTAACAACAACCCAATTTTAGCTCTACTACTTAGATTAACAAGTGTGAATATGACTAATAAATTTTAGAACTGAGAATGCTAAAGTAATAGTGAACAGTACGAGATTATAAAGTGATGGAGACAATAATGGGAAGAAACCTAGGGTCAAGGCATTGTGAACAATCCTACTAAGCTACATAATATCGTTGGTTAAGCTAATTATCTTAGCTATTGATTCACAGTATTGATAACATAATTAGGGAATGGTCATCCTCTAATTGTCTATTTAAGTTACACCCACAACTATATCGTTGAGCGACGATATGCGAACTAACTTAAACACATTTGTATTTCATTTCGTATTTGAATCAAATAGGGTGAATTAGGAATATTCCTATCCTAACGAAAAATTCTAACTTTAGTTTATGTAAAGTATAAGATCCCACTCCATACATCCCATGATCTAATCTATTGTTCCTCCTTCCAAGCTCACAATAGAAATATAGGTTTATCCTAAAGGTCACAAATCTATAGAATAGTAAGAATAAGAATATGTAAACAACCAAACATGATAATCAACTTAAAAACTCAATTGAAAGCATAAGTATTCATGTTCTTGGCCTCAATCCTAGAACGAGGGTGTTTAGCCACTCATAGTTTTACAATGAATTGCACTAATGAAATTCATGCGTAAAAATCAAAAGTAAAATAAAGTAAAGATTAAGAACCCTAATTGCAGCCTTCCTCGTATGTTTTCCAGTCCCAAAAGTCATCCAAGGTATTATATTAAGAGTGAAGTGTCCAATTTTATAGTAGAGAAGAAATTGGCAAAAATTATCCCTTGGGCGTGACACGCCTTAGTTATGTGTGTTTAGGGGAGTGACATGCCCTAAAAGCACATGTATACTGTTTCTTGACATGTTATTTTATGTCTTGTGGCATGGCACACCCTTATCTCGGAGGTTTGAGGGTGTGGCATGTCTATGTGCAAAAAAAATTCAGATTTTTCACTAGTTAACTCTTTTTGTTTGCCTTTGAGTTTTGCACTTTGTGGATGTCTTTCCAACCTCATTTGGTATTATTATGATACCGAAAATTGATACTAACATCTTACATGATCTACTATAACATCAAACAACATTAATTAGTGCACACAACACAATAGAAATCATCGAGATACACTAGAACAACACATAGCTCAAGCAAATAACACTAGTTTTCTCGTCTAAACTCCATGTGATCAATTTGATTGTAAACTTGTTTTGAACATACCTTGAACACTATAAGCTTTTGTTTTAACAATTAATTACTCAAATATACCATAAACAACTCATTAAGTATTAAAAGTAATCCTCAAAACTAGGCTAAATACATATAGATAATGACACTTAGGTGCATAAACACACCTAAGATCAAGCTATCAAAATTTGCTTAAGGAACGATTATATTCAATTTTTGGGAATTAGAATTTTGATTATTATAAATATAGATCCATTCCCTAGGGTGAATGTGAAAGTAATAAGAGGGGGGCCGAATTACTCTTTTTCGAAAAAGAGTCGACTTTCTTAGATAGACAGTCAACTATTGATGCGGTAATATAAAGTTTAGGAAATAAAGTGCTAAAAATAAATAACACCAGATATTTTATACTGGTTGGCACCTCTAATAGGTCTTACTCCAGTCCCCTTGGGTTGTAAGGGATTCTACTAGTTCTGTATGAATAAAATCAAAGTACAAGGATTGAGTCAAGTTTTTTTGGCTATGACTCACACACTTTTTCCTTCTTTATCACTTTGGTACAATGGCTCACCAACTATGTGTTTCTATCCTCTCTTTTTGAATACACAGTAAACCTTAAGAGAATATAATGCTTGAATAAAGTAGAGCAAAAAACTAGAAAAAATTGAGACAAAAGTATATCTCCTTATTTGTCTTTCAATGCTTATATAGTAGTGATCAGGACTACTACTAGCCGTTAGAAGATAGTCGTAGAAGGCAACCCAAAAGATTTTTCTTCTTAGGAAAAGGAATAATGGATATTCAATTTTCAAGAATAAATAAAAACTAAAAGAAAAAATCTAACTAAGTAAAAGTTATAATAAGGAGAGAGATGAAAAAATTTCATGAATCAAGCGCCTCAATAAATGCAACAATCTTTCTTCTTTTTTGAAATACCTTCTGAGATACTTCTTCCTTTTTGAGCATTAGCAAGGATTCTTTTGAATATTTTTTTACCTAAATTTCTGCAATGAAATCAAGCACCAAATCATTTATCAAAGTTTAACATTATCAGAGTGAGATATTATTTAGTAAAGTTTATTAATACAAACGTACACTTAATTATGATGATAGAATAATTGAGAAAGGTTATTTTGAAATCTACTGTTGATGTAGTAAATTTGTAACGACCTTATTTTTTGGTGATTTATGTAAAATGTTTATTTTGTGTAATTTGATTATTTTACCCCTCTCTATAGTTGCTTTGTGATATTTTTGGGGTGTGGGATAATTGGCACAATTCTCAATACATTTTAGTGTGACTTATGAGATTTTGGGGAGGTAACATGGTTGGTATGATTTTATGGCTTTTATATCTCATTTTGACCCCCATTCAAAAAGTTCTAAAATTTTATTTTGGGGGTTAACTTTGTGAAAATGATGTTTTTTTTTTAATATGATATCATCATTGAGTATGAAGCATCAAATTTGATAAGGTAGCATAGTTCATTTAGACTACATCTATGTTGCCTCCACAACTCCGAGTATTATTTCTCCTTCAGTGCTTGCATCTGAGTATAGTATTCTGAGGTTGGGAGTTCAGCCTTCATCTATGTTGCCTCCTCAGGTGGGATCTCAACTGTCCAAATTAACTATGCCTCCTCTAATTGTGAGTGTAGATATGTCTTCTGAGGATCAAAAAAGGTTTGAAAAGTTTACTTATTTCCATCCTTCTAGGTTCAATGGTACTGTAAGTGAGGATGTCTATGAGTTCTTAATTTACTATCGTGAGAAGTTGTCATAACTTGGGTTTGCTTGAGTCGCATGGTATTGCGTATACTGCTTACAGTTGAGGGATGCCACTAGAGATTTATGGAGGTCACTTATTGGTTGCAGACCTCTCGATTCTCCTGAGATGACTTAGGACCAGTTTGCTGAGGCCTTTTTGGAGAGGTTTCTGCCTTATAGTCTGAGGGATCAGATGAGAGATGAATTTGATCACCTAAAGTAAGGCTCCATGACTGTTACAAAATATAAGGAATACTTTCATGCCTTGTCTAGATATTCTTATGCCAATATTGCCACCGAATCTGAGAAGATTCAGAAGTTCGTGAAGGGATTGTATGTTTATCTTTAGTTAGTCACAACGCAGATGGTAGTGTATGAAGCAACTTTTCAGAGTATAGTGGATTATGCTAAGATGACTGAGGTTATTCTTCGAGCATCTCAGGGAAGCGCCAAGAAGATGTGCTATATGGGAGAGTTTGGAGGTCATACTTCTCGAGGTAGGGATTTTATAGGTTTTCTTGGGTATCATGAAAAACCAGTACAGGCAGCCTTGTAGAGCTCTGGTAGTGGGTCTTTTAGTTCAGTAGTTTTGGGTGGCCGTGCCGGCCTAGTTGTACCTTTTTTCTGTTGAGGCGGGCCATAGAGTTTGCTATATGTATGACTAGACTAGCCATTTGGCCAAGGATTTCTCCCGTCGTGTGATTAAAGCTACTCCTACTTCCACTGTGATGGGTAGGGTTCTACCAAGGGTATGCAAGGCAGAGGTAGTGGAGCCCATGGTATTAGTCTCAGGGCTATTTAGCCAGTCGGTGGTTGTGGCAGTGTTATGCTATACCCGTCAGATCAGAGATAGAGGCTTCTGACGTTGTTATTACAGGTATCATCCTCGTTGTTTCAGAGTATAGTGGATCATGCTAAGATGATCGAGGGAATTCTTACAGCATCTCAGGGAGGCGCCAAGAAGGTTCGCCGTTTTGGTGAGTTCAAAGGTCAGACTCCTCGTGGTAGAAATTTTAGAGGTTCTCATAGATATCAAGATAGGCCAGTACAAGCGACCTTACAAAGTTCAAGTGGTGGATCTCTTAACTCAGTAGTTCATGGTGGTTATCTGGGCCTAGTAGTATCTTCTCCTGTTGAGGCGGGCCTAAGAGCTTATTTTGTGTGTCATGGGGTTGTCCATTTGGTCAAGGACTATCCCCACCATGTGATTAGAGCTACTCCAATTATAACTGTGAGAGGTAGAGGTGCTTCCAGAGGTGCGAGAGACAGAGGTAGTGGAGCTCGCAATGGTGGTCTTGGGGCTACTCAGGTAGTTGGTGGTCGCGAATAGTGCTATGCTATACCAGCCATACTTGCATTAAAGGCTTCAAATATTGTGATCATAGGTATCATCCCCGTTTATTTCAAACCTGTATATGTATTATTTGATCTCGAATTGACTTTCTCCTATGTGCCTGTGTATTTTGATTTGGGTTTTGATTCTATTAGTGAGCCTATTGACATACCTATTCATGTATCTATCCTGGTAGGTGATTCTTTAGTGGTGAATCGGATGCACCGATCTTGTGTTATGACTTTTCTCGTGTGTGAGACCTTAGTAGATTTGCTTGTGTTAGATATGGTTGATTTTGATATTATTTTAGGTATGATTGGTTGGCTCCTTATTAAATATTATCCTAGATTATTTTGCTAAGACCACCTTAGCTTCGTCAGGTGTGCTAAGGATGCTTGGAAGGGTGCACTTCATTCAGGTCCTAAGAGGATCATATTTTATGTTCAGGCTCGTAGGTTGGTTGAGAGAGGTAGTTTATCTTATTTGGCTCATATTTATGATAATAGTGTGTGTTTACCCCCTTCTTTGGATTCTGTTCGTATTGTCTGTGAGTTCATAGATGTGTTCCTACGAATTTACCTGGTATGACTTTGGATCTTGATATTTATTTTGCTATTGATATTGAGCCAAGAACCAAGCCCATTTATATTCCTCCTTATAGGATGGCCCCAATCGATTTGAAGAAATTGAAGGATCAGTTGCAAGAGTTATTAGATAAGGAATTTATCTGACCTAGTATATCTCATTGGGGTGCATTTATTTTATTTGTGAAGAAGAAGCATGGGTCTATGTAGATGTGTATTGATTATTGATAGTTGAGCAAGGTGATGGTTAAGAATAAGTATCCTCTTTCTCGTACTGATGGTTTATTTGATCAGCTTAGGGTGATGCGGTGTTTTAGAAGATTGATTTGAGGTCTGGCTATCACCAGTTTAGGATTAGAGATTTAGATATTTTAAAGACAACTTTCCTGACTTGATATGGTTATTATGAGTTCTTGGTCATGTCCTTCAGGTTGACCACTGCCCCTATTACATTCATGGAGTTGATGAACTGCATGTTTTTATCATATTTCGACTCTTTTTTATTATATTTATAGATGATATCTTGGTTTATTCGAAGAGTGAGGCTAATCATGAGGATCATTTCCAGATTATGCTTCAGAGATTAAGGGATGAAAAGTTGTATGCTAAGTTCCCCAAGTGTGAGTTTTGGTTGGAGTCTATTTCTTTCTTGGGTCATGTAGTGACTAAAGACGGTATTATGGTTGATCCAACCAAGATTACAATGGTTTGTGATTAGGCCAGACCTACTTCGGCCATCGAGATTTGGAGTTTTATTGGATTGCGACATTACTATCGATGTTTTGTTGAGGGCTTCTCATCTATTGTAGCTCCGTTAACCAAGTTGACTCAGAAAAGGATTTCCTTTCAGTGGTTTGATGCTTGTGAGGTGAGCTTTCAAAAGCTCAAGGAGTTGTTAACTTGATCTCCTATTCTGACTTTGCCCAAAGAGGGCATGAGTTTCATAATCTTTTATGATACTTTAGGTGTTGGGTTAGGTATTATTTTGATGTAGCGGGGGGAGAATAAGGTGATTGTGTATGCTTCTCGTCAGTTGAAGCCTCATGAGAGGTTTTACCCTACCCATGACTTAGAGTTGTGCGCAGTTGTTTTTGCTTGAATTTGTGGAGGCACTATTTGTATGGAGTCTAGTGTGGGATTTTTGCAGATCATCAGAGCCTTCAGTATTTCTTCACCCAACAATTTATTAATATGATGTAGCGTCATTAGTTTAAGTTACTTAAGTATTATGAGTTGACAGTTCTCTATCATCTGGGCAAGGCTAATATGGTTGTAGACGCCTTGAGCTAGAAGTCAACTAGCATGGTAGCTTGGTGCATCTCTTGACCTAGGAGAAGTGTAATACCCTAATTTTGTAAGCTCTAGACCCACCAAAAGATAGGTCATTGAATCAGCTTTCCAACACTGCTAGTTTCACTTTAATCCGAGATTGTAGTAAAAAGTTATGGAAAATTTTCTAAAGCTCTGTCAAACTGCCAGTGACAATGACTCTGTAAATGACCCATTGTCAGACTTAGCGAGTCATAGTGAAGAATCATTGTCACGACAGTGAGGAACCAAGGACACAACCCCTTGACAATGATCTTTCATGATGATTCGTGATCAGGCCTAACGAGTCATTAGGAGAGGAGTCGTTGTCATAATAAAAAGGACCCAAAAACTTAGGTCCTTGGGTCATGACTCATGCTACAAATCATGTTTAGACATAACGAGTCATTACCCGAGCCGTGATGACTGTTTCCTAAAATTTCCTAAACATTTTACGAAGGGATTTTCGATCTTTTCCCATTCTTTAACTCCTTAACCCACGTCGTTTAGGCTTTCTTAAGGGTAAAATATAAGCTTAATTTCTCCCAAAATCCCCATTTAGTCACAAAATCAATTGAAGCCTAAAAAAAGAGCGATTATTCTTCTCCAAAGCCAAGTTAGGGTTCCTCAATCCCAAGTTTAAATTCCAAGGATTTCTCCAAGGCTTCCATCTACAAATATGTGGGATTTTATGAATGGATTCCTTTTACCCATTAAGTCCCAAATATTTCTTTAAACTCTCAAGTTTAATTCACCCCTTTTGTCTAGGGTTCCATGACAATTTTGAGTTTTCTTAGAATTTTAGTTTAATTCTTGAATTCCACCATGAGTACATGTTTTCCCATGAGATTTGCATCTTTCCATACTTACCATCATGAATTTTCTTATTATTGATAAATCATTGAGTTTTGGGCTTTGTTTATGAAATTCTCTATTATGATCAATTTTTAAATATTATCATGTTCAGTTGCAGTATATAGAGCTGGTGGGTTATGAACACCTGATACCTAGGAATTCACGCATGTGTCAGTTGACATGTCTTTGAGCACTGCAGATTATCCATTGTGGATATTTTTAGAATGTAATTTTAATGAGAAATTTAGTTTTTAGTTTCATTTAGTTGGGAGTATTACTTAGCACTGAGTGAACATAGGGATGAAGGCTCACCCATCAGTTGAGATTTGAGACCTTTAGTAGAAGTCCCTATGTTTCATAACTACGACTCCATCATAGGTTATAGGGGCTACCCGTCAATTGACGCATGACACCCTAGTCCTTTGAGACATCATTTTAATAGATCCATGCCAGCCAGTTTTCATACCGTTGGTAAGGTACTGAACACCCATCCAACTAAGGTTACAGGTTGGATAACAATTTACTCACATTAGGGTATGTCAGTCATTATTAGCTCCCATAGTCCTCAGATTATGTTTCAGTTTATGTTAAATTTCAGATTATGCATGACCTCATAATTAGTTATTCAGTTTTATGTAGTACATGTTTATACTTGGTCTTACATTCAGTTTATCATGTTTCATGCATTCGGGTTAAGATGGCTAATTAGTTTTCCATCTTACATACTCAGTATATTCAAAATACTAATAACATAATTTCCTGTGCTATATTATCTCATAATATAGGTTTAGACACTCAGTGCCTGGATCGCACCTAGTACGTTCTAGTGTTATATTCAGAAGCATTTTTAGTGAGTCCTCATTATTTGAAGACTAGTTATCAGTATTTATTTTTTGCATTATTGTAGTTTCAGTTAGTTGGAGTCAGTTGGGGGCTTGTCCCAACAACTCATTATGATTTAAAGGCTTTCATATAGATGTTTGATCTTCAGGATGTTGGTTTGTCAAACAGTGTTATTTCTAGTTTTAGTTGATATTCAGTATTTCACCATTATCTTTTTCATCCATTATTCCAGTCTAGCTTTCGCCTAGTATTTTGTTACTTTTTTAGTATTCTCTGAGTTATGCCAGACCATAGGTTAGCTTGGGGTCACTTATGACTTTAAGCATCGTGTTCGACTAGGGGCAGTCTCAGGTCATGACAAACTTGGTAATAGAGTAGCAGGTTTAAAGTGTCCTAGGGTGTCTGAAAGTCGCGTTAAGTAGAGTTTTGTTCATGGTATGAAGCATGCCACACTTATAGGCGAAAGGCTATGAAATGTTTTAGGAAAGTCTCACTTTTTTCATGATTTATGTCATATGATAAAGTGTGTACTCTATTAAAATTTTTCTTCTAACTCATCCTCTATCCGTTTATAGAAAATGCCTCTTAAGAGAACCAATAGAAGAAGAAATGGGAACTAACAAGCTTTCAACTCTCATCCCCAAAGACCCTCTGAATGAACAGGTCCTCATGCTAAGTTCAGAGCTGCTTTCACAGTATTAGCCCATTCTATAACTGCTCAGAATAACTAGTAGGTTGTTTCCCCATACAGCCTAGTAGTGCATACAACAATAAATAGAATTTGGGACTTCACTCGGATGAATTCTTTGGTATTTTTTGGTTCTAAGCCTGAAAAAGATCCATAAGAGTTCTTAGATTGTGTACAGAAAGTGACTGAGATCATGGGTGTCACTTCAACTGAGAGTGCTAACTTAGCTGTTAACCATGTTGGTTAGGGAGATGGACATCTCCAGATTGATGGTCCATGCTCAATAGATCAAGGAGAGAAAGATCAAAGAGAAAGAAATGGAGCATACAAAGGCTGGTGCATACAAAGGCTAGAGCTGGAAGCTTTAATTTCTCTCAGCAGAGGTCGGATGGTAGAAATCGCTCTTAGTTCCACCAGAAATCTTTAACTCCAGCCCATCTTCTTCTAGTGCTCCATTACCCAAGTTGAGACAATATACTCAATATAGAGCATAGGCTCAAAGTCCCAGGGTAGTGTGAATAGTACTCTCATTACACAGTTTGCAAGAGATATGGTAGGAACCACAAGGGTGAGTGTATGACTGGTAGTGATGCTTATTTTGGGTATGGAAAGTCAGACCACAGCGTGAGGGACTATCTAGCGGTTGCGCAGTGAGGTGTGAATGATCGTCAGCAGAGCTAGACTCGCTCTTGAATAATTCTAGTAGGTCGCTTGACTCAGTAGGGTGCCACCTCTAGTGAAACTGGTGGATAGTTTTAGGCTTGGTTCTAAGCCTTTCAAACTCAATAAGATAAGGAGGGTTCTCCTAATGTGGTTACTGGTACGTTATAAGTCTTCCACATTCATGATTATGCATTGTTAGATCTCAGAGCCACATTTTGCTTCTTGACTCCCATTATAGTAGTAGATTTTGGTGTCAGTACCAAAATCCTAGAAGAACCCTTCTCATTTTCTACTCCAGTTGGTAGATCAATCATATCCAAATGGGTACACAAAAATTTCCCAGTCACTTCAATCGACCTTATCGAGTTAGATGTGACCAATTTAGATGTTGTTCTTGGCATATATTTACTCCACTCTTTCTATGCCTCAGTTGATTGTATGAACAGAGTATTCCAGTTTCAGTTTCCAAATAAGCCATTCATTGAGTGAAAGGGTAGTACCTCCGTGCCTATAGGTTGGTTTGCCTCCTTCCTTAAGGAAAGAAAAATGATTTCCAAGGGGTGCATCTATCATCTTGTTCGATTTAAAGACTCAAAGTTTGAAATCCTAAGTCTTGAGTTAGTTCCTATATTGAATAAATTTCCAGAAGTGTTTCCTAAAGATCTTTCCAGAGTTCCTCTCGAATGGGAAATTGACTATGGATAGATCTCCTTTTAGATACCCTGCCTATTTAATTCCACCTTACAGAATAGCTCTAGCCGAGCTTAAGAAATTGAATGAATAGATAAAATATCTCTTAGACAAGGGTTTTATTAAGCCTATTATCTCTCCTTGGGGTGCTCCAGTTCTTTTTATGCACAAGAAATATGGTTCTCTAAAAATGTGCATCGACTATCGTTAGTTAAACAAAGTCACAATCAAGAATAAGTATCCCATCCCACGGATTGATGATTTGTTCAGCCAATTTCATGGTGCTAATTGTTTTTCTAATATAGATCTCAAATCCAAATTATATCATCTCAGCTTCAGAGATTGTGACATTTCAAAAATGGCCTTCAGAACTTTGTATGGTCACATGAATTTATTGTTATGTCTTTTGGACTAAAGAATGCTCTTGCAGCTTTTATGAACTTGATGAACAGTGTGTTCAACCAGTACTTAGACATGTTCGTTATTGTCTTTATAGATGACATCGTCTTTTATTCTTGGAGTGAAGGTGAATATACAAAACATTTGTGGATTATCTTGCAAACTTTTAAAGATCACCAGTTATTACTTATTCAACAAGTGTGAATTTTGGTTGAAATCAGTAACATTCCTTGGTCATATCATTTTTGGTGAAGTCATTCGAGTTGATCCTCAAAAGACTGAAGTAGTAACGAACTGGCCTAGATCTGTCTCACATACAACCATTGAATTTCTAGGCAGGGTAAAACCCTAATAACGACGACTAAAAACCTATTAAAATTTCAATCTTTTCCGACCATTATGACTACAAACTCTAGTGGGAATGACCCACCGGATGAAACAAATAAGCAGTGTGGTGATTGAAAGGAGAAAGTTAATCCCATAGTTGCAAAGTATGCAGATTTACAGAAACCCAAAACCTACGTGCATGAAAACATTAAGGTTCCTACAAAACCTGTTGTTATGATGCATGGGGAACCTATAGTTACGCGGAAATCTTCAGAGATTAAGAACTTAATCATACAAGAGAATTTTAATATGCAATAGTAGGTAAGTTCTCATATGGAAAACCAGATGTGCAAGCACTACGCAAGGCAATACTTACACAATGTGGGGTTAAAGGGGAATGCAATATAGGAGTTCTTGACTCATGTCATATTTTGATAAGATTGAATCAGTTGAAGGATTATGTTAGATTATTATCAACAGTTACATTCCATATTAAGATTAATGATTTATATTGGCAAGTGAGAACTTTGAAGTGGGATCCGTGGTTTGAGCCTAATGTAGAAACCCCAGTAGGAATTGCATGGATTTCAATGCCAGATTTGCCGCCAAATTTTTTTGGCCAAAGATGCTATTTTTTCAATAGCATCAGTAGTAGGGAAACCATTGATAGTGGATATGGCTACCCAAAATCATACAAGGCCTTGTTGTGCTAGAGGTAAAATTAAAGTGGATCTTGTAGCTAAACTCCTACGAAGAGTGAAAATTAGGGAAGAAGATGAAGTTAATGGAGAGATTAAATCAAAATAGATTAACATATAGTATGATTATAAGGCACAATATTGTAAGGAATGTTGTCTATAGGGACATATTGAAATAAATTGTTGGAGTCTTCACCCAGAATTGTATGAGAAGACACAAAGACAAAATTAAAAAGGAAAGGATGGTAAAGAAGTAGAAGAAGTGCAGTCGGACCAACATGAAAAAGATGGAGAAAGTAATATGAATCAATGATAATTGAGAAGAAACAAATACAAAAAGGGCAAGTATGGACATATGTTAGGAGTTGTGGAGGAACAAGGCAAGGTTATAGAGACTTCAAATGCTTTTGAGGCCCTAAATCAAGAACAAAATGGGATACAAGAAGAATCAGTTTATCAGCATCAGAAATAAAGTACAAAAAATTGGGTCAAACAGACTTTTGGTAAATTGCAAGAGAAGGAAGCAGAAGAAAAGACAAAACAGTAAACACAGGTAGATAGTCTCAGCACAGAAATAGAGAAATAAGGAGAGGTGACAGTTGAGCAATCATAAATACATGACATGCAGAGTTTACAAAAAAAATATAGTGTGAATGAAGAAGAGTAGTTGGTAACTAGCAAGGAATTAATGTTGATTCTTAACAATAATGAGGAAAGGCAGAAGAAGATTATAGAAGGAGTGGAACCTTTGGCAATAGATGCAGGAAGCATGATGGAGGTAGTGAATAAAAATAATAAAGATTTGGATCATAAAGATTTAGGAGATAACATTGCAAAGATAGCATCTGAAGGAGAGTTATCTCCTAAGCAAACTCAATCAATCAATGCAAAGCATGACAGGAAACAAAAGAAAAAAAATAAGGTGGTAGAAAGTGCAATACAGACAAAAAGTCACGCCATCAAAACATTCTCACAATGAATGCTTTAATTTAGAATATTAGATCTGAGAATACAAAGAAAGCATTCAAGAGGCTCATCACAATGCATAGTAGATATTATTTTGGTTTTATTGGATTGATGGAACCATTTCAGGATGGTCAACAGATAAAGCATTACAAGGGTAAGTTAGGAATACAACATGCAATGGTTAATAAATCAGGTAAAATCTGGGCATTCATGGATGTATGCATGTACTATAGTATCATAAGAGATGAAGAGCAGATGCTTACTATCAAAGTGGAAAGTCAGTTTGCAGATTCAACTATCTTTGTCACTTTAGTGTATGCAAAATGCTCTCAGAGTGAAAGATTTGAATTATGGGAGTCTTTGGGAGAACTGTCTAGTTTAATCCAAACACCATGGATGGTAGGAGGATATTTTAATGTTATTAGAAATGGGAAAAAGAAGCTTGGGGGCCTACCAGTCACTGTAGAAGAGACTAATAATTTTAACCATTGTATTAGTAATTGTAACTTAGAGGAAGTTTCTTTTAAGGGCAGAAGATTTACATGGTGAAATGGCAAAATAGATGAGGATTGTATCTTCAAGAGATTGGATAGAGTATTGGTGAATGATAGAATGCAGGATATATTTAATGATATAGAAATAGAATATTTGGTGAGGAGTGGTTCAAATCATGCTCCATTGGTTCTTCAATGTAGAATTTCAAGTCAGAATATGATTAAACCATTTAGGTTTTTAAACTTCTAGCTGAAAGAGGATTTATGTATGCAGGTCATTAGACAATGTTGGAGTACTGATTTTAAAAGAAGTCCTCTTTTAAAGTATTAGAAGAAGCTCAGGCATACTAAAACAACACTGACTAAGTGGAGCAAACAAACTTTTGGAAATATTTTCCAAGAGATTGCCACTTTGGAAGAGCATATAAAAGTGAGGGAGCAATAATTTGAAGCAGAACCATCAGGTTCTAATAGAGCTAAGCTATCATAAGCACATGTAGAATTGACATTGCAATTGAGAAGAAAGGAAGATTTTTTAAACAAAAATTAGGATTTCAGTGGTTCAAAGATGGAGAAAGGAATACTAAATTTTTCCATACAGTAGTAAAGGGTAGAAGGGTCAGGCTAAGAATTTAGAGAATACAAAATGCAGAAGGAGAATGGTTAGAAAATTAGGATGAGATTACTGAAGCTGTAGATTCTTATTACCAATAATAGTTCATAAGCAGGAGGATACTGAGGATTTTTTTAATGGTAGAGATTCTTCCACAAATCATAACAGAAGCTCAAAATTGCAGAATTGAAGAGATTTTCTATAGTGGAAGAAGTGTATAAAGCATTATTGGGACTGAATAGAGATAGTGTTGCAGGACCTGATGGCATGACTGGTGCCTTTTTCCAGGATTCTTGGAGTATAATAACAAAGGATATATACCAGATGGTAAATGCTTTTTTCTGTGTACAAGAGCTCCCAAGGTTTATTACACACATTAATTTGGTGCTTTTACCAAAGAAGTTAGTAGTAAACACATTTTCTGATCTTAGACCTATTTCACTTAGAAATTTTGTGAATAAGGTCTTTTCTACAATTATTCATGAAAGATTAAAGAAGGTGTTGCCTGAGATAGTTTTAAAGGAACAAGTTGGATTTGTGCAGGGTAGAAGTATAGCTGAAAACATTCTGCTTGTATAAGAATTAGTTTTAGAAATCAGGAAAAGAGGGAAACCACCCAATATGGTGATGAAGATGGACATGATGAAGGCCTATGATAGGGTTGAGTGGCTTTTCTAACTAAAGTATTGAGGAGGATAGGTTTCTGTGAACAAATAATTAATATGGTATTCAGATTGTTGGCAAATAACTGTATTCTATTCTTTTTAATGGGCAACCTAGAGGTTTGTTAAAGTCATCTAGGAGCCTCAAGCAAGGGGACCCATTGTCTCCTACACTGTTTATCATTGCATTAGAAGTATTATCAAGGAGCTTAAAATAACTATTAGTTAGAAAAGACTTCAAGTATTTTGGCATGCCTAGAGGAAGTTCAAAGCTTAATCATCTAGCATTTACAGATGATATGATTATATTTTCCTAATAGTGTTTCACATGGAGCAGTGGTGGTACCAGAGGTAGCAACATGTATTTTGAGATAGGAATTTCCATTTACATATTTGGGATGTCTAATTTTCTATAAGAGGAAGAATAAGGTGTTCATCAACAACTCATGATTAGAATTACCAACAAACTCCAATTATGGCAAGGAAAATTATTGTCATTTGGAGGTAGGGCTATATTAATAAAACATGTGCTTCAAAGCATGGCAAGGAAACTTACTGTCATTTGGAATTACCAAAAAACTCCCATTATGGTAAGGAAAATTATTGTCATTTGGAGGTAGGGCGTATTAATAAAACATGCGCTTCAAAGCATTCCCATACATTATTTATCTGTTATGACCCCCCCTCAAAATATGTTATTTATCTGTTATGACCCCCCCCCCCCTCAAAATATGCTAAGTACTATACAAAAAATCTTTGCTAAGTTTTTTTGGAGTTGTACAATGGGGGAACAGGAAGGCATTGGGTTTTATAGAAGACAATATATTTACCTGAGACAGAAATAGGACTAGGTTTCAGAAGATTGGAAGATATTTCAATAGATCTATTTTGTAAACTATGGTGGAACTTTAGAACTAAAAATACTTTATGGAGTGAGTTTATGCTTAACAAGTATTGCAAGAAGCTCTATCCCAAGGAAGTCTGGTGGAAAGTGGAAGGAGACTCTCAAGTGTGGAAAAAAATATTACAGGTTAGGGACAACATTAATCATCTTATTTTTTAGAAGATTAAATGAGGAAATACTCATCTATGGTTTGACAATTAGAGTGGTTTGGTGGAATTTTATTCTATCTTACAAGATAGTAAAGAATGAGACCTTAACTTGAAAAGTGTAAAGGATTTAATGATCAAAGGAAGGTGGAATGTTGAGTTGATGAAATAGGTGTTACTTGAGGAGATAGTGAATCATGTAGTACAAAATATAATATCGGGTCATCACCAGACAACACTGGATAAGGCAATATGAAGTGTGGATTAAAGATGATGCTTTACTGTCAAAACTGCATGGGAATATGCAAGATATAGAGAGGAACCTTCAGAATTTTACAGACAATTGTGGATTAAAGTTTTACCTTTTAAAATGGTATTTTTCATATGGAAAATATAGAAAGAAAGAATTATTGTGGATTATACAATTAGGAGATGGGGAATGCAAGGTCCTTACAAATGCTGGTGCTGTCAGATTCCAGCACAAGAGACCATAGCACATATGCTACTGAGATCAGATGTTGCTAACAGGACATAGTCCTATTTTTCTTCTTTTGCAGGAATCAATATTCATGAACTAAGCTTAAGAGAAACAATTCATGTATGGTGGAAAGCTCAAGTGAAGTAGCGAGAGAAGATGTACTTTAGAGCAATACTAGCAATTATTTTATGAGAATTGTGGAGGAGAAGAAATACAATGAAGCATAAAGGCAAAGTGGTGACAAGACATAGATTAATGTACAATGTCACTAGGAATCTGAGAATGTTACTTAAGGTTAGGAAACCAAGATTGGAGTTTTCTAGAACTTGGAGAGGTATTCTGCAACAGTTAAGTCAATTGAGGTCAACTATCAGATGCAAGTTAGTGTTGTGGGAGATGCCAGAACAGGGATGGTACAAGTGTAATATAGATGGGGTATCTAAAGGTAATCCAGGAAGAAGTTCATGAGCTTATTATTTAAGGGACGATTAAGGTAATTTAGTCCATACAGAAGAATCAATTATAGAGGACACCGATAATATGGAAGCAGAAGCAAAAAAAATTTACATACAACTAATCATTCAAGGCAACAAGGTCAACACAAGGTTATCATCCAAACAGATTCATTAGCAATACAGAATTTCTTAACTCAAAAATGGGAAATTCTATGGAAACTAATGGATATTGTTGATCAGATACTGCAAGTATTAAAAGGCAAGTAGGTTATCATACATCATATATTCAGAGAGGGAAATCAGTTGGCTGACTATTTAGCTAATTTAGCAATTCAGTAAGGTAATTTCACATTCACTTCATTCAGTTAGTTACCAAGTCAAGGTAGGAAGATATTAAACAGTGACAAACAATAATGTCCATATGTGCAGCTATTTCCAACAAAGGGGTAAGGGACTAGAGGGTTACAACAAGTTACACAAGCAATATTTACAACAGGAAAAGAGGAAAAAAAGAGTGAAATTCTAAGTAGCCTATTTACACCAGCCAACAAAAAAGAAATCTCATCAGATTGGGGGTCTATTGGTCGAATTTATCTTAATCAACAACTGAGGTACTTGAGCTTCTTCAAATATCAACAAGTCTGAGAATCCCAAAATCTCCATCCCAGCTATATCTATAGCTCACACAAAAAGGGACAGAAAGATACACGGAAAATCAAAGAAGGGTAATTTTTATACTTAAATCTAGTCACACGGCTCAGAGGACTGGACTCACTATGTTACCACCAAAAAATACTGATAGCATTTAGAATATGGAGATTTCAATTATGGATTTTTAGTGTAACAAAGATAAATGTAAGCTAAAAGGTGAAACAAGTAGCAAATAGAGGAAAGGGAAGAAACACTCACTCATGCAAGCTAAAAAAGCTTTAATTCGATGTATCAAAGGTACAGAGTTGTAAATCCAGAGTTGGAGAAGAGTGAACTGTTCATTGATGAAGGGAAACATGGTGAAGAGGTGGTCTGAAAAAGAGCTTAGGTCTAATCTCAATTTAGAAACCCTACTCTTCTTTTTATATTTTTGTTCTGGACCGGGTCAAACTATTGGGACAGTACATTATTTACTATTTTGTCTTGGATTATGATGGATGAGTTGGTCCATCTAGACATTGATTAATTAATAAAATAACAAATTAAACTAAAAAAAGCCTAGACCCATCTCTCCATCAGATATTAGGAGTTTCTTAGTTTAGCCAGTTATTATAGATGGTTTGTTGAAGGATTTTCCTTAATTTCTTCTATTATGTCTAGACTGACTCAAAATAAAGTCAAATTCTAGTAGTTAAATTCTTGCGAGAAGAATTTTCAAGAGTTAAAGACTCGACTCACCTTCACTCCAGTTTTGACTCTACTAGAGGATTCAAATAGTTTTATGGTATATTATGGTGCTTTTAGAGTTGGTCTTGGTTATGCGTTGATGCAATGAGGCAAGTTTATAGCATATACCTCTAGGCAACTAAATCCTTATGAGAATTATTACCTGACTCATGATCTTGAGTTGGCAGTAGTTGTGTTTTCCTTACAGATTTGGAGATATTATCTTTATGGAGTTTATGTTGATGTGTTCACTGATCACAAGACTCATCATCAAATAAGGTGGCTAGAGTTATTGAAAGACTATGATATAAGTGTCTTGTACCATCCAGGTAAGGCCAATGTTGTGGCCAATGCCCTTAGCCAATTGTTTATGGAGAGTGTTGCTCATGTTGAGGATGATAAGAAAGAGTTAGTTCGTGAGGTTCATCAGCTTTCTAGGTTGGGAGTTTAGTTGGTTGATTCAGTCGAAGGTAGTGTCTTGGTTCATAATGGTTTGAAATCTTTTTTGGTTGTTGGGGTAAAGAAAAAGCAAGATAGTGATCTTATTTTGCTTAAATTGAAAGAGGCAATTTTGAATCAGAAGGTTGAGGTTTTCTCCCAAGGGAGAGATAGTATTCTTTACTATCAGGGTAGATTATGTGTTCCAGATATGGATAATGTGACACAATGGATATTATCAGAAGCTCATGATTCTCCATATTTTATTAACCCAAGAGCCACCAAGATGTACGGTGATTTGTGGGAAGTCTATTGGTGAAATGGCATGAAGAAAGTATTGCAAAATTCTTAACTAAGTGTCCAAATTGACAATAGGTTAAGGTTGAGCATCAGAGGCCTAGTGGTATACTTCAATAATTTAGTATTCCTACTTAAAAGTGGGAAGTGGTGAATGTGGACTTCATTACAGGGTTGCCTCGTACTCATCGACGACATGATTCTATTTGGGTTATCGTGGACCGAATGACTAAGTTGGCTACTTCTTTCCAGTTAACACTTAAAATTCAACTAAAGATTATGCTAAAATCTATCTTAGTGAGTTGGTTAAATTACATGGAGTCCCTTTGACCATTATCTCAGATAGAGGTAACTAATTCACATCTCAATTTTGGAAGACTTTTCAAAAGGGTCTTGGTACCTAAGTTCATCTCACTATAGTTTTTCACCCACAGATAGATGGTTAGGCAGAGAGGACTATTCAGACCTTAGAGGACATATTCAGAGCGTATGTGATTGATTTCAAGGGTAATTAGGATAATCACTTTCCTTTGATTGAGTTTTCTTATAACAACAACTATCACTCAGTATTCAGATGGCCTCGTTTGAGGCTCTTTATGGTAGGAGGCGTAGCTCTCTTATTAGTAGGTTTGAGGTTGGTGAAGCTACTTTGATAGGGCAAGATTTAGTTTATGAGGCAATAGAAAAGGTTTAACTTACTAGAGAAATGCTGAAGACTGCTAAGAGTCATCAGAAATCCTATGCAGATATGAGAATAAGGGAGCTTGAGTTTGAGGTTGGTGATTTTATCTATTTAAAAGTTTCTCCCATGAAAAGGGTGAAGAGGTTTGGTAAGAAGGAAAATATAGTCAATGCTATGTTGTCCCATTTAAGATTTTGAGTCACTTTGGTAAGGTAGCATATGAGTTGGAATTGCTCACAGATTTTGCATCAGTGTATCCAGTTTTTGATGTGTCCTTGTTGAAGAAATGCATTGGTGACCCATCATTAATCGTTTCTTTAGAGAGTATGGGTGTGAAAGATAGTATCTCCTATAAAGAGATCCCAGTCGATATCCTTGACTATCAAATTCATAGGTTGAGGAATAAAGAGGTCACCTTAGTAAAGTTTGTATGGAGAAATCAGTCAGTTGAGGGAGCTACTTAGGAAGCAGAGGAAGATATGATGACCAAGTACTCCCATTTTTTCTCTTCTACCCATTCCTAACTTGAGGTAATAGTTTTCTTAATTAATTAATTAATTATTTCCATCTCAGGATATCCAGCTATTTTCATGTCATAGCATGTATTCATGAGTTTGGTTCTATCCATGCATCAATTATAGATTCAAATATCGACTCATGGTTCAATTTGTAAGTGTTTAGTGTAAAATCTCAGTTTTTTCCTCTAGTACTTCAACTTAGTTTCATTTGGGAAAGAATGACCCCAAAGGATATATATTATAATACCCCAAGTTTTTTTTGCTAGACCCACCAAAAGGTAGATCATTGAATTGGTTTTCTATTGCCGCTAGTTTCGCCTTAATTCGAGGTCGTAGGAAAAAGTTATGGAAATTTTTCTAAGGTTCTGTCAAGCTGCTAGTGATAACTACTCTGGAAATGATCCGTTGTCAGACATAATGAGTTGTAGTGAAGAATTATTATTTCGGTAGTGAGGAACCAAGGACACAACCCCTTGAAAACGACCTTTCATAATGATTTGTGATCAGGAGAGGTGCCATTGTCACAACAAAAAGGACCCAAAAAACTTAGGTCCTCAGTCCACGACTCGTGATCAAACATAATAAGTCGTTACTCGAGTGGTGACGACTATTTCCAGAATTTTCTAAATATTTTTAGGAGGGCTTTTTGGTCTTTTCCATTCTTTTAACTCCTAATCCACATCGTTTAGGCTTTTCTAAGGGTGGAATGTAAGCTTAATTTTCCCCAAAATACCCATTTTCCTACAAAATCAATTGAAGTCAAGAAAAGGAGCGATTATTCTTCTCCAAAGCTAAGTTATGTCTCCTCAATCTCAAGTTCAAATTCCTAGAATTTCTCCGAGGCTTCCATCTCCAAGTACGTGGGATTTCATCAATGGGTTCCTTCCATTCATTGAGTCCTAAAGTTTTTTTCAAACTCTCAAGCTTAATTCACCCTTTTTGTTTAGGGTTCCATGACAATTATGAGTTTTCTTGGAATTATTGTTTAATTTTTGAATTCAACCATCAATACATTGTTTCTCATAAGATTTGCATCTTTCTATACTCACCATCATGAATTTTCTTATTATTGATAAATTATTGAGTTTTGGGCTTTGTTTATGAAATTCTCTATTATAATCAGCTTTTAAATATTATCATGTCAGTTGCATTATATAGAGCTCATGGGTTATGAACGATACTTAGGAATTCATGCATGTATCAGTTGATATGACTTTGAGCAATTCAGATTATCTATTGTAGATATTTTTAAAATATAATTTTAATGAGAAATTCAGTTTTCAGTGTCATTCTGTTGGATGTAGTACTTAGCATCGAGTAAACGCAAAGATGAAGGCTCACCTGTCAGTTGACGCTTGAGAACTTTAGTAGAGGTCCCTAAGTTCCAGAACTACAACGCCACTGTAGGTTATAAGCGGTCACCCGTCAGTTGAGGCATGACACCCTAGTCCTTCGGGACATTAGTTTAGTGGATCCATGCCAGCCCACCCTTGGAAAGGTACTGAGCACCCATCCAATCAGGGTAATATGTTGGACCTCAATTTACTCAGATTTAGATATGTCAATTATTGTTAGCTCCCACAGTCCTCACGTTACATTTTAGTATATGTTTAGTTTTCGATTATGCATGATCTCATAATCATTTATTCAGTTTTATGCAGTATATGTTTATCTTTGGTCTTACATTCAGTTTATCATGTTTTATGCATTCAGGTTCAGATTGACTAATTAGCTTCCCATCTTACATACTCAGTACATTCAAAGTACTGAACATATACTTTCTTGCACTATATTGTCTCATAATATAGGTTCAGGCACTCAGTGCCCGGATAATACCTAGCACGTTCTTGTGTCACATTCAACATCAATTTTAGTGAGTCCTCATCATTCGAGGACTAGTTATCAACATTTATTTTTTGTATTTTTCTAGTTTTAGCCAATTGGAGTTAGTTGGGGACTTGTCTAATAACTTATTATGATTTAGACGCTTTCATACAGATGTTTAGATCTTCAAAATATTGGTTTGTCAGACAATGTTATTTCCATTTTTTGTTGATATTCATTATTTCACTATTATCCTTTTCATTAGTTATTTTAGTTTAGTTTCTGCCTAGTATTTTGTTACTTTTTAGTATTCTTAGAGTTATGCCTGACCATGAATTAACTTAGGGTCATTTGTGACTCTAAGCACTGTGTTACGAGTAGGGGCCAGTCTCGAGTCGTAACAAGAGGCCTTTGGCCTTAAAGGTTTGCTCTTTAGCTAAACAGATAGTTAGACTCGATATTTCAACACCAAGGTATGTTTTGGCATTCGTGGAGGCTAGCTCTTTTTTTATGAAGTAGATTTGAGCTCATCAGTTTGAAGATATTAGATTGAGATTGATTTGGGATAAGGTGTTGAGTGGTGAGGCTAAGGAAGCCTCACTTAATTTAGATGGTTTTTTGTGGATTAAAGGCATAGTTTGTTTATTGAGAGTGGGTGATTAGATTAATTGATTTTGATTTAGGTTCATTATTATAAGTATTCTATCCATATGGGAGTGATGAGGTAGCATTACTGGTAGGGTGGTATGAGGAAGTATGTAGTGGACTTTGTAGCTCGTTGCCTTTGTTGTCAGCAGGTGAAGGTCACGTATTTTAAGCATGACGGTTTCCTTTAGAGGTTGCCATTCTCGAGTGGAAATGGGAACGGATTACTATGGACTTTGTGATTAGGTTACATCGTACTTCTTGTGGTTCTGATAGTGTTTAGGTCATCCCATTTTATTTCGGTTCAGGTCTCTTTTAGTGTTGAGAGGTTGGCCTATATCTATATTCTAAGATTGTACCTCTTCACGGTTAAGGATTAGTGTTTACATCTCACTTTTGGAAGACCTTTCAGGACGAGTTAGGTACTTAAGTTGATCTTAGTATAATATTTCACCACCAGACTGATGGGCAGTCAGAGTAGAACATTCAGGTCTTGAAGGATATGCTTTGCGCTTGTATGATTGACTTTGGTGGTCACTGGGATTGGGAGCAACATCTAGCTTTGATAGAGTTTGCGTATAATAATAAATTCTATTTTAGTATTAACATGGCTACTTTGGAGGCTTTGTATGGTACGCGCTGTCGCTCTCCAGTTGGTTGGTTTGAGGTTTATGAGATTAGGCCTCTAGGCACGGACTTTCTCATCCTTAGATATGGTTTGGATAATACAAGATAGGCTTCAAGTGGCTTTGAGTAGGTAAAAATGTTATGCAGATCACAGACTGCGTACCTTTTAGATTTAGTATTGGTAATCGAGTTTTTCTTTGAGTTTTGACCATGAAGGGTATGATGAGGTTTGGGAAGAGGAAGCTTACCCCCAAGTATATTGGCATATTTAATATTCTCTGGAATATCAGTTATATAGCTTATGAGTTGGCTTTCCCTCCAAATTTATCAATTGTTCATCCAGTTTTTCATGTTTCCATGCTTCGACGTTATATTTCGGATAAGTCTCATGTATCCGTTGGGATTCGATTTAGTTGGATAAGAAGTTGTTTTTGGTTGAGGAGCCTGTCTCCATCTTAGCTAGAGATGTTAGATGGTTACATTCTAGAGATATTTCAGTAATTAAGGTCCAGTGGAGACATCGACCTGTAGATGAGTCTACATGGGAGGTTGAGTCCGATACGTGTAGCAGTATTCCCCCGTTTTTTGCAGATTTAGATATTCTTATTGCCCTTAGTTCTATGACGAACTAGATTCTTAGTGGTGGATGATGTAACAACTTGATTTTTGGTGAATTACGTGAAATATTTATTTCTTTGTGATTTGACTATTGTACCCCTCTCTATGGTTATTTTGTGGTATTTCTAAGTTATGAGTATAATTGGCACAATTTTCTATACATTTCAGTGCGATTTGTGTGATATTATGATTTTTGATGGCTTGAAAAGCCTTATAGTTGACTTTAGTCAATATTTATTGATTGATGCATCGAATGGCAAAACGAACTGCCCTAGCAGATCCAAAACGTCGATTTTAGAGTGGTAATATCGTTGGTATGGTTTTATATCTCATTTTGACCCTCGGTTCAAAAAATTATGAAATTGGATTTTGGGGTTCAACTTTATAAAAATAATATTTTTTTCAAAAATCTAATATTGCCATTGAGTCCGCAACATCGAATTTGATAGGTTAGCATAGTTTGTTTGCATTCGTGGGATTTTAGATGAATCACGAGGGGTCCGCTGAGACTTTAAATTCTCCAGCTAATGTACTTATGTAAGCGACTCTTTGGTCGCTTACGCAACTCAGCTGATCAGACCAAGTGTCGCTTACACGACATCCTGGTCGCAATTGTGAGCCCTGCATAAACGATGACAGGTTTACTTCTGCGATACCTACCTTCAGGCAAGGTATTACATATGCAACGCCTGATCACTTAAGCGACTTGGTGATTGCGTATGCGATGCATGGATCCCTTAAATACCTTCGTTTCACCATTTTCCCATAATTTTTGAGAATTGGAGCTTAGGGTTTCATGATTTTGAGCAATTTTCTCCATTTCTAAGCTTGGGTAAGCTTCAAAAAACCCATTTCAACTGCTTTTCTCAAATTTTATCATTTAATTCTTGTTTAAATATGAATTTTAAAGTGAAAAATTGAGAATTTTGTCCCGAAAGGCCTAAAACTTATGGTTCTTTCATTTAAACCCTAATTTCAACCCATTTTTACTTGAGTGAGTTTCTAATCTTATAATTATCACTTTTCTCTCAATTTCATCTTTAAAACAACTCCAATTCTTGATATTAAAATAAATTTTGGGAGTTTTGCCGATAAAGCTTAAAAATGATCTTTTGCCGATTTGGATCTCGTTTTTAACTCCTTTTCACTTGGGTTTCAGTTGTAGACTCCTAAGAATATGGAGAACATGTAGCAAAAATAAATTATGATTTTATCCTTTTTTTTCAAAAATTTGTTTTGGGGGTCCATTTTAACCCTGACCTGAAAATAGGTAATATGAGTATCGTTGACTTTCTTTTGACGTATAGATTCTATATTTCCATGTCTTTGTTGATTCTGAGTCCTTTCGTTTCGTGGGAGTAAGGCTTCAGATTGAAGCTTTCAAACCAGTTTTCAGCATTCGAGAAAGTTTATAACTTAACTTTCTTCAGATTAGGATGGGTAGATAATGTTGATACAAAATCATGTTAAGGGTGTGGGAACTAATTATGAAAATGACTATATTTATTGTGTTATGCCCATGTGGGGACCTATATATTAATGTTATTTGGCAGTTTTGAAATATTATTTGCTATGTGTGTTCGTGTGGGGTCCTATATGATATTATTGGCCTAGCAAATATGGAATTAGTTGTAGCTTGTTTGATGAAAAAGCCTAATGTGGTATCAATGATGCTTTCTTTAATATATTTCATTTTATTGGCATATGAATTATGTTGGATTCATAGATGGTTGGATAAATGAGTAGATTTTGGATCACTTGGTTGGTATATTAGTTGGATATAAAATCTCTTATTCTAGTTGGTTGTGAGTATTACATCCTCATACCATATTTATTCATGAAACAAAGGAAATACTAAAGATACTGGAAACACTGGCTTTTTCTGACAGAAAATGTAACATCTTTAAAATTCTCTACCGATGAATGTGCCGAGAAGAAGATATGGATATTGGTGTATACGGGTTGAAGAACCCCCTATGGGTCCTACGTCAGGAAGCTTTAGCTCTGTAGGTGCATACAGAGGTTGTGCGATAACCTCGTACATTACATCATCATTAACCTTATTGCATTTTATTTATATTTTACCTTTATTTGTGTTGCTTTATCTCCCTTGATGTATACCTGTCTATGTGTATTTCCTCCTTGTACTTGAATGTGGGATATCTGTATACTTCTATTCCTTTCTCATAATTGCTATGGTGTATGCGAATATTAAGAACTATTAGTATAGATAGTGTGGGCTACCATTTGAAATATTTTCAATCCTAGGTGATGTGTTCTTAGTGTGTATTTTGTATGCTTTACTTTCTACTTTGCTAAGTCGGCCTATGATACCTACTGAGTACAAGTGGACGGTACTCACCCCTTACTTCACCCTTTCGGTGCAAATCTAGGTTTGTGTGAGCCTTAGGGCGGTTGATTCAGTCGATAATTTGGAGCTGTTCGAGGTATCAGTTGGATTCTTATTTTTGGAGACTATTACTACCTTTCTTTAAATAGACTATGTCCTTATTTGTATTCAAAGACAAAGTTGTTCTTGTTTTGGATATCTTATGTATTTTGATCTCAAGTTGTACTAGTTAGTTCTTACACTGTGATACCAGATTTTAGGATTTGGTTTGGTATCATTGACTATGTATTTTTGCTTTTACTATATATATGTGGTTCGACTCCGTTCTAGGGATTTTGCCTTATTTTTGGTATTGATTTCTCATTTCATATCAGTTTGGGTGATAGGCTCACTTGTCAAGACTTACCATGACAAGTGTCATCATGACCCCTCATTTTGGGTCTTGACAAAATTTGAAATCTATTAGTGTAATAGTAAATCTGAAAAATGCAATTAATGGTACACTTAGGAGTTTACTAGTATAAATTTAGTTCATAAGCTGGCATGAACGACCGTGACATGTATATTAAGTATTAGACATATATTGAAGAACTAGAAGATTCTTTCAGAATTGTTTATGCTGCATGTTCACATGATAAGATGATTAGATCAACTAATATTGAGATTGGATCTCCTAAAATTCTAAAAAGTATAAAAGGAGAATATCAGTCTGATGATATATTGAAAAGATGCATCAATAAGATAATCACATATTCATTTATTTTCAACCTGCAGTTTGACAGATGCAATGTTGTCAACTCAATATAAATTGAGTTAAGAGCATAATTTTTAGATTGAATAATCGAGCTAATTTATCTTGATAATGCTGATTTGGTGTTGAATGCCTCCGATAAATAGTTTAATCATTATTTATGAGAACAAAACTTCATGTTTTGGTCTGAAATATGATATATTACATACATGACACTTGTATGTATTAGACTGATGGATTATGATTAATTACACTATAACAAAATTGATTATTAGTGATGAATAATTTTGTCACTTGAAGCTCATATTTTGTCACAAAATAAATTTCTTGACAAAAAATAATTAGTCACGCGTTCATCCCTAAAACATGGGTCACTAAATGTATATAAAGATAAGTTAGTGTTTCGTCACGAAATATAGTTGTATTAACCACAAAAAAAAAATAAAAATTGCCCTAAATGTATAATATTTTTGATGACTTTGTTCGTCATAGAAATTGTAAAATTTTATAGGTAATAGTATAATTTAGTCACTAAAGAGGTTAGTACAGCTGACGAAACTGATGCGTCACTAACTATTTAGTTCAATTAGTGATGATATCATTTGTCTCGAATGTTATATCTATTTCGTAGTTGAACAAACATTATATCATTACTAAAAATACCTTTCACATACAAATTCAGTTTTGTCTCTAAATATATAAATTAGTGACAAATTTATTTTTTATATTGTGTTGAAAATGATCATGTCGTCACTAAAAGTATTCTTTTAACAATAAAAAAATTATCGCAATAAAATATCATTATTAGCGATAGTCACAGTTGTTATAAAATATTAATTAATTTATAGGTAATTAGAAGACAATTTTGGGACAAATATTAATTTTGTCACTAAATGTCAAAACGTTTCTGATGAAATGATATTGTCACTAAAAGTTAAACTTCTGATAATAAAATATTTTTTACCAATTACAAGCATCTGATGAAATTTAAATTCATAGCAACACTACAATTTATATTTAACTAGGTTTTCATTGATTTAAAAATATTATAATAAATAAAAATTATTAAATAGTATATAAATATTTTTAATGCATATCCTGGAGCAGTTTATTTTATAATGAACACTATACAAATTAAAAATAATAATAAGCAGTGTGTATCTAAACATTTCTCTCCATCACTAATGAAGCATTTGGCTCAGACAGGCCTTTCTGCTTTAGCATTTGGCTCACCCAAATAGGTTTCAAGGCCTTTCTGCAAAATCAGGCACCACCCTCATACGCAAAAAGTGTTGGTATCCTACACAAGTAGCCACCCATCAGGTGAACTCAATGACCATTTCAAAGTAAAAGTAAAAGTCACAAGCAAAATCTTTTAAATTAGTAACAACATAACATTAAACATATGATAACCAAATAACATGTAAATGATCATGAGCATATTGATCCAGGACTAAAATGAAACGTTTCACTACTAATAAATATAAATTCACAAGTTCTGTAAAAAAGAAAAAAAATAATTTCAACTAAAGCTAGCTTGAATCCGCCAAAGGCCAATCCAAACGGGCACTAAAAGATTACAATTGTATCCTTAAGGATAAATCATATCTGTGTTACTTGGGAAATACCATCTTTCGATCAGTTATATCACAGGTACAGAAATCTCTATTGGATGAGCAAGGTGATGCATACAGGGAACACTGTGAATCTATATCATAGTCGCCATACAACATACTCTGCTAAACGTATCAGAGAAAATAAATACATACCATAGAAGTCATTTAAAAGCCTAAAATAGAGTACACTCAGTAAAGGAAATCAACAGAGATGTTAACAAACATTCAAATCATTTTTGAAAAGCTATTCAAAAGCCAGTACATTTAAAACATATTCAAACTAATAAATTTAAGGGGCGATAAATATTAAACCATCACAGAGCATGACATACAAGAATAATGTACTTCTATTTGATGAATCTAGGATCCGAGTTGCGATATACTTACATTTTGAGGCAAAGAGTAGCCATGATCAATTGGAATAAGCACAAGCTGACTATCCTTATAATCTTTCTGAGCCAAAATGTTTCCAGTATGCCTATTTGCATTTGCCAACCTCATGTCCAGTACCGAATCTTATGTACATCATCAACCAAAAAAACATGAGGAATATTATTAATACTTACAACTTCCATGGATTTTCATGAACGTCTGCAGTGTCTTGGATGAACATTCACAACCTTCTGCATAATTTAAATTAGTATGGAGACACTTTGACTATAATAGTGGGAGAATCCAGTAAACACCTTCTCAATAGATTCAAGTTGAGCGAGATACCGACTCAAACATGAAGTATCAAATCGTTTTTGGGCTTACTTTACACTAGACTTTTTCATAGATGGCTCTCACTATCTCTCTTCTCCAGTTTCTTATATTTAAAGTGACAAGATTTCTCAAAACCTGTGAAAAGACGACTTTTACTTCTGACTTCTAGGATAACAACAGAAACCAAATAACCATTACCCCGAGATAGACAAGTGACCATTTTCTGTGCGAGTAAAATACTGCAGCAATAATATGTTTGCACAAATCTTCATCTACTACTGATCAATTAGGTTACAAAGAATGTATTATGCCTTTTGGAATTACAAGGAAGAAGCAAAACTGTTACAATTGAGTTCTTCTCTTCTGTCGCACGTGTTGCGATAAGGAAACCACAACGCCTCTCTATCACCTCAGAAGATTAAAGATTTTTTTTTATTTGTTCTTACCAACTTAAGAGGATTGGCCAGTCAAGCAGGCCATCTAATCTTGAAAACCATAGTCCAAGACCCTTACCAATTACCCAAACAACATTTACTTGTGAGAAAGTAGAGATGAAGATCCAAATACCACATCAAGTTAAATGATGTCACAACAAAAATGTATTTAAGTGGGAACGATTAATGTTTTGACAGAAAGACGATCAATAATCCAAGGGAAAGTAAGGCGTGAATTATTTGAAAATCTATAAAGAACCGTACCAGACTGTATGATGTAGAAACATGATCTATCATCTATCGATTGCACAATGAAACAAGCATGGCAACTTATAATCTTGGATTCAAACAGAAATTGTCAACTAATAACATAATTTCAACACCTATTCCATTCTTGTATTGACCCGCAATTTTGTTTTTTGAGAAATTGGTAATAAACTTTTGAAGTACTTTTAATTATTGAACCATGCTGAAGAGAAACAGGGATCTGATCGTTGAATAACATTTCTAGCACAGCTATGATCCAATTGATAAACTATTGCTACAAAAGACAATTTGATTTCGGCATTAGCAACAGTGTTGGTTTGAAAGTAATGAAGATATTGGCAATAATGAGATAAATATGAACCCGACCCGAATTATTAATTGCCAACAAATCCAAAAGGGATTTGTTGAGAACAATAGGAATATAAATTAAGAAAAGAGAGAATATGGGAAAAACCTTTTGTACATACGATAATGCAAAAGAAAATTAATGTCTAATCTACAAATGAACCAACTCCGCTATACCATGTCTCTGCATTAATCATGTACAATTCAGGAGATTCTTTATAGAGATATAGACAGAAGGGAGAAGGTTTTCATTGATGAAGTAATGGCGAGTGTAGTGCACAACAGTGAAATTGAAGTGATGATTTTGCCAGTGGGAAGTTACACCTATTTCAAAGCGGTGTTATTTAGTAAAAACTTACACACAAGGTGTATATACCACCAAACTAATGTAATTGTAAGACCCTTAAAATTTCAAATATTTAATTTTTGACGCTCCCATGTTCGTAATATCATTTTTTGATTTGAATTATGTTTGGAGATGTTAAAAGGATAATTTGGGAGAATTCTGAAATTTTTGGAAGGGATTTTGAGTTATTTTGAAACCCCGAGATATTGAGGGTCCGTGATATCACTGTGTAATAGAGGTTACCCTCCGCAATAATGGCGTAGCACAGAGGATAACCTCCGCGGTAACAACGTTCCACGACAAGGGTTAAATTTTGCCCAATTTGTTTTTTTCCACTTAAGGGTGGAGACTTTGATCTTTTCACCTTTTCCAAGACTTATAAATGTAAAAAGGATCCCTTTTCTTCAATTTTCAAAGATCAAACTCTACTTTCTTCATATTTAACTCTCCAATCAATAAAGATTAAGGGTTTCACTGTTCATTCATCATCTAGGCTCCAAACTCCAAATTGATTTCAAATTCTTGTGTGTTTCAGGCATGTTTATCTTCGCCAAACTTTAATTTTACATTGTGGCATTGATTTGATGGATTTCCATGTTATTTAAATTGTGAATTTTGAAATTGGGTTGAGGAGTTTTGGTTGTTTTTGATTGAATTACTTGTCCCTTGACTTGAATTGATTATTCATGCTTTAAATTAATAATTTTGGGACTGAATTGGTACCTTAATTAAATGGTTAGAATGGGGAACATGGGTTTCCCCAAATTGGATGAATTTTGGCTTGGAATTGTATGAACCTCAACCCACTTTATGAATTTGATTTTAATTATGAAAAATTGCATGGTTTAACTTGCTTTTGAACTCAATACATTGCATTAATGTATAAATGGTTATTTAAATGGATTTGTATGGCCTTGGTGGCCATGGATTGGATTTTAATGGGACTTGGGAGTCAATTTGGCTATGTGGATTGGTTTGGCATGTGACACAACCCGAACTAGGGACTCATCATGTCAGGCATCTAAAGTCCAACTGGGACAAGAGACCACCCCTATACCCAATCCAACCAACAAATATACAACCCGTGTAAGATGAATTCCGAACATATAACAAGATAGAGTATTAAAATTTCAATGACTTTGGGATAATTTTAGAATCGAAACCAACCCGACCAAGTCATACCGTCTAAACCAAACCAAACCATAATATACCCAAGTCTATAGTTGTCTATACAAAGCCTCTAAATAATGTCCAAGAATACCTAGTCGAAACATGCCCCCGACCATAGCAAAAAACAAATGCCGAGAGCATATAAAAGCATAAGATAAACCATAACATGAAATGGGCCTTCGGAAGAATGGAATCTCACCACTTCAGTCTGACTCAAGTTATTCCCGAATCACCAAGTCACTGAGCAGGACATGTGATAATATGGCCAGTTCTTGTATCGCGTGGTGATATAACACCCGAAGATGGGTTAATGAGTGAATGCTAGCATGTACTCAGGAGTAAGGATAAAATAATGCCATTATTCAAAACCAAAGTAAATAACCATATGCAATCACATACATATATATGTATATACCATGCCAGGAAAGGAAATCGGGTTTAGCATGTATTTAAAACCTAAACCTGGGTTGTGTAGCTTTACCGTTATAATCACCCACGAGCTATATGGGTCACGTAGTACTCCTTAGATGGGCCCTAGTGCATGTAGTCACATGAACTGGAGATACCATAGGTGGTCGGGGATTCCCTTATACCCTTTGTCTTCTATGATACATATATACATGTATATACTTGGGGGATTCCCTTATACCCCACAAGTACGTGGTCATCAAGATAATCCTCATGGCGGCAAACATGAGTTTTCATTGTCAACCTTTGAGACTCACACCTTCACGACTAGATATCACAACCGCCATTATTGCCAAATTAAAACCTTTAGAACATAACCAAACCACCAATTCTAGGGGTCAATTACTAAGGCATTAATTAGGGGTATCATTATATCGACTATAACTTGCAAGCAATGTCGCTAGCCAACACTTAAGGGATTTCCATGTACCCCGTAGACTTAATTATAAAAATTACTTGGGGGATTTCTGTGTACCCACAAGGTTTTCAAAACCAAAGCCATTGCCACCAAGGCCTTTCCAAACCATTTAAAACCAATTTAATTTCCATTACCATATTATGCAATGCAAAAATTTCAATAAAAGTCAAACTATGTGACAAAATCATTCTCATTGGCATTTTATCGAACATGTTGAGGGCATGTAGTTTCCAAAACCATAATCCAATAATAAATTGACCATTCCCATGCAACCATATGTTCAAACCACCACTATAACAAGAAAACCATAAAAAAACATGGGAAGACATTATCTAACCGAGAACAACCAAAACCCCCAACTTATATTTCAAAACCCAAACAATATCATAATAATATCATGAAAACCATCCACTAAAATATGATTTTAGTTGAAATAACAATGAGGGAGGATTAACATGCCTGAGTTACAAAGATTCATGGAGAGATTTTTTATCCTTAAGACTTTAGATGACCACCTTGAAGAAACCCTAGCCCAATCTTCTTGAGAGGTTATTAGAGAGAGTTTACAGAGTGTTTTTAATCTTCTAAAGTATGCAAAGGATGACCAATCTTAAAGGCTTGGGGTTATTAGGAGGGTATGGTTGGACCCCTTCACTCATACCCACGTCATACGAGTGGTACCTTCTACTCGTACCTTGATTAAAATATTGTACACCACATTCTTTCCAACATACGACTCCCACACCTAACTCGTACTATCACCATATGACTCGTACCCTTCAAGTCGTACCCTAAGAAGAAATATCCAGGCTAGACACTGGACAACATATGGTTTGGACCCTACCTCTCGTATCATGTACATATAACTCGTATAATGTATTCTCATACCAAGAACAAAACTTATCAAATATCACACTGACCAACATACGACTAGGGTCCTAGACCCGTACCCACACCATACGAGTTAGGGTGTAAATTGTACGATGATCAGAAAGTTCAAAATCGAGGAAATTTTCAAGGGCCAAAATCTAGGGTATTTCAATTCTCCCTCACTTGGATCATTCGTCCTCGAATGATGGGAAAAGGTAGCACAAGCACTATTAAACCCCCAAACATCTCTACTCTTACCTGTAACTAAGTTCAAAAACAAAGATGCCAAGGAAATCTTCAATCGACCTTTAATAAAGACAGAAAACAAAGACGTAAAAAATAAATACACACCTTAAGCATGGTTATTCAAAATGGAGAGTAAGAATAAGCAGTCAAACTCTATGTCCCCTTCAGCTCCCTACAGATCTCCTTCCTAAGCAACCAATGTATATAATATCCCTTAAATAGGACCAAACTCTCCAACAAACTTTCATCATGAAGACAACACTCCTCTATATCAACCTCCCAACTTCCCTCACAAATACATAACTAAAGGGCTCGAGTTTAACCGCACGTCCATTCCATGCTAAAGACTAATCGGGAGTTAAAGGTGCTAGCGGAAGCCATGGGACCCTATACCTTACATCACTTTGATAATACTACCCCATTTATCACTATAATCAAGAAACATCAAGTCTTAATCAAGGATCTATAATTGCATAGCATAATGGGTGGGTATATATCCCCAATATTTAAGCCTACCCCTCTACCCCCGCTTTACGAACCTCCCACCTAAGAGCTAGAATTTTAATTACTATTATAATGGTTTTCCTCGCACCTCCCCTACTTAACTATTTCATAGGAAAAATTTCTTCTTATTCTTCCATATACTCTTATAACCTTAGCTCTAGTAGTCACCCTAAAATTTTACAACCAAGGACGTCTACACCCTCATCCCAAAACATCTCTACGCTCCCAAGGTTATACCATCCTAACATAAAAAAGGGAACTAAAGTACAAACATTAAGAACCAGAGGGGTTACTTTTCAATTACAACTCCTATTTGTTGTTATAATCAAGGCGAGACCTGCGAAATGAAGCATGGCTTATTAGGCACGAGGTACTCCATAGCAACCACCTAGGTTATAAATGAAAGATCATTCCAACATAAACACACCATAGCACAAGTCTTTAGGATTGATCACCGAGAGAAACACGACTGCATATATCATGGGTAATATAATGTAAAGCCCAGATTCATATTTAAGGAACATAACGACAATTGTCGCTTGAAACTACTATTTCTTGGAACTAGGCATAACGTGAGACATAAATATATGGATCATAAATGTAATGACATAAAGCTTGAGCACTTGGAAGTTCAATTTTTTAAGAACCATTATTTCCTTTAGTTCAGGGGCTAGAGTATGGACATACGTGGTATGTAGAATACGAACCTTAGGCATAAGCGCTATTAGGATGCGTTTAATACTAGTAGAGTGCCCTCTTAACCGAAATAGGAGTGAATCTAGAATAGGAGTAGATTTACCCTGACTTTTTCTTTGAAGTCCACTACTAGGAGAAAAATTTAGATTAACCCTCGATCTCTATCTTACTACACCTATAAGCACAACACTCCACTCTAAGGGGTATTACCATGGATATGCACTAAGGACACTCGGCTATCTTATCCTTAAAACCTCATCTATTCGGATTCTACATAGAGTTCAGCATAGTCTTACAACTCCATACCCTAACCTATTCAATGGCTTATCCCCTAATCTATCAGCTCAACCTAGACCTCCGACCTATATGTCACAACTTCCCCACTTTTGTATTCTCTGTGTCATCAACTTCATCACTTTCTCATATCCCACCAAGCCTACAAATCTACCTCCATAACTCTCGCATTGATAGCCTCGAACTAACATACTTCTTTTACCAAATTATTATCTAGGGTTCAAACTTAGTGTGTATCAACCATCATGCACTACTAATAGAGTACCCCATGTAGAATATACATATATGGACTACCCCACATGAAGGTCACCCCTATTTCCTTATTCACCCACATATAACCTATACATACTCAAAGAAAGTCATCCTCTTTATAAATATAAGAATAGAAGCACCTCATCGAGAAACACTAGGGCAGACAAACCCTTGTCAAAAGGATAATTCGACTTTTCCTTAAGCTCCTTTAACTCGAATAGAGTCATTTATAAAGAGGGAATAGAAATAGGATGAGTGTCTGCAACAAGATCAATCCAAACTCAATTTCCCTATCGAGACACCTGGAAGGTCATCGAGGAAGTCTTCGGAATTTCATTCACCACCAGGACAAAATGCAAAGAAGGACCCTTCGAGTTAAAATCTTTAACCTGGACCAGATAATAGAGACACCCTTTGGAGATTAACCTCCAAGATATGAAATGAACTTCTCCTTAGGAGGTAGGGAACCACTCTCCCACTTAATAAGCTTCTCATTAGGAATTTTTAAGATGACTTTATGGGCCTGACAATCTAGAGATGTGTAGCATAAGTGCAACTAATCCAACCCCAATATGACATCAAAATCAACCATATCTAATTTAAATAGATCCACCAAAGTCTTTCGATCACCCACACATACCATACAACCCCTATAGACTCTTCTAGTCACCCACCGAAGTAGAAACAAAAAAGGGCCCAAAATAAACTTAGAAAAATAAAATAAAATGCACAACCACAAATGGGGTCGCATAAGAAAGAGTGGACCCTGAATCAAGTAAATAGTACTCATCATGGGAAAAGATTTTCAACATACTAGCAACAACATCAAGTAATGTCTCGGTCTCTTGTCTAGTAGTGAGATCATAAAGACGGTATGGGTTGTGCTAAAGGCAGAAGCAGCACCCCTTAGTGCAGGAGCTAGGGAGGTGGCAACTAGGATTCTATTTGCCCTAGTGGCAATCCTTATGGGACACTCCCGCTACATATGACCCAACTGACTATAGTTAAAATACTAATTCCTTCCCTTATAGCAATAACCGCAGTACAACCGACCACAAAACCGGTAAGGAGGATAGGGTGGGGCTGACTGAGACCAGCCTGAAAATGATATTCACCAAAAGACAGAGGATAAGGGACAGTGACAACCACATGGGAATTCCCTAGATTCCCTTTCTTATACCACTATCCACCACCTATACCACTATTTTTTTGACCCTTTCCTCAGTCTATATATTAGGACTTCTTGCTCTGCATATTTTTTGCCTTTGTCTTATTCCTTCTCACGCCAAAAGGATTGGACTGGAGTGACAAAGATGCCACTATATGGGTTAATAGATGAATAAAATGTCAAAACTTGGCATTGGTAACATCTCCTTGAGGTAATTGAGCATGAGTGTCACCTTTTAGAGTAGGGTCAGTGGAGACTGATGGAAATCCACGGGGGGAATTAGAAACTACAACCCTTGACTAGGTCTGTGCCTCATGAGTTGGATAAGATCCATCCATGTTATCCTCGAGTAGGACAGATAAGTTTCTGCGAGCTTCAGATTATCAGAAGGACATAATTTGAAAGGCAAACAAAAGAAGATTTAGAAAAGAGTTCAAGACCTTAGACTCTATAGCTCAAAAATAGAACAACAAAAAATAAAACATTCCTAAATGTCTCGTAACCTCTCCCCTATAAGTGTGGTGCGCTATATATCAATAAAAGAGACTCTACTCAATACGGCTTTGTGGACACCCCATGACACCAAAACCTAGGATTTGATTCTAATCTGACATAACCCAAACTAGGGCCTCATCATGTCGGGCATCTTAAGTCTGAGCGGGACTAGAGACACCCCCTATACCTGATCTAACCCATGACAAATAAATTATAAACATATAATAAGATAGAGTATTAAAATTTTAATGACTTTGGGATAAGTCTGGAACTAAGACTAACCCAACCAAGCCATACAATATAAACCAAACCAAACCATAATATACCCAAGTCCATAATTATCCATATAAAGCCTCTAAATAATGCCAAGAATATCTAGTCCGAACATACCCCCGACCATAGCCAAAAACAAATGAAGAGAGAATAGTAAAAGCATAAGATAAACCATAACATAAAATGGGCCTTTCAAAGAATGGAAGCTCAGTACTTCAGTCTAACTCAATTTATCCTTGAATCACTAAGTCACTGAGTAGGAGGTATGATAGTATGACAGGTTTCTACACCGCGAATGATATAGCGCTAGAAAATGGGTTAGCGGATGAACGCTAGCATATAATCAAGAGTAACGATAAAATATTGTCATTATTCAAAATCAAAGTAAATAACCATATGCAATCACATACATATATACATATATACATATATACAATGTCAGGAAAGAGAATTGAGTTTAACATGCATTTAAAACCTTAACCTGGGTTGTGTAGCTTTACCATCATAATCCACCCACGGGCTATACGGGTCCAGTGTTATCCCCTGGATGGGCCCTAGTACGTGTAGCTGCAAGAACTATAGATACGATAGGTGACCGGGGATTCCCTTGTACCATTCGCCCTCTATGATACATATGTATGTGTATATACTTGGGGGATTCCCTTATACCCCATAAGTATGTGGTCATCAAAACCAATCCTCATGTCGGCAAACATGAGTTTCCATTGCCAACCTTTTGGACTCCCACCTTCATGGCTAGATATCACAACCCTCATTATTGCGCAATTAAAACCTTTAGCACATATCTAAACCACCAATTCCAGGAGTCAATTATTATGGCATTAATTAGTAGTATCGTCATACCAACTATAGTTTGCAAGCAGTGTCACTAGTCAACACTTAGGGGATTTACATGTACCCCATAGACCCTATTATAAAATTCATCTGGAGAATTCCCGTGTACCCTAAAAGGTTTTCAAAACCAAAGCCATGGCCACTAAGGCCTTTTCAAACCATTTAAAACCAACCAAACTAATTTAATTTCCATTACCATATTATGTAATGCAAAGATTTTAATAAAAGTCAAACTACGTGACAAACTTATTCTTATTGGCATTTTATCAAAAATGTTGAGGGCATGTAGTTTTCAAAAACAAAACCAAGAATCAATTGACCATTTCCATGCAACCACATGTTCAAACCACCATTATAACATGAAAACCATAAGAAAAATAAGGTAAGATATTATCCAACCAAGAACAACCAAAACCCCCAATATATATTTTAAAACCCAAACAATACCATAATAATACCATGAAAACCACCTATTAAAACATGCTTTTAGTTGAACTAACAATGAGGGAGGATTAATATGCCTAAGTTATGAAGATTCACGAAGATATTTTTGATCCCTAAGCCTCTAGATAACCACCTTGAAGAAACCCTAGCCCAATCTTCTTAAGAGGTTATTAGAGAGAGTTTATAGAGTGTTTTTAATCTTCTAAAGTGTGTGAAAGATGACCAATTAAGGTTATAAGATGTGGGGTCATAAGGGCTTGGGTGTAGAATTGTCCAAAATGCCCTTAACTTAAAAGTGTAGAAGACTCGTAGGAGGGTACGATTGGACCCCTCTACTCGTACCCACATCATACAAGTGGTACCTTTTATTTATATCTTTATCAGAATATTAGACATCATATTTTTTCCAACATACGACTCCCTCACCTAACTCATACCATCACCATACGACTAGTACTCTTCAAGTCGTACACTAAGTAGGAACATCTAGGTAGACACTGGACAACATATGGTTTAGACCCTACCTCTCGTATCATGTACATACAAATCGTATGATGTCTTCTCACACTAAGAATAGAACTTGATAAATATAACACTGACCAATATATGACTAGGGTCCTAGACTCGTTCCCCCATCATATGAGTCAGGGTGTAAGTCGTATGATGATAAAAAAATTCAGAACTGAGGAAATTTTTAAGGGCCAAAACCCAGGGTGTTTCAGTATGAATATATTAGCTTGCAAGCATATTAGTATGACGATATCAAGTGGTTATTCCTTAATGAATGATTCATAGGTTAATGGTCAAAATTATGTGCTAAATAGTTTTAATTTGGGCTTAAATAGGGTTGTGTAGCTCATTGTAAATGTGGAGGTCCCAGGAGGACCAATACTAGAAATCACGTTTGCTGGCATGGGGTATTTTCGATCATGTTCATAGATCATACATTATATATATATATATATATATTTGAAATGGTTAGAGCCTTTGTGGCTTTGGCCCTTCCTTGGATTTTCCTAGTTCGTATGGCGAACATATACTAGGCCCCTTTCAACATAGAGGATGAACCCATATAGCCCATGGTGCCCTTAGGACGAATAGAGCTATATATTCCAGGTTAATAGTTTTAAAACTCTCATGATCATGACCCTTACCCTATCTAGACATCTTATATATATATGTATATATGAATGTGTGCATATGATTTTTAATTAATTTTGGACATTGCATTAAGTTATCACCTTTCCTGAGTTACATGCTAGTGTTTATCCCACTGACCGTTCTAGGATGATACATCATTTCATGATGTAGGGTCCAAAGACACTTTTGTTGCTCCTGTGCAGCGTTAGGTTAATCAGCATGTTTATTGAGTTATGAAGTAGTGAGCCTCCATATTTTGGAAGGCTTTACAATTTCATTATTTCTTCTTTATTGGTTCAGTACTTTTGGATTCTTTTTGGTCATAGTCGGGGGCATGTCCCGACTTAGTTGTTATTCTGGCTTATAGGCTTTTATGGATAGTTATGGGTTGGTTGGATATTATTTCGGCTCTTAGTTTTATTGAATCTTTTATTCATCTTCTCTTTTCTATTTAGTTAGCTTTCACATTATTTTATATTATCATTATTATTAATGTACTCTTGAGGTTGGGTTAAGGGGGTGGTCTCTGGTCCATGGTGGACTTAAGATAATCGTCATAGATAGGCCCTAGTTTGGATCATGACATGCTTGGTATCAAATCACGATTTAGAGTCATTATTTTCCATAAATCCATGTAGAGTAGAGTCTTTTTTATGGGTGTGTAGCGCGCTACACTTATAAGGAGAAAGCTATAAGACATTTAGGAATATTTCCCTTTTTTGAATTCTATCTTGGGCTATAGAGTCTAGTGTTATGAAACTTCTCTAACTCGTGGCTTTCTCGTATTTTAGGTCATGTCACTTCGAAGATATGATGTTCGTAGAAACTCTGCTGGGAACTCTTTCCTACTTGAGTACAACATGTAGGGGACTCGCACTATGTATGAAACATAGACCTAGTCTAGGTTCCCTGCTCCTAATTATGATGCTCCACGTGGAGTTTCACTTATCTTTTCTAGTCCTTCTCGAGCTCTTGGGTTAGTGATGCTTGTGATAAACCTCCTTAAGGGGACATCTCTAATGTAGAGTTTCTATTGGTCTATTCAGTTGCTTACTTAGTTGGTGACATCTTAGTCTCATCAGTTGGATCATGTTGGTTTAGTTTCCCCTTCATCTAAGGTCACTCAAGTTGGGAAGTTAATGAGGTTGAATCCCCAAACATTTACAGTCTCTAAGGTTAAGAAAGATCCTTAAAGGTTTTTGGATGAGATGGAGAATATTTTTAGAGTGATGCATGCTAATGATTTTTAAGGTATAGAGTTTGTTGTATATCAGTTCAAAGATGTAGCTCGTCAGTGGTTCAAGGAGTGAGAGCAGCTGAGGGGTGATGATATAGAGTCGGCATAATGGGATGAGTTTTTGAGTGCCTTTCTTGATTATTTCTTTCCTCAAGAATTAAGAGAAGCTAAGGCTGAGAAGTGTACTAATCTGAAGTAAGGTAAGATGAGTGTGAAAGAGTATGCATTGAAATTTTAACAGTTGTCTTTCTATGCTCCTAAGTTGGTATCTATCTAGAGATCTAAGATAAGAAAGTTTGCTTCTGGGTTATCCTACAACTTGGTATTAGAGTGTAAGGCTACAATATTGAATAACTATATCGACATCTCCAGATTTATGGTTTATATGTAGTAGGTTAGGGATGAGAAAAAAAATAAATAGAAATTGGGAAAAGGTAAAATAAGAATTTCAGGTATTCAAATCAGGGTGGGGTTAGTAGAATAGTAGGAAAGATGGTAGATAGTGGACCACGAAGAAGAACCGGGGCAATTCTTATTCATCTGCCTATGCTCTTTATCCTAAGCCTTAGGGTGATCATCGTTCTCAGCCTAGTGGTAGTTCAAAGGCATAGGGTGCCTAGTCTTAGGTTAGTAGAGCTCAGTCAGCCCCACCTTATCCACCTTATAGTTTTATGGGTAGCTTCATTATAGTTATTGTGAAGAGGGAAGGAATCCGTGTTATAATTATGGTCAGTTGGGTCACATGCAGTGAGATTGTCCTTCAGTCATTGGGGTTAATAAAGTTCTGATTGTCAAGTCTTCAGCTTCTGATCTAAAGGGCGCTACTTCTGGTACCGGTACTGGCCAAAATTACCTCTATGTACTTACTACTCGCTAGAAATCTAAGGCATCTCCAGATATTGTTACTGCTATGTTACAACTCTTCTCTCATAATATGTATTATTTGCTTGAATCAGGGTCTACCCTTTCAAATATGATTCCTTATATGGCTGTTCATTTTGGTTTTGGTCCTAAAAGTATTTCTAACCCCTTTTCCGTGTCTACCTTAGTGGGTGATTCTAATCTATAAAGGTTGTGTGGTGTCTATCTTCCATAAGGAGACATTGGTGGATTTAATAGAGAGGAATATGGTGGATTTCAATGTTATTTTGGGGATGGATTGGCTTCATTTGTGCTATGCATCTTTTGATTGTAGGACCTGAAAGGTCATTTTTTATTTCCCCAACAAACTGGAAATTGAATGGGAGAGAAGTTCTTTAGTGCCTAAATGGAGATTTATCTGTTATGTTAGAGCTCAGAAATTGATTTTAAAAGGGTATGTGTATCATTTAGTCTGGGTTAAGGATTATGACTCTGAAAGTCCTTCTTTGCAATTTGTCCTGGTGGTTGGTGAGTTTCCTGAAGTGTTTCCTGATGATCTTCCTTGGATTTCTCCTAACAAGAAAATATATTTTAGGATTGATCTTATATCAGATACTCATCATTTTCTATTCGTCCTTATAAAATAGCTCTAACTGAATTAAAAGAGCAAAGGGAGCAATTAAAAGATTTTCTTGATAAATGGTTCATTCGTCCTTGTTTTTCTCTATGGGGGGCTCATATGTTTTTTGTGCGAAAGAAGAATGGGTCTCTTTGGATGTGTATAAATTATCGTTATTTGAATAAGGTGATAATGAAGAATAAGTATACCCTTTCTAGGATTGATGACTTTTTTATTAGCTTCAGGTTGCTAGAAGTTTCTCTAAGATTGATCTTCATTCGTGCTATCACCAATTGAAAATTAGGGATGTTGATATTTCTAAGACTGTTTTACGAATCAGTATGGTCACTATGAGTTTTTGGTTATGTTATTTAGGTTGACTAATGTCCGGCTGCATTTATGGATCTTATAAATCAGGTTTTCATGAAGTTTTTAGATTTATTTATGATAGTCTTCATCGATAATATCTTGGTGTATGCTAAAAGTGAGGAGAATCATGTCAATCACCTGTGAATTATGTTGTAGACTCTTAAGGACCAGAAGTTGTACAGAAAATTTTCTAAGAATGAATTTTGGTTGAATAATGTGATGTTTCTGGAGCATGTTATTTTAAGTGAAGGGATCAAGATGGATCCACAAAAGGTTGAGGCAGTTAAGAGATAGCCTAAACCCAGAACTCAAACCGACATTAGGAGCATCTTGGGTTTGGCTGGGTATTATAGTAGATTTGTTTAGAGTTTCTCATCTATTCTTGCTCCACTAATGAAATTGACTCAAAAGAAGGTTAAGTTTTTTTAGTCTGATGCTTATGAGGGTAGTTTTGAGAAGTTGAAGGATAAGTTGACTTTTGTGCCAATTTTGACCCTGCTCGAGGGTACTAACAGTTTTATTGTGTTTTGTGGTGCATCCGATGTAGGACTGGACTATGTGCTGATACAGCATGGTAAGGTTGTGGCCTATGCTTCTAGGAAGCTTAAGGTTGATGAGATAAACTATCTGACTCATGATCTAAAATTGGCAGATGTGGTTTTTTCTTTGAAAATTTGGCACCATTATATGTATGGGGCATACGTGGATATCTATTCAGATAATATGAGCTTACAGTAGTATTCACTCAGAAAAAATTTAAATCTCAGGCAAAGGAGGTAGCTTGAATTTCTCAAGGATTAGGACATGAGTCTTTACTATCATCTAGGTAAAGCTAATATTATTGTTGATGCTCTTAGAAGGTTATCTATGGGGAGCTTATCCCATGTTGATAAGGAGAAAAGAGTATTAGTTAAGAATATTCACATGTTGGCTAACTTGGGAGTCTGTCTCTTGGACTCTGAGGATGAAGGGGTGATTGCTAAAGAGGTGATTAAATCATCTCTTGGTGCTGAGGAGGAGAAAAGGATGGCTTGGGATCCCATACTTATGTAGATTAAGGATGACGTAGGTCGATAAAAGGTTATGGTTTTTAAGATTGGGGCAGATGGTATTCTGAGGCACCAAGGTAAGTTATATGTTCCCAATGTTGATAGACCGCATGAAAGAATTCTGACTGGGGCTCATGAGTCCTAATATATAGTTCATCTAGGTTCTACTAAGATGTACCACAACTTGAAGAAAATCTACAGGGGGAACAATATGAAGAGGCATGAGAAAAATTTTATTGCAAAATGCATGGTTGGTCAGTAAGTCAAGATGGAATACTTGAGTCTTGGTGTTATGTCCCAAGAGATAGAGTTGCCTATATGGAAGTGGGAGATGATTAATATGGATTTCGTTATGGGTCTTTCGTGGTTCCATAATTAGTATGATTTGATTTGGGTCAGTGTGGATATGATGACTAAGTCTGTTCACTTTTTGCCTAAGAGGACTAACTACTCTGGAGAGGATTATGTTAAGTTGTTCATTAAAGATATTGTGAAGTTGCATAGTGCATCAGTGTTCATTATTTCAAATCAAGGTACGCCGCAATTTTCATCTCACTTCTAGCATTTATTTCAAAGAGATTTGGGTACACATGTGAACCTTATTATCGATTTCCACCTTTAAACGGATGGGCAATCGGAGCATACTATTCAGACTTTAGAGGATATGCTAAAGGCCTGTGTGATTGATTTTAAAGGTAGTTCGGTGGATCATTTGCCTCTTATTGAATTTGCATATAACAACAGTTATCATTCGAGCATTCAAATAGCTCATTTTGAGGCTTTTTATGGTACGGGGTATAGGTATCCTATTGGGTGGTTTGTGTGAGACCGTATTATTTGGTCCTAAATTGATTCACCAAGCTATAGTGAAGGTGAAAGTGATTAGAGAAAGACTTAAGACTGCTCAAAATTACTAAAAGTCTTCTGAAGATGTGGGCGAAGAGAATTGGAACTTGAAGTAAGTGTTGGGTATTCTTGAAGGTATCTTTCATGAAAGAAGTCATGATATTTGGAAAGAAGGGGAAACTCAGTCCTCATTATGTTGGTCCATACCAATTTTTTTGGAGAATTGGGAACTTTGCTTATGAGTTGGACTTGCCTGCGAGTTTGGGTTTTGTTCATCCCGTGTTTCATATGTCTATGGTAAAAAAAATGTATAGGTGATCCTTCCTTGATACTTGATAGTGCCTGTTGAGCATGTTGGTGTTATGGATTCCTTGTCTTATGAGGAAGTCTCGATTGAGATATTGGATAGGCAAGTTCGTAGATTGAAGACCAAGGATGTAGCTTCAATGAAGGTCCTTTGGAGAAACCAAAAAGTAGAAGAGGCTACATGGAAAGCTGAGGAAGACATGAAGGCTAAATATCCATTCTTGTTCCCAGGTTAGATGAAAGTACCTAAGGTATAAGCTTTGTTTTCCTCTTGCCATTTTTCTAAGTTGTCATTTGATTCTACTGTATTTTTGCTATTCTTGTGTTAAAAGTATCCTAACTCATCATTCAGAGATGAATGATCTTAAGGGGGGAATAAGGTAAGACCTTTAAAATTTTGAACATTTTATTTTTGACCCTCCCATGTTCGTAATATCGATTTTTGACTTGAATTATGTTTAAGGATGTTAAAAGGGTAATTTGGGAAAGTTTAAGAATTTTTAAAGGGGTTTTAGGTCATTTTGAGACCCCGAGGCAGTGAGACACAATATCACTATGTCACGGAGGTTACCCTCCACGATAATGGCATGGAATAGAAGATAACCTTCACGATAACGGCATGCCACACTAAGGGTTAAATTTCTTCCAGATTATTTTTTCACTTAAGGGTGAGGGGCTTTTGGTCTTTTCACCATTTCTATTGCATATAAATGTTAAAGGGACCTTTTTTCTTCAGTTTTCAAAGATCAAACTCTACTTTATTCATCTTTAACTCTCCAACCAAGAAAGCTTAAGGGTTTCACTGTGCATTCATCATATAGGCTCCAAAATCCAATTGATTTCAAATTCTTGTGTGTTTCGGGCATGCTTCTTTTCCCCAAACTTTAATTTTGCATTGTGGAATTGATTTGATGGATTTCCATGTAATTTAAATTGTGGGTTTTGAAATTGAGTAGAGGGGTTTTGGTTGTTTTTGATTGAATTGTTGTCCCGTGACTTGAATTGATTATTCATGCTTTAAATTCATGATTTTAGGACTGAATTGATACTTTAATTAAATGGTTTAAATGGGGAACATGGGTTTCCCAAATTGAATGAATTTTGTCTTGATTTGGCATTAATATATTAGATTACAAGAGTATTGGTATGACAATATCAAGTGGTTAATGCCTTAATGAATGACTTTCGGGTTACATAACACCTTAGGTTTTACCCTTAGAAAATTTTCAAGAATTCTTGTGTCTGGACCCAATACGACTTATGGGTACGAGTCGTATGTTGGAGTACGGATGGTATGGTCCAATCATATACTGACCAGTGTTGGTTGGTGGGATGGATTTTGGTTACTGGAATGGATACGACTTAGGGGTACGAGTCATATTGGTGGTTACAGATTATTTGGTTCCTTAACTTGATCTTAGACTTGGTTACTTAGGTTGGATCTGACTACGAGTGGCTTACCATGAGCCTTAATCCAGGGTATAAATCATACCCAGGCCTCGTATGGTAGACATTGTCTAAATTTTCCTTGGTTTTAAATCTGCCAGGGGTACGAATGAGGGGCATGGATCGAATGTTGTTAATACGACTTGGTTGGATGAGTCGTATGAGTATTGGATCCAAGGGTTGAGTCTAGGATACGTGTGGAGGATACCAATCGTATCAGAAGGTACGACTAGTGTGGGTTAGTCGTATCTATGTGATGGGATTTTGGTGTAACTTAAGGGGGGTATTCTGACATTTCCCCACTTATTCTAATAGGGTACCACGACTTCTAACCTACTTGGGAGCTTATTTACCCTATCATTCTATTCATTAACATTTAGAAACTTTTATAGAACAATTCATAATTCTTTCAAGGGCTTTTGGTCAAGGGAAGCTAGGGTTTTAACTAAAGTATCTATTTGGGGCTTGTTTTGGTGATTTCTTTTCGTCATAATCTTGGTTTAAGGCATGTTCTCTTTCTTCATTATAAATGCATGATTTTATGAATGTTTTCATGATTTCATTGATTGTATGATTTTGGTTTTCAAATATGATTTGGGGGTTTTGATATTAAATGGTTGGTTATGGTCTTCCATGATTTTAATTATGCTTTTATATACATTAATAGTGGTGTTGGATAATTGGATTGCATGGGAATGGTTTAATGGTAAATAAAATTGGTTCTGGTCATATTATGCCCCCAATATATTTGACAAAATGCTTACAAAGATATGTTCATTGCATTGACTACTTTAATGGAACTCTTGCATGTTTTAAAAACTTGGTAATGGAATTATGCATGGTTTAAATAGATTGGAATGGTAAGTGGCTAATGGTTATGCTTGAGGGGCACATGTAATCCCTTAAGTGGTTTAATATGGTAAATGGAAGGGATCTTGAAAGTCCCCTTAAACATATAAATGGTTGGCTATAGATGATAATTGCATGTAAGGGTTGGTATGACAATACCAATATCAATGCCCTTGGTTAATAAACGGATAATGGTTTGGTTACTTTGAAATTGGTTTTAATTGGGCAATAATGGCGGAAGATGTAACTAAGTCGTGGAAGGTGGAGGTCTTGGGGGACCAAAAGTGAAAACTAATATTTGTCGATATGAGGTTGGTCTTGGTGACTGTATGCATAATGCCACACTTTATTTGGGGGATTTACTAGTCATCCCATGGGATACTTACCTAGTTATATGGCTACACGCACTGGGGCCCTTTCAGCAAGGGGAGCTGAACCCATGAAGCCCGTCAGTAGTTTAGGACGAGAAAGCTACACAACCCAGGTAAAGGTTTTAAAGGCATGCTAAACCCGGTCCCTTTTCCCAGCATAGTGTTATATATATATATGTCTCTGTGTGTGTATGGTTCTGTGCATATGGATGGTTGTACTTGGTTTTATAATTGGCATTATTTTATCCTTACCTTGATATCATGCTAGCGGTCACTCGCTAACCCCGTCTATTGGCGGCTGTGTACCCACGCTATGCAGGAACCGATAGTTCTACTCTTTTTACATAGTGATTGACTTGGGGATAATATTGAATTGAAGTGGTGAGATTTCATCCTTTTAGAAGGATCCATTTTATGTTATGGATATTTCTAGACACTTTGATTTTATTTTAGATATTGGTTTTGGTTATGGTTGGGGGCATGTCCCAATCGAATTTTATTACTCTTTTGGGTAGAGGCTTTGTGGTACTTCTATGGGTTGGAATGGACGAAATTGGTATTGGTGTCGGCCTTGTCCTTGGAATAAACTGAAGGGCGGACATCATTGGACAAGATTGTTGGTTATTCCATCATATTTAATTTTGGGATTAATTATATTATGTTTTGGAACATCCTTGGTTATGGCCTGGTTTATGGCCCTTGTTTTGGTATAGTTTGATATGGTTGGATTATTGGTATGGGAAGGTTGGACTTGGTTGGGTTGGTCACGATTGTGATTTATTCCTAGAGTCCTTATGTGAGTTGTTACACTATCTTGTTACATGCTTGAAATTCAGCAAACTCAGGGCAGGTGGTTGGAGGTTGGGTTGGGAAACGGGGGTGGTCTCCGGTCTTGGTCGGACTTGGGATGCCCATTATGACAAGGCCCCAGGGCAGGTCGTGTAAAGTTGTTATCAGAGCCTAGGTTCATGGTCAATTGGGAGTCTACAAAGCCATGTCGAGTAGAGTCTCTTTTAGGGTTGTGTAGCGCGCGACACTCATAAGGGAGAGACTACAAGGAATTTAAGAATGTTTCACTTTCTTGGTATTCTATTTTCAAGCTTGGAGTTTCAATCCTGGAATCTTCTCTAATCCTTGTTTGTTCATCTTTTAGATCATGCCTCATAGATCTGGAACACAAGGAAATTCTTCTATCCCTTCTAGGGGTAATGATGAAGGAGTGCGTCCTACTTCTGGGGTTCATCTTCGATCTCACGGTCCTATTCCTAATAGTTCTAGAGTTCCACCAGTTTCTACTAGTCCTCTTCAAGGCAAGGTGACTAATGCAAAATTTTATCAGTCTATTCATGCTATTGCTAAATTAGTTGTTGCTCAAGCTGAGTAGGATGTGTCTGGTGCTTTGTCTGCTGAGGCCACAAATGTTGGCCAATTTATTGTAATGACCCTTCAGGTCATTTTCCATATTTATGCTTATATTCACTGTTTAAGCTTCTCCATAGCTTCCCCAAGTCATTTATGACTTGCTGGGACCGACGGTTCGGTTAACGGGCAATTCTTTTAGATTTTAGAGTCAATTCCCTGTTATGAAGTCTTCGTTAGTTTCAAATGGCTACCGAATGAAACTTCAATGAAAAAATCTTGGATGCAAATTCCAACTGCGCCAGCAGATCCAAAATATCTATTTTAGTCTAGGTAAATCTTTGGTTTGGGTCCTAATGCACCCAATCTCATTTCGACCTATTGGTCGGGAAGTTGAAATTTTGAAAGAATGGGTATGGGACCCACATTTGGTCGAAATAACCTCGGATGGAAAATCCGACTTCTCCATCACTTCTAGAACATCAAATTTAGGCTAGGAAATCCCTTGGTTCAGGTCCCAAGGCTCCCGAACTTATTTTGGACTATTGATCAAATTTTTATGAAAAACGATAAAAATATAGGTGTGGGCCCCACTTTTTTCCTAAACGATCTCCTATGGAAGTTTTTATGATTGCAATGGATTTGGAATGTGGTTTACACTCAAAATTCACTATTGGATCATGTTATTTGGATTCCGGATGAGTTCGGAGGGTCAAAAACTTATTTTTTTAGTTTGCTCTCATCTGGTGCAACTGATATCGCAGCCAACATTGTACGATCGCGGCCCGTGTGACCGTGATAGCAGCACCTGAGAACCTGTAGGGGCTATATAAAGGTCCCAAGATGCGTTTGGGGCATTTTCCTTAACTATTTAGACCTATAAACCCCAAAATGAGTGTAATAACTCAAAATTGGTCATGAGGGTGTGATTCGGGAGCCTAATTATCATCTTGTATCGCGGTTATCTTCAAGATTAAGGTATGAATATCTTGAATTCTTGATTGAATTTCACAGTTTGGATCCAAAACCACAATTTAGATTAGGGCTTGATTTTAGCCCAAAGTATGCTTAGTTTTCACCCATTCTTTAAGGGTTATGATTCTTTGTTCATGTGTGAACATTGGGTTAGCCTTGGAAACTCATTTTCCGTATGTGGGACCCACTTGAAGTTTTGGTGTCGCTTTTGGACCCAAAGCATAATAGTGTGATGTGGGTATCGTTAGTGTAACGCCCCGAATTTGGTACCCAGAATGCTACACGGTGCCCATGACCCCAAAGTACCACAAGCTAACCCATGACTGATATCTGTACCTGAGCATTGCATGATATATTGTATAAATGCAGAATATAAGTTGTAAGGACGTCAGGTTCAAAACTATAACATGTCTGAAAAATAATATTTGAACGGGGTATAGGAATACCCAAAACTGAAATAAACTATCTGTAAACAACTAGTCTGAAAGCCTCTAACTGACCGAACTATCTAAATAAGGAGTTGATGGGACATGTCCCCAACTAACTCCAACTACTAAAATAACTAAGTACTAAAGCTATGAAATAATCAAATCATAACATCCTCGAATGATGAGGACTCACTGCTGACTCTGACTGCTTAAACTGGAATACTACTGTGCTTGTGAACCTATGGTATGAAAACACCATAGCGCAAATGCGTTAGTACAATTGAATGTACTGGCATGCAAGTGAGGTAGGCTGAATGCAAAGGGTTCATATGCATGAACAATGCTAACTGACTATACAACATGATCGTGAAAATACATACATAAATATGTAACTGTAACTGGATTTGTGAGTAATACTGACTATTGAGTTTGAATATTGATAACATGAGTTACTGATAACTGATATAACTTATATTGGGTGACTGTGTCTGACAGTCTAGAATCTGATGGAACTAGCTGAGTTCCGTAATGAGCTGAGTGATTGTATCTGACAGTCCTGGGTTCTGTAGAACTATATGAGCTCTATTACTGAGACTGGGTGACTGTATCTGACAGTCCTAATTCTGTGACTGAAACTGTGGGAGAATTCATCTAACTGACATGCCCTTTTTTCTGAATAGATTTGGGGTCCAACTTATAACCCCAATTAGAAGGGTGTCAATACCGCACCACTGGTAAGGACAAGCTGTGAGAAATCCCTCGTCTAACAGGTACTCTAAGGAGAACGATGGGACCCTCATATAAAAAGCTAAGCCACCTCATCTACCCTCAACTAGCAGGTTTGATGTCTCAACCTATGTTGGCTACATAGTTCTGGAGCGCAAGAAATGCTTCTAAGAATCATACCCTCTACTAACAGGTAATTTCCCATCATTGGGCTTACTCGATGCCTAATCCTACTCCCATTTGAATAGACACTGAACATGATTAACTGAATTGAACTGGAATGAGTTCATTGAGTTCTATTAACTGATGGAATACTATTAAGATCTGATAACTAACTGAGATTACTAGATTACTGAGATTACTGAGTTTTCCTGAGTAATGTAACTGACTGAATTCTACTGAGTTCTAAAACTAACTAAGAATACTACTAATCATGGCGTGACTGAGATTTATCATGAAACTGACGCTGTCTCTAGGCACACATCTAAGTTTTTGAGTACAAGTACCCCCAGGACTCGATAACATGAATCTGACAAGACATAACCCCCAAGTCAATAATTCATGGTACTATCGTTGGGGATTTTCATGAAATATTTGCATACCACAAGCGTTCACATGAATAAGAATGTATATAAATATGTCATAATTCCCTAAGCCTAACCTCATGAGCATTTTATCAATATATTACAAGGCATAACAATAGAATGGGAGTCATTTTGAACATAATGGTAATAGGAATTCATCATTTAGGTTATGTTGAGTCATAATGCACAAGTGTTATTCACTTAGGCATTTTATCAAACACCTAGTATGCATAACTTAGGGCTTAGGCATGATATCAAATTAATACCACATGATTCCCTAAAACCACATACTAGTGTAGTTTCATGAACAATACATAAAGATTTCAACTTGGAAATCCTAAAACAATAACTACATGAACAGAATCAATCCATAACATAAACATCACAATTCATAATTTAAAATTTAATTCTTGGGCTTCATGGATGAAAGGAATCCATGAATGAAAACTTGACATACCTTAGTTCTTGATTTCACGAAGATTGATGATGGGATTTCCTTGAATTTGGATCCCCAATTGAAAACCCTAACTTGTTCTTGAGAGGATTTTGAGAAAAGTGACTATATTTTGGTTGAATAGAGGCTTAATCCCGTGTTTTAGACTTATATAAGGGTGGAAAATTGACCCTTTTGCCCTTAAAAATGTGGACATTTAATGACTGAAACTGGGCATCGATGCATTAAGCGACACGATGCATTGACTGCATCAACACGATGGTCAACACGTTGTGCCATGATCGCATTGACTCTCGTTAGTTTTGGCTCTGACAGCCTACAACTATGCTAACCAACGGGATTGGTGACGTGCCAAGATCGGTTGTTCCACTATTTTGGGACTCTAAACGTGGTCTAAACGAGTTCTAAAAAATCCAAAACTTATCTGGGAACACCTCTTGACCTTCCTGATCATGAATCAATAAAAATATAGACCATTTAAGGATGTTAGGGTCATGAAATGAGATTTCTAACTTTTGAAGGCTAAAATAAACCAAGTTTATAAGCTTAGTTAGGATTTTCTAAGTATGGGACCCCTTTGACAAGCTTAAAGGACTGATTTAAGCTGAGAAATTTTGTGAGGTTTTATAATATCTCCCTCTTGAGAATATTCATCCTTGAATAAGACTGACTGAGATGGGAAAATACAAACTGAAGTATATATAGGACATGAATAACTGAAACATAATTTCATGACTGATAAACTGAATATATCATATTGAACATGCATATCTGATGCATGCGTAACTGATTCATGAATGAATGACTGAGATTTATGATAAGCTAAGTTTCTCATAATGAGGATGCATATCTTATACAGGAATACGTGGCTGACATGATGCATGAACATATGAATAAATATGCAATGGTATTTAATACAAAGTTTATAATAGAATTCAAAGCATGAAACTGAATACCAAGTTGGCAATGAAACTGAACATGATAACTGAGCAAGCTTAGGGAAAACTATTACCTTGGACCGAGTCTGAGTTAGCAGAAAAGAGGTGAGGATACTTGGTTTGCATATCTGCTTCTATTTCCCAAGTAGCTCCCTCAATGGACTAATTCCACCAAAGAACTTTGACTAGAGAGACTTCTTTTTCCTCAGTCTACGAGTCTGGTAGTCAAGAATTTCGACTGGAATCTCTTCATAAGAGAGTTTGTTCTGAACATCATTACCCTTTATAGGGACTACAACTGATGAGTCACCTATACACTTCTTGATCAAAGAGACATGGAACACTAGATGAACCGAGGCTAGATCTGAAGGAAATTCGAGCTCATAAGCTACCTTGCCAAAATGATTGAGAATTTTGAAGGGACCGATATATTGGGGACTGAGCTTTCCCTTTTTGCCGAATCTCTTTACTCCCTTCATGGGAGAGATCTTTAGGTAAACATAGTCATCAATATCAAACTCGAGATCCTTTCTGCGCACATCTGCATAAGACTTCTGTCGGGTCTGAGCAGTCCGGAGTCTTTCTCTGATTAACTGGACTTTTATAAGGCATCGAATACTAAGTCAGGCCCGATAATTGAGGTTTCACTAACTTCAAACTAGCTGATTAGAGATCTATATCTCCTACCATAGAGAGCTTCAAATGGAGCCATTCGAATGATGGAATAATAGCTATTGTTGTATGCAAACTCAATCAAAGACAGGTGATCATCCCAACTACCCTTGAAATCAATTGGACACGCTCGCAGCATATTTTCTAAAGTTTGAATGGTTCTTTCTACTTGATGATCTATCTGGGGATGAAAGGTAGTACTGAGATAAATTTGGGTACCAAGACCATTTTGGAATGCTTTCCAGAAGTTAGAGGTGAACTGGATATCTCTATCTGAAATAATGACAACAGAATATTATATAATCTGACCAACTCCCTGATATAGAGTTTAGCATAATTCTCAGCTGAATAAGACGTATGGACTAGAAGGAAATAAGCTGATTTGGTCATTCTGTCTATAATGATCCAAACTGAATCATGTTGGCAATGAGTATGAGGCAAACTCATCACGAAGTCCATGTTTACTTCTTTCCACTTCTAAGTAGGAATACTGAACTCCTGCATGGAACCACTAGGCTTCTGATTCTCTATCTTAACCTGCTGACATATAGAGCACTTAGCCACAAACTCTACAGCATCTCTCGTCATCCCACTCCACCAATGGATCTCCCATAAGTTGCGGTATATCTTAGTGGCCCCTGGATGAATTGAGTAGAGCGTACCATGCACTTCTGTGAGAATTCACTACCTCAATTCATCTACACTTGGCACATAAAGACGACCCTGACAATGTAAAATACTATCTCCCCCTTGGGAGAAAACCTTTACTTTCTGATCTTTGATTGATTCTTTCAACTTGATTAGATTGGGATCTCTATCCTATTTTTCTTTCACCTCGGTAACTAGAGAAGTTTTTGAATTATTCTGAACCCATATACTACCTTCTGCTGAATCGACTTGGCGAACACCTAGTCTGGCAAGCTGATGGACTTCTTAAGCTAACTTCTTTTTAATGTCCTCAACATGAGCAACACTACCCATAGACAGTCTACTAAGGGCGTCGACCACTACATTGGCCTTTCCCGAATGATAAATGACACTTATATCATAATTTTTTAAGAGCTCTATCTACCTTCTCTGACGGAGATTAAAATCTTTCTGAGAAAAGACATACTGAAGGCCTTATGATCTGTGAACACATCTACATGAACACCGTACAAGTAATGCCTCCAAATATTAAAGGAAAAAACTACGGCTGCTAACTCAAGATCATGATTATGATAATTCTTCTCATTGTGTAACACCCCACAAAATTCTCTCCTAGTCTGAGCCTTAAAGTATGTTCTATGAAGCGAAAATTTGGTCCCAAAAGTTTAAAAGGTGTCTTAACAAGTGTGAAATACTTTGAATCGTGTAGAATTTTTCTAATATTGACTTTTTGTCATGTAGATCATTGAATAAGCTTTCCATTGATACCAAATTCACCCAAATCTGACACTCAGGTGAAGAGTTAGAGCTATTTTAGTGAGATAGTGTGCCACCTGGCACTTTAGCGCGTCGTAGAGCCATCAAAAATGGCAATCATCAAAATCCAGTGAGCCTCTGTGATTATTGCATGTCGCCCCAAGGCTTAATTTCAGAATTGTCAATTTCCAGTGCACCAACGTGATTCCACTGCGTCGCGGTGCCTTTCCAGTTCACAATCAAGGTGGCAACGCAATTTCTACTGCGTCTTACCGTCATGCAGTTTCCCAATTTTCCAATTTCCAGCAAGCTGGCACGATTGTGGCACGTCTCCCCAGCATGTAAAATTAGGATTTTTCAGTTTAATTCCAAGGGCTTTTTGGTCTTTTTCCACTCTTCTTCAACCCCTATTTATACCCGATAAAAGGCTCTTAGTCTCATTTCCTATCTTCAACATCAAAACTAGGGTTTTACAAAATCAAAACACTTATCTCTTCTTCAAGCAAAATCAATAGAGATCAAGAGAAACCAAGAGGAATCAAGAATCTCTCCAAGAACTTTCAAGAAAAGAGTTTCCCCAAGGTATGTATATGTTGATTCTTGGGTTTCTTTCATCCAAGAAGCTCAAGTACCCTTTTCTAAATCTCAAATATTTTATGTTTTTGAGTTGTTTATGATTCATGTGAAATGAAATTATTGTTCCAGCTATTATTGAGTTGTGATTCATGTTTGTTTACAAGGTTTTCAAGCTTTGACCCTAATATGTGGAATTCATGTGATGTTCATGATAAATCCTCTTCAAGTTTCTTGTTAGATGATGTGTTCATGCCAATTATGCATGGAAATAGTTGACTATACAAAGCATGCTCCGCCAAAATTCTTTGGGTCTGTAGTAGGTGAGGACCCACTGCTTTATCTAGAGAAGGTAAGGAAGATTACCCAGATTATACATATTTCTGAGGAGGAGAGTATTGAGTTACCATCCTATAGGTTAAATGATATTTCTTATAATTGGGTAGTGATATGGAAGGAGGGTTGAGGGGAAGATGCAGCTCCCGTGACTTGGCAAGAGTTTCAGGGTGCCTTTCTAGATAAGTTTTTCCTGCTAGAAATGAGAGAGGATAAGGTATAGGAGTTCATGAATCTAAGGCAAGGTTCCATGACAGTGAAAGAGTATTGTCTTAAGTTCAACCAATTAGCTAAGTATGCTCCCGAATTGATAGCTGACCCTAGAGCAAGTATGAGTAAGTTAGTGACTGGTGTATCCGAGTTAGTATTGAAAGAGTGTAGAGCTTCTATGATTCATAGAGATATGGATCTTGGTAGGTTGATGATGCATGCACAGCAGATTAAGGCAGATAAGATGAAGGAAAGAGAGAAGTAAGCAAGAGGACCAGGATAGGTAGTCATGGTTTCTCTCAGGCAGGGTGATAGGGTGGTAGCCATTCCCAGCATAGTCAGAGATTTCCTGTCCTAGATCCATCCTCAGCTAGTGTACCTGCACCTGTTTTCGGGGGTGTCAGTTTTGGTGGAGCTCCAGACTCTAAAGCCTAGAGTAGTACTAGTGGTGTTCGTACCTATCCGCTTTGTGGAAAATGTAGCAAGAGCTACCAAGGTGTGTGTAGAGCCGGTAGTGTTTTGTGCTTCAAGTGTGGTGAGCCAGCCCATAGAATGCGAGAATGTAGAGTGCTAGCTCAGAGGGGTAGACTCCATGCGCTTAAGGCTCTCCTTGATCGGGAAGGATTCCCTGAAATAGACTTGGGTATATTATGAGTCCTTCATCTTTGTGATATGCATTATTTAATCGTTTGCTTCTATTTTGGGCTTATATGTTAGCATGAGCCATGGATGAGTTTCAGATCTCAGATGGTCAATTATGAACCAGTTCATAGGTGCCCCATGTACCGCCCCAGTGTTTCAGCAAATTGTATTTAGAGAGACATAAAGTCCCAAGGGGGAGATACCCTATGGTACTAAGATGTTTGCATGTCCTTAGACTCATTCAGTTGTATATTTAGACTCTCCTTACAGGGTTAACATCAGTTATCATTGCATTGCCAGTCATGCTTTTGAGAGTCAGTTCAGTCAGGCATTCAGGCATTAGATATGCATATTTAGTAGGAAGAGTTTAGCTTTTCAGTGTGTTCAGTTATGCATTCATGAGATCAACCAATTTATGAGTCCATGCATCAGATATGTATATGTTCTATGAGAATTCAGCTATGAGTAGCTTCAGTCGAGTATCCCATGCATCAGATATGTATGACCAGTATGAGAACTCAGTATGTCAGTAGTTCCATTTGTGTATTCATGTCTTGAGATGTTCTTATTCCTTGAGTAAGTTTAGTTGATCAGTATTCTTAGTCTATCAAGCGATATTTGTGGACGAATATTTCTAAGGGGCAGCTAATTTAACACCCCACAAAATTCTCTCCTAGTCTGAGAAATAGAGTGCATTTTGTGAAGGAAAAATTCGGTCCTAAAAGTTTGAGAGGTGTCTTCCCAAGTGTGAAATACTTTTAACCGTATAGGAATTCCTTAATATCATCTTTTTGTCATGAAGATCATTGAATAAGCTTTCCATCGATATCAAATTTGCCAAAATCCAATACTCGAGTGAAGAGTTAGAGCCATTTTAGTGAGACAGAGTGCCACCTGGCACTTTAGCGCATCGCGGAGACATCAAAAATAGCAATTGTAAAAATTCAGTGAGCTTCCCTGATTACGGCGCATTGCGCCATGGCTTGATTTCAAAATTTTCAATTTCCAGTGCACTAACGTGATTCCACCACGTCGCGGTGCCTTTTCAGTACGCAACCAAGGTGGCAACGCAATTTCCACCGCATCGCGCTGTCATGCAGTTTCCCAATTGTAAAATTTCCAGCAAGCTGCCGCGATTATGGCGCGTTGCACTAGCATGTAAAATCAAGATTTTTCAGTTTAATCCCAAGGGCTCTTTGGTCTTTTCACACTCTTCTTCAGCCCCTATTTATACCCGCTAAAAGGCTCTCAGCCTCATTTCCTATATTCAATATAAAAACTAGGGTTTTACAAAGTCAAAAACCTTATTTCTTCCTCAAGCAAAATTAATAGAGATCAATATAAATCAAGAGGAATCAAGAATCTCTCCAAGAACTTTCAAGAAAAAAGTTTCTCCAAGGTATGTAGAGTTGATTCTTGGGTCCCTTTCATCCAAGAAGCTCAAGTACCCTTTTCTAAATCTCAAAAATTTTATGTTTATGAGTTGTTTATGATTCATGTGAAATGAAATTGATGTTCCATCTATTATTGAATTGTGTTTCATGTTTGTTTACAAGATTTTCAAGCTTTGACCCTAGTATGTGGAATTCATGTGATGTTCATGATAAATCCTCTTCAAGTTTCTTGTTAGATGATGTGTTCATGCCAATTAAGTTTGGAAATGGTTGAATAAGCAAAGCATGCTCCCTATATGTTTGATAAAATGCTTATGTGAAGAATTAGGGCCATTATAGCATGTTGATTAGGAAACCCCAAATTGTGAGCAAGTCCATGCATGCCTAGTGTTTGTTGAAAATCCTTAGTAAACAAGTTGAGACACGATAGTATGAAATTTTCTAGTTACGTGCTCTTTGATGCATGCTAAGCCTTTAATACATGCCAAGTGCTTGACGAATAAGTTGTGACATGATAGTATGAAGTTTCCCCAATTATCTGCTATCCAATATATGCCAAGACTAATATACGTGCGAAGTACTTGATGCAAAACCTTGTTGAATGGAGTATGATCTAGTAACATATTTTCCCTACGCTATTATATGTCTATGATTCCTAACTGCTTGAAGTGATGCCTTAGTGATTGTGATGGTGAATATATGGTTGTGATTCCTAAATGCTTGAAGTGATGCCTTAGTGATTGTGATGGTGAATATATGGTCATGATTCCTAAATTCTTGAAATGATGCCTTAGTGATTGTGATAGTAAATATATGGTTGTGATTCCTAAATGCTTGAAGTGATGCCTTAGTGATTGTGATGTGAATATATGGTTATGATTCCTAAATACTTGAAGAGATGCTTTGGTGATTATGATGATGAATGAATGAACGTGATTATGACTAGTCAAGAATGGTTATGTCTTACTTTTGTGTTATCGAGTCTTGGGGGTATTTGTACCTGATAATTTAGTTGTTTTTTAGAGCCTTTGTTAGTTTTCACGATATTTCTAGTCGGGCAATGATTCTCAAAACTCAGTGAATTATAGAACTTTGTATCCTTAGACAGATACATAACTTAAGAAATCTTAGTAATCTTTATAATCCTCGTATTGCTAGTAATCTAGCCCCAGCGTTGTACTCAGCTCAGATCTAGTTGTATTCAAGTGTTCAGTTTTGAACTCGGTGGTAATCGAGTAATCTATTCAAACTTTGTATCGTCAGTTAGATACCGTGGTTCAGTCGTATTCTGTCAGATATAGAACCATGTGAATTTAGCTTAACTCAGTCAGATCAATTGAGAAACGCGATCAGTATCAGATTTAGCTTAGTTTGTGTTCAGATGAAAATTCAGTTCAGAGTCTTTCAGTTAGGAGTAGGAGCTAGCACCGAGTGAGGAAAGGGATAAAAACTACCCGTTAGAGAGAGGCCAGGTTGCTAGGAACAATCCCTAACTCTAGAACTACGTAGCCTATGCAGGATGCAGGAGTTGCCATCAGTAGAGGTTGTCACCATTAGAGAAGTTTGACTATTATATTGCCTTAGGTTGACGTCTTGTGAGGGTCATCCATTAGAGAGGCTTGACCAGAGAGGTCTTTACCCGTGGCATGGTATTGACATCCTTCCAGCTGGGGTTACAGGTTGGACCCCATCTATGAGAGGATGGGGCATGTTGATTAACTAACTACTTCCCACAGTTACAGTTTTAGTATCAATCTTCAAAAATCAAAACTGTGAGGTACAGTAGTTTATCTCAGTGACAAACTCAGATAGTTCCATTGATTTATGACTATTCATCAGATAGGCTTGGTCTCAGATTTAGTTGAGTATTCTTGTTAGCAGATCCAGAGATTTCCTGATAGATAGGCTTGATCTTAGTCTGAGATTTAGTTGAGTATTCTTTTTATCAGATCTAGAGACTCCCAATAAATAGGCTTGATCTCAGGACAGGTAGTCGTGGTTTATCTAAGGTAGGGTCACAGGGTGGTAGCCGTTCCCAGCATAGTCAGAGATTTTCTATCCTAGATCCATCCTCAGCTAGTGTTCCTGCACCTATGTTTGGTGGTATTAGTTTTGGTGGAGCGCCAGGCTCCAAAGCCCAGAGTAGTACTAGTGGTATTCGTACCTATCCGCTTTATGAGAGTATGGCAAGAGCCACCATGGTGTGTGTAGAGCCGGTGGTGTTGTGTGTTTCAAGTGTGATGAGCCAGGCGATAGAATGTAAGAATGTAGAGTGCTATCTCAGAGGGTAGACTCCGTGCGCTTCAGGCTCTCTTTGATCGGGAAAGATTCCCTAAAATAGACTCGAGTATGTTATGTGTCCTTTGTCTTTTTGATTTGCATTATTTAATCCTTTGCTTCCATTTTGGGCTTATATGTTAGCATAAGTCATGCATGAGTTTCAGATCTCAGACGGTCAATTATGACCCAGTTCGCAGGTGACCCATGTACCGCCCCAGTGTTTCAGCAAATTGTGTTTAGAGAGATATAGAGTCCCAAGAGGGAGATACCCCATGGTACTAATATGTTTATATGTCCTTAGACTCATTCAGTTGTATATTCAGACTCTCCTTATAGGGTTAACATCAGTAATTATTGCATTGTCAGTCATGCTTTCGAGAGTCAGTTCAGTAAGGCATTCATGCATTAGATATGCATGTTTAGTGGAAAGAGTTCAGTTTGTTAGTGTGTTCAGTAATGCATTCATGAGATCACCCTATTTATGAGTCCATGCATTAGATATGCATATGTTCTATGAGAATTCAGCTATGAGTAGCTTCAGTCGAGTATCCCATGCATCAGATATCCATGTCCAGTGTGACAACTCAGTATGTCGGTTGTTCCATTTGTGTAGTCATGTCCAGTGCACCAATGTGATTCCACCGTATTGCGGTGCCTTTCCAGTTCGCAACTAAGGTGGCAACGCGATTTCCACCGCGTCGCGCCTTCATGCAGTTTCCCAATTGTCCAATTTCTAACGAGCTAGCGCAATTATGGCGCGTCATGCCAGCATGTAAAATTAGGATTTTTCAGTTTAATCCCAAGGGCTCTTTGGTCTTTTCACACTCTTCTTCAGCCCCTATTTATACCTACTAAAAGGCTCTCAGCCTCATTTCCTATCTTCAATATAAAAACTAGGGTTTTACAAAATCAAAACCCTTATTTCTTCCTCAAGCAAAATCAATAGAGATCAAGAGAAATCAAGAGGAATCAAGAATCTCTCCAAGAACTTTCAAGAAAAAAGTTTCTCCAAGGTATGTAGAGTTGATTCTTGGGTCCCTTTCATCCAAGAAGCTCAAGTACCCTTTTCTAAATCTCAAAAATTTTATGTTTATGAGTTGTTTATTATTCATGTGAAATGAAATTGATGTTCCATCTATTATTGAGTTGTGATTCATGTTTGTTTACAAGATTTTCAAGCTTTGACCCTAGTATGTGGAATTCATGTGATGTTCATGATAAATCCTCTTCAAGTTTCTTGTTAGATGATGTGTTCATGCTAATTAAGTTTGGAAATGGTTGAATAAGCAAAGCATGCTCCCTATATGTTTGATAAAATGCTTATGTGAAGAATTAGGGCCATTATAGCATGTTGATTAGGAAACCCCAAATTGTGAGCAAGTCTATGCATGCCTAGTGTTTGACTATTATATTGCCTTAGGTTGACTTCTTGCGAGGGTCATCCATTAGAGAGGATTGACCAGAGAGGTCTTTACCCATGGCACGGTATTGACACCCTTCCAGCTGGGATTATAGGTTGGACCCCACCTATGGAAGGTTGAGGCATGTCGGTTAAGTAACTACTTCCTACAGTTTTAGTTTTAGTATCAATCTTCAGAAATCAAAATTGTAAGGTACAGTCGTTTATCTTAGTGCGAACACAGATAGTTCCATTGATTTATGACCATTCATAAGATAGGCTTGGTCTCAAATTCAGTTGAGTATTCTTGTTATCAGATCCAGAGATCTCCCAATAGATAGGCTTGATCTTAGTCTCAAATTCAGTTGAGTATTCTTATTATCAGATCTAGAGATCTTCCAATAGATAGGCGTGATCTCAGTCTCAAATTCAGTTGAGTATTCTTATTATCTGATCTAGAGATCTCTCGATAGATATGCTTGATCGCAGTCTTAGATTCTGTTGAGTATTCTTGTTGTTAGATTCGGACATGATCATTTTCTTATTATTGATAATAGATTCCAGAGTCATCCGTTAGAGAGAGGTTGATCTCCAATCTTGTCAGTCAAGAGTAGTGAGCTCAGAATTTAGTCATTTATGTGAGTATATTCAGTTAATTAGTTATCAGTATCAGATAATTCAGTGATTCAGTATCTCAATATTAGTAACAAGTTTAGATAACAGTAAAGCGGTATCCGAGTTTCAGTATCTAGGGTTGTGATGATTGTGATTATGGTTTATGCATTCCTCTATGTGTTCTCGTTTGGTATCTCATGATTATTCAGTTATGTAACTGTTCATGCATGAGCCCTTGCATTTAGCCTTACCTTATCTGCATACTCGGTATATTCTCGTACTGATGCATTTGTGCTATGGTGTTTTATTTGACACCATAGGTCCAGAGGCATGTGATCCAGAGTTCCCTTAGCAGTTCAGTCCTAGTCAGCAACAGTAGACGTAGAAGTGAGTCCTCTTCATTCGAGGATCATCCTTGTATTATTATTGCATCAGACTTTATTTATTTACAGTTGATGGAGTTAGTTGGGGACATGTCCCATCAACTCCACATATCAGACAGTTAGAGGCTTTTTGAATGGATGTATTAGTATTCATTTTTTAGTTTTTAGTATTTATATATATGTTAAACCTTATGGCTTATTTCTGCCTGTTTTTCCGCATTTATTTTTAGATATTATGCAGTGTTCATGGTACAGATATCAGGAAAGGGTTAGCTTGTGGTCCTTTGGGTCATGAGCACCGTGTAATGATAAGGGGTAGTCTCGGGTCATTACAAACTTAGTATCAAAGACTAAGATTCAAGAGTGTCCTAGGGAGTCTGAAAAGCCGCATTTAGTAGAGTCTTGTGCATGGGTGTGTTGCGCACCACATTTATGTGCAAAAGGCTACAAGATGTTTTAGGAGCAATTTCCCTTCTTTCAATGTTCTTATCGTGCAAGTGAGGATGAGCTCGAGTTGATTCTTAGTCTAATCCACTTCTTTCTTCCATCTACAGAGTATGCCTCCTCGCAGAGATTATGTCCGTGGGGTTGATGACCAGCCCACTCAGCTAATAGATCCTGAAAATGAGAGTGTACCACATGTAGAGTTTTAGGCAGCTTTCTAAGTGCCAGCCCAAGCTGTTACAAATGTTCAGGGAAACCATCAAGCTACAGCCCTACCTCAGCAAGATGGGGATCCATCCGCGGCCAGGATTAGAGTTTCATGAAAATAAACTAGCCAAAATTCTCTGGGTCGGTCGTAGGTGAGGACCCACTACTTTATCTAGAGGAGGTAAGAAAGATTATCTAGATATACATATTTTTGAGGAGGAGAGTGTTGATTTACCATCCTATAGGTTAAAGGATATTGCTCATAATTGGGTAGTGATGTGGAAGGAGGGTAGAGGAGAGGATGCAGCTCCCGTGACTTGGAAAGAGTTTTAGGGTGCCTTTCTAGAAAAGTTTTTCCTGCTAGAGATAAGAGAGGATAAGGTAGAGGAGTTCATGAATCTAAGGCAAGGTTCTATGACAATGAAAGGGTATTATCTTAAGTTCAACCAATTAGCTAAGTATGCTCCCAACTTGATAGCTGACCCTAGAGCGAGTATGAGTAAGTTAGTAACTAGTGTATCTGGGTTAGTGTTGAAAGAGTGTAGGGCTGCTATGCTTCATAGAGATATGGAACTCGGTAGGTTGATGATGCATGCACAGTATATTAAGGCAGATAAGATGAAGGAAAGAGAAAAATGAGCAAGAGGGCCAGGACAAGTAGTCGTGGTTTCTCTCAGGCAGGGTCACAGGGTGGTAGCCGTTCCCAGCATAGTCAGAGATTTCCTGTCCTAAATTCATCCCAGCTAGTGTTCCTGCACCTGTGTTTGGGGGTATCAGTTTTGGTGGAGCGCTAGGCTCCAAAGCCCAGAGTAGTACTAGTGGTGTTCGTACCTATCCGCTTTGTGAGAGTGTGGTAGGAGCCACCAAGGTGTGTATAGAGCCGATAGTGTTGTGTGCTTCGAGTGTGGTAAGCCAGGCCATAGAATGCGAAAATGTAAAGTGCTAGCTTAGAGGGTAGACTCCATGCGCTTCAGGCTCTCCTCGATCAGGAAGGATTCCCTGAAATAGACTCGAGTATGTTATGAGTCCTTCGTTTTTGTGATATGCATTATTTAATACTTTGCTTCCATTTTGGGCTTATATGTTAGCATGATTCATTCATGAGTTTCAGATCTCAGACGGTCAATTATGACCCAGTTTGTAGGTGACCCATTACTGCCCCAGTGTTTTAGCGAATTATGTTTAGAGAGACATAGAGTCCTAAGGGGGAGATACCCCATGTTACTAATATGTTTGCATGTCCTTAGACTCATTTAGTTGTATATTTAGACTCTTCTTGCAGGGTTAACATCAGTTATCATTGCATTGTCAGTAATGCTTTCGAGAGTTAGTTCAGTCAGGCATTCATGCATTAGATATGCACGTTTAGTGGGAAGAGTTCAGCTTGTTAGTGTGTTCAGTTATGCATTCATGAGATCAACCCAATTATGAGTCCATGCATTAGATATGCATGTGTTCTATGAGAATTCAGCTATGAGTAGCTTCAGTCGAGTATCCCATGCATCAGATATGCATGTCCAGTATGAGAACTCAGTATGTCGTTTGTTCCATTTGTGTAGTCATGTCTTAAAATGTTCTTATTCCCTAAGTAAGTTCAGTTGATCAGTATTCTTAGTCTATTAATCAACATTTGAGAATGAATATTTCCAAGGGGGAGTTAATGTAACACCCCACAAAATTCTCTCCTAGTCTGAGCCTTAGAGTGTGTTCTGTGAAGTAAAAATTCGGTCTCAAAAGTTTGAGAGGTGTCTTCCCAAATGTGAAATACTTTGAACCTTATAGAATTTCCCTAATATGGTCTTTTTGTCAAGAAGAGCATTGAATAAGCTTTCCATCGATACCAAATTCGCCCAAATCCAATACTCGAGTGAAGAGTTAGAGTCATTTTAGTGAGACAGAGTGCCACCTGGCACTTTAGCGCATCGCAGAGCCATAAAAAATGGCAATCGTAAAAATCCAGTGAGCCTCCCCGATTATGGTGCGTCACGCCAAGGCTTAATTTTAGAATTTTCAATTTCCAGTGCCTTAACATGATTCCACCACATCGAGGTGCTTTTCCAGTTCGCAACTAAGGTGGCAACGCAATTTCCACTGCGTTGCGCCGCCATGCAGTTTCCCATTTGTCCAATTTCCAGCGAGCTAGCCCGATTATGGCGCATTGTGCCAGCATGTAAAATTGGGATTTTTCAGTTTTATTCCAAGGGCTTTTTGGTCTTTTCACACTCTTCTGCAGCCCTTATTTATACCCGATAAAAGGCTCTCTCAGCCTTATTTCCCATCTTCAACATCAAAACTAGGGTTTTACAAAATCAAAACCCTTATTTCTTCTTCAAGAAAAATCAATAGAGATCAAGAGAAATCAAGAGGAATCAAGAATCTCTCCAAGAACTTTTATGAAAAGAGTTTCTCCAAGGTATATAGATGTTGATTCTTGGGTCCTTTTCATCCAAGAAGCTCAAGTACCCTTTTCTAAATCTCAAAGATTTTATGTTTATGAGTTGTTTATGATTCATGTGAAATGAAATTATTGTTCCAGTTATTATTAAGTTGTAATTCATGTTTGTTTACAAGGTTTTCAAGTTGTAATTCATGTTTGTATCAGTATCAGATTTAGTTCAGTTTGTGTTCAGTTGAAAATTCAGTTCAGAGTCTTTCAGTTGGGAGTAGGAGCTAGCACTGAGTGAGGGAAGGGATGGCGACTCCCAGTTAGAGAGAGACCAGGTTACTAGGAGCAATCCCTGAACTCTAGAACTGCCTAGACAGCACAAGATGCAGGAGTCCCCATTAGTACAGGCTGTAACCGTTAGAGAAGTTTGACTATAGAGAGGCTTGACCATAGAGGTCTTTACCCATGGCACGGTATTGACACCCTTCCAGCTGAGGTTACAGGTTGGACCCCACCTATGGAAGGTTGGGGCATGTTGGTTAAGTAATAACTTCCCATAGTTGCAGTTTTAGTATCAATCTTTAAAAATTAAAACTGTGAGGTACAGTCGTCTATCTTAGTGTGGAACTCAGATAGTTCTACTGATTCATGACCATCCGTCAAATAGGCTTGGTCTCAGATTCAGTTGAGTATTCTTGTTATCAGATCCAAAGATCTCCCGATAGATAGGCTTAATCTCAGTCTTAAATTCAGTTGAGTATTCTTGTTATTAGATCCAGAGATCCCCCAATAGATAGGCTTGATCTCAGTCTTAGATTCAGTTGAGTATTCTTGTTATCAGATCCAGAGATCTCCTGATAGATAGGCTTGATCTCAATTTCAAACTTTGTTTATTTTCAGTTGATGGAGTTAGTTGGGAACATGTCCCATCAACTCCACTGTTCAGACAGTTAGAGGCTTTTCAGACGGATGTATTAGTATTCAGTTTTTAGTTTTGAGTATTTATTGATGTGTTGAACCTTATGGATTGTTTCTTCCTTTTTGTCCGCATTTATTTTAAGAAATTATGCAGTGTTCATGGTACAGATATCAGGAAAGGGTTAGCTTGTGGTTCTTTAGGGTCATGAGAACCGTATAACGACTAGGGGTAGTCTTAAGTCGTTACATATGGGGTTTAAGCTGTCTGGAGGTGTAGGCTATATCCTTACCATGATGCATGAGGATAAAACCCAAACCTACTCTGGATACATCACAATACACTACGAACTCATCTGTACCACCTGAAAGAGCTAAAATTGGAGCTAAGGTGAGTCGAGTCTTCAACTCCTAAAATCTCTTTTCGTAAGGATCTGACCAATGAAACTTAACTTTCTTCTGTTTAATTCTTGACATAGGGGATGCAATAGAAGAAAATCCCTCAACAAACCATCTTTAATAGCCATCCAAACCCAAAAAGCTCCTGATATCTGATAGAGATATAGGGCGAGGCCAATTTCTTACTACTTTGGTCTTTTGAGGATGAACTCTAATGTCATCACCGAAAACGATATGAACAAGGAATGCTACTGCCCTTATCTAAAATTTGCAGTTACTAAATTTGGTGAACAACTAATGATTTTTGAGAGTCTGCAATACTATTTTGAGATGGTCTGTATGATCACGCTCACTGCGAGAGTAAACAAGGATATCATCTATGAAGATTATGACAAACATGCTCAAGTACTACTTGAACACACGATTCATCAAGTCCATGAAATCTACTGGGGCATTGGTAAGGCCAATGGAAATAACTAAGAATTCAAAGAGACCATACAGAGTACGGAAGGCTGTTCTTAGAATGTCACATTTTCTGACTCTGAGCTGATGATAGTCTAATCTGAGATCTATCATAGAGAAATAGCTGGCACCCTGAAATTGGTCAAATAAGTCATCAATTCTGGGAAGTGGATACTTATTCTTAATGATGACTTTATTGAGTTGACGATAATCAATGCACATTCTGAGAGAACCGTCTTTCTTTCACACGAATAAAACTGGTGTGCCCCACGAGGACATACTGGGTCTGATGAATCCCTTATCTAGGAGGTCCTTCAACTGTTCTTTCAATTCTCTGAGTTCTGCTAGTGCCATTCTGTATAGCATAATAGATACAGACTGAGTATCTAGAAGAAGATCAATACCAAAGTCTATTTCCCTTTCGGGAGGAATTCTTGAAAGATCTTTTGGAAGGACATCTGAATATTCATTCACTACTGGGACTGATTTGAGATTGGGATTTTTAGAACTAGAGTCCTTAACTTGAAAAAGATGATAGACACATCCCTTAGCTATTATTTTCCATGCCCGAAGGTAGGAAATAAGCTGACCTCTGAAAATTGAAGTACTACCTCTCCACTATAGGATAGGTTTATTTAGAAACTAAAACTGGACAATTCTATTTCTGCAGTCAATTGTGGCATAGTAGGAATGAATCCAATCCATGCCGAGAATGACATCAAAATCAGTCATCTCTAATTTGACTAAGTCTGCTGAAGTGAACTTTTGAGATACCATAATCGGACAGTTCCTGTATACCCATTGGGCTATGATGGTTTTACCCAATAGGGTGGAGACTAAGAAGGGCTCTACTAGAATTTGGGAATGAATTCAAAATCAACTACTATATAAAGAGTAACAAAAGACAAAGAACCTCCTAGATCTAGCAAAGTGTAAATATGCAAATAAAAGATATGTAACGTACCAGTAACCATATCAGGAGAATTTTATTGATCCTGTCAGGACTGAAGAGCGTAGAGTCTATTTGGGGCTTACCCATTAGTAGAACTAGAAGTGGCACCCTGCTGATTCAGGCGACCGGACTGAGCTAAAGAATGGTTACACTGACCCTGAGTACCTGGATGAGAACAATCTCTGACTCTGTGGCCTGGCTTACCACATCCAAAGCAAACATCACTGCCAACTCTACAAGTACCCTGATGGTGCTTACCACATATCTGACAAAGAGGATAGGTTCGGGCACTGCCCTGAGACTTAGAGCCTGGTGCCCTATATCTGTTGCCGTCTCTGAATTTTGGCACTGGAGTACTAGCTGAGGAAGGAGATAGAATGGATGACTTTAGGTGAAACTGAGAACGACTTCCACCCTCTAACTTAGGCTGGGCAAAGTTGAAACTACCTGTCCTTGCTCTCATATTCCGCTTCTCTCTTATCTTAATCTTTTGCTCTTCTATATATTGAGCATGGATCATATGCCTGGGTATGTCCATCTCACTAATAAATATTATAGATCTGCACTCATTGACCATACTATCATTCACCCCAGAAACAAACTTACTCATCTTAGCCCTGTTATCTGCCACTACATGAGGAGCGTATCTAGCTAGTTGAGTAAACTTAAGAGAATACTCTTTTACAGTCATGTTACCCTGCCTGAGGTTGATAAATTCTACCACCTTAGCTTCTCTCAACTCTAGGGGAAATAATCTATCAAGAAAAGCAGTGGCAAACTCCCCCCACTCTATAGGCCCTGCATCACCAGCCCTACCTATTTTCCGCTGTTTGAACTAAGTGTGAGCTACATACTGCAACTGATATGCAGCTAGATCATCACTCTCAACAGCTAATACCCCCATGATATCTATAACCTTCTGAACCTGATTAAGGAATTCCTAAGGGTCCTCATCTAACTTAGACCCAAAAAAAGATAGTAGATTCATTCAGGTAAAGTCCTAAATCCTGGTTGCAGCTGAATTGGCCACTGGGTTGGCTGGAAAGATAGCTGGTCATTCATTTTGGGTAGCAACTGAGTTAGCAAGAGTAGTAAATGCAGCTCTGAACCCTGCATGAGAAACATATTTGTCCAAGGGATCTGCTTGGATGGGCTGAGGGGTTGACTGATTTCTGTTTCTTCTCTTAGAAGTCATGTTCTATAAAAGAAAAAGAGAAACAAATTAGACTGAGAGTTAAACTTGAGCTCATGCTCACTGGCACGACATGAATACTGAAAGAAACAAAACTTTTTCTAAATCATCTTATAGCCTCCTGGTCATAAATGTGGGCAATACACCCATGCACAAGAGTCTACTAGATGCGGCTTTCAGACTTCCTAGGACACTATTGAACCTTAGGCTCTGATACCAAGTTTCTAATGCCCCGAATCTGGTACCCGAAATACTACATAGTGCCCATGACCCCAAAGGACCACGAGCTAACTCATGACTGATATCTGTACCTGAGCATTGCATGATATACTGTATAAATTCAAAATATAAATTGTAAGGCTGTAAGGTTCAAAACTATAACATGTTTGATTAAACAATATCTGAACGAGGTATAGAATACAGAAAACTGAAAAAAAACTATTTGTAAATATCTAGTCTGAAAGCCTCTAACTGTCTGAACTGTTTGAATAAGAAGTTAATGGGACATGTCCCTAACTAACTACTAACATAACTAAGTACTAAAGATATGAAATAATCAAATCATAACACCCTCAAATGATAAGGACTCACTGCTGACTCGGACTGCTGAAACTGGAATGCTACTGATGCTCTAGAGCTCGTGCTTCTGAACCTATGGTATAAAAACACCATAGCACAAATGCATCAGTACAATTAAATGTACTGGTAAGCAAGTAAGGTAGGATAAATGCAAAGGTTTCATATGCATGAACAATGCTAACTGACTGTATAACATGATCGTGAGAGTACATAAATGAACGTGTAACTGTAACTGGATTCGTGAGTAATACTGACTACTGAGTCTAAATACTAATAACATGAGTTACTGATAACTGATATAACTGATATAACTAATACTGGGTGACTGTGTCTGACAGTCTAGATTTTGATGGAACTAGCTGAGTTCCATACTGAGCTGAGTGACTGTATCTGACAGTCCTAGGTTCTGTAGAACTATCTGAGTTCTATTACTGAGACTGGGTGACTGTATCTGATAGTCCTGATTTTGTAACTGAAACTGTGGGAGAATTCATCTAACCAACATTTCTCTTTTTCTAAATAGATTTGGGGTCCAACCTGTAACCTCAATTGGAAGAGTGTCAATACTACGCCACTGGTAAGGACAAGCTATAAGAAATCCCTCGTCTAATAGGTACTCTAAGGAGAATGATGGGACCCTCATATAACAGGTTAAGCCACCTCATCTACCCTTAACTAGCAGGTTTGATGTCTCAACCTATGTTGGCTACGTAGTTTTGGAGCATAAGGATTGCTTCTAAGAATCACACCCTCTACTAACAAGTGAGTTCCCATCTTTGGGCTTACTTGGTGTTGAATTCTACTCCCATCTGAATAGACATTGAACATGATTAACTAAACTGAACTAGACTGAGTTCATTGAGTTACGTTAACTGATAAAATACTATTTAACTTGATAACTGACTGCGATTATTGAGATTACTGAGTTTTCCTGAGCCATGTAACTAACTGAATTCTACTGAGATTTATCATGAAACTAACGCTGGATCTAGACAAATAGCTAAGTTATTGGGTACAAGTACCTGCAGGACTCAATAGCATGAAACTAACAAGACATGACACTCCTTGAACACATAACCATGGTCAATAATTTATAGTACTATCATTGGGGATGTTTATGAAATATTTGCATACCATAAGCTTTCACATGAATAAGAATGCATATAAACATGTCATAATTCCCTAAGCCTAACCTCATGAGCATTTCATCAATCTATTACAAGGCGTAACAATAGCATGGGAGTCATTTTGAACATAATGGTAACATGAATTCATATTTAGGTTTTGTTGAGTCATAATGCACAAGTATTATTCTCTTAGGCATTTTATCAAACACCTAGTATGCATAACTTAGGGCTTAGGCATGATATCAAATTAATACCACATGATTCTCTAATTCAACTCAATTTCATAAATTTCAACCCACATACTAGCGTAGTTTCATAAACAACACATAAAGATTCCAACTTGGGAATCCTACAATAATAAATACATGAACATAATCAATACACAATATAAACATCACAATTTATAATTTAAAATTTGATTCTTGGGTTTCATGGATGAAAGGAATCCATGAATGAACACTTAACATACCATAGTTCTTGATTTCACCAAGATTGACGGTGGAATTTTCTTGAATTTGGATCCCCAATTGAAAACCCTAACTTGTTCTTGAGAGGATTTTGAGAGAAGTGACTATATTTTTGTTGAATAAGGGCTTAATCCCATATTTTAGAATTATATAGGGGTGGGACATTAACCCTTTTGCCCTTAAAAATGCAAACATTTAATGACTGAAATTGGGCATCGACGCATTAAGCAACGCGGTGCATTGACTGCGTCAATGTAATGTCAATGCATCATGATATAATCGCATAAAATCTCAATAGTTTTAGCTCTGGCAGCCTACAACTATGCTAACCAACCTGATTGGCGATGCAGCATGCCAAGATCATGTTTGTCCACTATTTTGGGACTTTGAACATGGTATAAATGAGTTTTAAAAATTCTAAAACTTGTTTGGAAACACTTCTTGACCTTTCTGATCATGAATCAATAAAAATATTGACCATTTAAGGATGTTAGGATAGTGAAATAAGATTGCCAACTTTTGAAGGCTAAAATAAACTAAGTCTAGAAGCTTAGTTAGGATTTTCTAAGCATGGGACACCCTTGACAAGCTTAAAGGACCGATTTAAGCTGAGAAATTTTGTGGGGTCTTACAGTTAGACTCGTATTGATGAGTAGATTATGTTTTTGTTAGTCTGATGACACTTTGGGGATTTTAAAGCAAAGTTGAGCGTATGGTTCATGATTTGGGATTTTGCAGTTTAGCTTTGAGGTAGGCTTCTATCTACTCTTCTTCATGGATGATGTGTGATATATATTGTGTATGAATATGAATGTTAAGATTGATTTTAAATAGAATTACTTAGTATTAAATATATATAAGTTTGGGAATTAGATGGGGGTTTTGACCTGTATTTTAAATTACTTAAATTCCTTTTAGAATCCTATTGCCTTCTCCCTAGTATTGAAGTATGATTGGTATATTTAGCCTTTTCTGGGCTAGTGTGGGAGTCTTGAACCCATAAGTTAGGTAGAGTTAATGTGAGTACCCTTATTTCTAGTCGAAGTTTCTATCTTAGGCTTGAATATGGTTTACTTGTCATCGAGAAGTTAAACTAGATACCTTATCCTAGTTTGGGGGATAGTATGCCTAATTATGGAAATTTTGGATTAGAATTAGGATTGTTTGGCCTACTTAGGCCTATACTTATGTTAAGTCTTGTGGACTTAGTTGTGGATGTTAGACATAGATGAGGCTAGTAAACCATAGAATAAGGTTACTTCATAACTTAGTAGCTTGTATTAATGTTCCCAGATTCTGGATTTTGAGTTATGGTTATGATACTTCTTGCGGAAGTGATATTGGGCATTTAGAGATAATATTCCTTCTAGATACGTTATGTGGCCTATAGAGATACTATTTCTTCTTAGACTTGACGATTGGCCTATAGAGATGCTATTTCCACTTAGACTTGATGATTGGACTATAGAGTTGATATTTTCTTTAGTCATAATTGTTGGACCTATAGAGACGATATTCCTCTAGTGTATATAAATTGGCCTATAGAAGTGATATTTTTCATAGTCATGATGCATGACTTATTGATATAAGATATCCTAGAGATAATTACATGTTTATATATATTATGCCTCCTATATGCGAGATGCCTCCTATATGTGAGATGATTAGAGATAGGCTATAGCTTATAAATATGATTAGTGATATGAGTTCTAAATATAAATATGGGCCTAAGGCTGTGATTATGATGTTGAGATTATTTCAAATAAATTAATGGGCCAAGGGCCGCATTATTACTTTAATTGAATATCTAAGAAGCGTTTGTCATTATAAATGATGTGATTATAGTTTATGAATATGAGTATGTATATGTTTGTATATACATCTACGATATGGGAACGAGGAAGATGCGGTATGATGCTTATTATTCTAATGATTGAATACTAGCGATGAAATGCCTAGATTTGGTACATTCATGATTATATATTGGTAATTGATGTGATTTTAGTTCAAATACAATCTTATGACAATTCTTCCTAATTAAGGGTTAAGCTATGTGATAGCTAGATGTCTTTTAGGTGGCTATAGTACTTGATAGCTAGAAATTTAATGTACTAGTTAATGAACCTTGCTTAGTTGAGATATGGTAACTAGAGATGATTGATATGTGGCTAATAATGATGTTGAATATTTTATAAACGTGGATTGGTTGATAAACGATGGTTAGTTAATGAAGGTTGTTAGTTAATAAAGAATGGTTCGATGATAAATAGTAAATTATAGACTATTAATGATTAACAGATATAGTATGATTAGTTGATAATAATGAATGGTGGATAAATAGTTGTTTTGGCCTAGTGATGAACCTTGACTAGATGCTAGAAGTTGGCTATTTAGTAAATAGGGGTTAGTTTCTATCCCGTGAGTAAGGATAATGCTTAGGCTAAATAACTAGAGGTTATGTGATGACTAGTGAATTATTGATTCTATTATAATGAGTGTTGGTTAAATAATAATGAGTAGTTGGGATGTATTGACAAGATAGATATCTTTACGGTTATGAGTATCTCGGCTTGCGTCTGTATACCTATTATATGCTTGTATTTATGTGTTGATAGTTATGATGATATATTGATACCCGGCAAGGTCGGAGTATATTTTGATGACATATTGATACTCGACAAGGCTAGAGGATATTATGATGATATTCATACCCGATTCGAGTACGGAAGATACTATTAAGATGATATTGATACCCAACAAACCCAGAGGATATTATGATGATATTGATACCCAGTTTGAGTCTGGAGTAACTATTGACATGATATTGATAACTGGTAAGGTCAGAGGATATTGTGATGATATTAATACCCAGTTAGAGTTCAAAGGATCTATTGAGATGATATTGATACCCAGTGAAATCGGAGGTTGATTATTATAATGATAGTCCTGATGAGGACAGCTATGATGAGTTATGATATTAATGGTATACTTTGCATTCATTCTGGCATGCGCACCGCCTATCACTGGTATGCACCTATATTTATCATTCGGTATGGGATGATTATATAGATATGGGTAAAGTATATATTTCATGTTGTTGTATGTTGATTGAACCTTTCGACCCTGGGGCGTTGGGGGTACGCATAGGCTCGGCTAGGTATTTGGTTGTCCAAGTAACTGGTTATTCACATTGTTATTGATATTGTTGTTATCATTATTATGACAATTATTATGGCTAGCTTATAACAGATTAGTCATTGATATGGTGTCGGGATTTAAGGTATGTCTTTGGCCTCTCCTATCTTATGATTGCATTATTATGCATGATTATTTCATGTCTATCCATATGAATTAGAAACCATGAGTATGATAGTATTTAAATCCTTATAGTATTGTAATAAGGTCTTAAAATAAGAACAAGATGATATAGGTAATTCTTTGAGATGACCTCGTGTTTATATGCATATATACCTAGATATTTCTAGCTATATAAAGCTATGATACTATCATATATCCCTTCCTTCGTTGTTCATATTGTATAGTTATTTCTCCGCCTTATATATTACTATGTATCTTTCTTTTGCTCTTTATTCATATATTGACATAGGATATTCGGTATAGCATTGACGTATTTTGAATATAGTTTGAATAAAATAGTTCACCCTGATACTTCCTTAGTTTTATTATGTTTGGACATGAACAGGATAGTTGTTCCTTATTATCTCATTGACTTATTATATAATTTCTGGACTCTTGGGTGTAGTTTCCATTCTACTTATGTATTGTATATATATGCTTTATCTTTGGAGCTCAGTTAGCAGTAGCCTACTGAGTACCATTTATTTGGTACTTATACTGCACTTCTGCAGTCTCCAGATCACAATATGAGTTATCACCATTGATGTGTGCATATGAGGAGCAACCTAGGTTTAGTGACTTAGAGTGAGCTCCTAATATTTGGAGATATTACTTATCTCTTTCTTATGTATTAGACTAGTCTCTAAGTTGTATTCGAAGATAAGTTGTATCAGTGTATTTCTCATGATATTACACTTTTGTACCTTTCTTATATTAGAAGCTCTTGTACTGATACCACCGAGTTTTGGGATTCTTCTATGTATAGATCTTTATTTCATATATTCCCCATTTCTTTTCTTATATTATTGAGTAGCCAATTACTAGTCGTTCTGTACTATAAGTTGGCTTGCTTACTAGTGGGTTATGGTAGGTGCCATCATGACCTGAGGAAATTGGGTCATGACAAATTGGTATCAGAGCCTAGGTTTTATTAGTGTATTAGTACAAGAGTTAAGTGTTAGTAGAGTCATGTGGATCGGTGCGAAGACATTCGTAACCTATCTTCGGGAGGCTATAGTGACATTTTAGGAAATTCACTTCTTGACTCCTTATCGTGTGCCCATATTCTTATGAACATCAAAAATATTCTTCGACTCTATTCTATCCCCAAAGAATGATGCAATATTATTGACAGATGTGTATGAGGCTTCTACACGTATTTCTAGAGTTTTAATGCAGCATCAGACTAGAGAGTCAAAGATTGATAACAAAGATCCTTTGTATTAGCCAAAAAGGATTTGGAAAGAGTCCCCATCAGACTTACGGAGTATGGTAGGGTTCTTTGGGTCATGAAGACTATTTTGGATTATGAGGGGCAGTAGCTCAAAGTATTCTAGGATATTGATTTGGTTTTTGTGATGAGGCAATGGTTTACAGAATGCCCTTTATATGAGCTAGGTGATCAGCTAGAGTTAGCCTGTATTCCCCGCCATCCTAGAGTTCCTAAGACAAGCTGTGATTTTGGAAGTTTGGACATAATTTTATGGATTTCTCTCAGCATCAGTTGGCTAGCCATTTGGGCTTAGTTTGTGTGCCCTCCATATTGATGCTTTAGGAATTACAACGATCGTAGAGAGACCGACCACTAGTCTAGAAAGTGTCTCTGACATGAGATTCCACTCATTCAACTTATTTAGATCATCTCGTAATATTATGACATCTTTAGTTAGAGATAGTGCACTTGGCACCTCAGTTGATGATTCGATTGGTCGGTCAGATTTAAACTCGTTCAGATTCATTTTCCCTATGCCCGTCAGGCATGTGACTTTGGATGTTACCCTGATTAATGTGCTTTTATTTCTCATATTTATATCCTATTATGTGTATTGGGGTTTTCATACTCATTGATAATTATATACCTTGATTATATTGGTCATTATGTATCTTACTGTTGAATTCATGATTATGTTACTACTCCGTGGTTTATTTTTTTAGTAGTGAATGGAGTAGATATATATTGATGTTTTCCCCCTATGGGAGTGGTTTAGGTTTGAGTCTCATTGATTTTGGCATATTAGCCCTGTTGTGGCCCTTGAGTGGTACATGATAGTAATATTTATTTTAGTACCACCTGTTTAGTATGTTGATATTGATATTGTTGTTGCTATTGCTACCACTGTGTGAGGTTATTGATATTACTTGATGTTATTGCTAGATGTTGTTACATAATGAATTTGATTCTCGTTGGGTAGTTGTATGGACTAGTGTTATCTAGTTAGACTTTTATTTTCTTGTGAGTAGGGGTGGGCATGGTATGATATGGTATGGTATGGTATTTAAAACTTCGGTAGGGTAATTTTGGTATTCGGTTTTTAAAAACATTATACCATTACCATCCATATTAATTCGGTATGGTTCAGTAATTTGACGTTTGGTTTCAGTATTTTATGGAATGGTAATCGGTAACCATAGTTTGTTTAACTTTGACAATATATACTCGTATAATAGAGTATTATTACTTTGAATTTTCAAAAGTATGTCTTAATTGTATCATAAAAATGTATTACACATGTAGAAATATTGAAAAAGAAGTACAAACAATTCCTTTTATTAGTCAATTACACCAAAAAGACATTTCAATCAAGATAGAGTAACGAAAGTTTCAAATTCTAAACATTTTTATACTAATACTAAGTATTTTTTTTTGTGTATATATATATATATATATAAAAGTTACTTAAGTAACTATATATACTTCGGTATGGTATTCGGTATTTCGGTATGTCATTTGTAAATATCGTATACCATACCATATACCAAAAAAATTTAAAATGTATACCATATACCATACCAAATACTATAATACCAAAAATCACGGTATCAAAAATTTCAGTTCAGTATGGTAATTCGGTATATACCATACCATGCCCACCCCTACTTGTGAGACTATTTGTGGCTTGAGAAGATTAGCTCGATTTGATGATTTCTTTCCCCTAGCACGGTGAGGTTGACTGTGTTCCCTCTTGGTTAGCTGTATTAGATTGATTTTGGGGATGTGTTGTGGTATCCAAGATAAGTGTACTTCCATGGTTTTTATGGATTTTGAGTAGGTAATTTAGTTATGTTGCCTATTTTTGAGTTTAAAATCCTTAGACCTGCCTCCTGGTTTTTGAAGGATTTTATTTTGGATATCCCTTTCGATATAACCTGTTTGGGAGATGGAACAGTTTGAGGTTCGTTCTTCAATTGTGGTTGTTTCTTCATAATAGCGATTTTGATGTTGATGTTTAGATATCGTGGATTCATCTCATAGATATATTGGGTTTGTTCCCTTGGGATGATTTGCCCTGTTGTTAGTGCAGAGGTTGGGTACTTCTTTGTTGTTGTGATATGATTTTGCCTTAAGTTATGTTAGAGAGTTAGAGGTAGGTGGTATTTCCTGTGATCATTTCTTAAGTTGGAAAATTAAAAACTCTTTAGCTTGAGTTATTGGTACTCTGGTGGTGGTCTCAACTTTGACCTTGGTTTTGAGATTGGTATTTTTTCTTCAATGATGTTATTCTTGGAATGATTCAGAAAATCCCCATTTCAACATTTGTTCGTCCTAGTGAGGCTTGGTGGAGTGATTCTCCTTGATGATATGTGCTTGTGGCTATTACTTTCCTAGATGGAATATTGCATTGGTTCGTTCCCGACTTAAGCTGTATTTTTTCGAGTTGCTCGAGCTTTTGTCATTTCTAGTGTGATTTTCAGCCTTGGGAAGGTTTTGAGTATGTTTGGATAGTTAATGACCTTCATGGAATATGGAGTAGGATTAGATGCATTTTCAGCTATTGATTTTTTCTTTGGCATGATTTCTATTTTGCTTCTATGTTTCGTTCCCTCCAGTTGATGAGTTGGTTGCTTGTGTTATCGGTCAGTGGTTATCTCTGTAGGTGATTTTACTCTCCAGATATGTCATAACTATGGCTTGGTATGGTTTTTATCGAATATGTCAGATTGGGATACTAGAGTCGATTTGAGATAGTTGGCATTGATATAGCCTTATTGGCATAGTTTTGGATTTTGACTCCTTGGAATGGAGATTTGGAAGTATAATAGATTTGGAGCATTAATGCCTACCCATTTTTAGTTTTGATTTAGATATTTGAGGTTAAACGGTTCAACCTTGATATTAAGATTTTAGCTTGGTATTGTAGAGCTTGAATGTAACTTTTGTTTTAGACTTGTCCTTATTTAGATTTCATTTATAGGTTGGTTGAGCCTACTCTGTGGTTTCCTAATCGGTCTTCTAGATTTTGGTTGGATTATAGTTAATAAATATTTAGATGATAGCCCATAGGCCCCGTATTATTTATTTTGGTTTTGACCTCGAGTTTCAGTTTTCTTTAGGAATTTTTGATGATTTACTCAGTGGGAGTAATATTATTAAGTTGGATTCGGTATGGCTTCATTCTCGGTGGATGACACATCCTGGAGTGGAATATTCAGTGATGAGTAGTTATACCATTGATTTTGAGATTTCAGTTAGATTTTTATCCAGATCAATTGCAGCATTGGCATGGATAATATTCCTTGATTATCTCTATTTGTATGCCCAGATAGAGCCTTATGATCTTATTCCCATGTTTGCCTTATGGACTTTCAGAGGATCAGCTTTAGTTCTTTGAGTTCTCCATGATAAGACTATGTGGATGAGTCTCAAGTGATTTTCCTCCTAGCTTGGAGTAGATAACATATGGAAAATGGTAAAAAAAAAGGATTATTTTTGGATTTAGAGTCGGTTTTATGACTCGTGTCTTGGTTTGCTTTTGGCTTGGATGAGCCTTTGTTGATTTATGTGGATATAGTGATGGTATTAGTGTGTTGTGGTTCAGTCTATGATTATAAGCCTTTTTAATTCAATTGGAGGCCAGTTAGCGGTCGAAGTTGAGTTTTGGCTATTTTAGAAGTAGAATGAGAGTGCTGGTTAAAAAAAGGATACATGTGGAAAAATCCCTTGCAAGTGTTTTCTCTCCATTGAGGTTACCTGGAAGTTATACTTGGAGCATACGGGCCCAGTACCTTATCCTTTCGAGCTTTTGAAATTCTTTCTATCCGTTGACTTTTGGGGATAAAAGTCCTTTTAGTAGTGGATATTGTAATGACCCTTCAGGTCATTTTCCATATTTATGCTTATATTTGTCGTTTAAGATTCTCCATAGTTGCCCCAAGTCATTTATGACTTGTTGGGATCGACGGTTTGGTTATCGGGCAATTCATTTAGATTTTAGAGCCAATTCCCTGTTATGAAGTCTTCGCTGGTTCCAAATAGCCACCAGATGAAAACATCAGTGAAACAATCTTGGATGCAAATTCCGACTGTGCCAGTAGATCCAGAATATTAATTTTAGTCTAGGTAGACCTTTGGTTTGGGTCCCAATGCACCCGATCTCATTTTGACCTATTGTCAAAAAGTTAAAAATTAGAAAGAATGGATATGGGACCCATATTTGGTTGAAACAACCTCGAATGGAAAATTCGACTTCTCTATCACATTCGAAACATCGAATTTAAGCTAGGGAGTCCCTTGGTTCAGGTCCCAAGGCTCCCGAACTTATTTTGGGCGATTGAGAGGATTTTTATAAAAAATGATGAAAGTAAAGGTGTGGGCCCCACTTTTTGTCTAAACGATATCCTATGAAAGCTTTTATGATTCCAATGGATTTGGAATGTGGTTGACACTCAAAATTCACTATTGGATCATATTAATAGGATTCCTAATGAGTTCGGAGGATCAAAACTTATTTTTCAATTTGCTGTCATCTGGTGCAACCTTGATCGCGAAAGCGCGATCGCAGCCCGTGTGACTGCGATAGTGGCACCTGAGAACCTATAGGGGCTATATAGAGGTCCCAAGATGCGTTTAGGGCATTTCCCCTTTACTATTTAGACCTAGGAACCCCAAAATGAATGTAATAACTCAAAATTGGTCATGAGGGGTGACTTGGGAGCCTAATTATCATCTTGTATCACGATTATCTTCAAGATTAAGGTAAGAATTTCTTGAATTAATGCTTGAATTTCATAATTTGGACCAAAAACCCCAATTTAGCTTAGGGCTTTATTTTAGCCCAAAGTATGCTTAGTTTTCACCCATTCTTTAAGGGTTGTCATTCTTTGTTCATGTGTGAACATTGGGTTGGCCTCAAAAACTCATTTTCTATATATGGGGCCCACTTGGGGTTTTGTTGACACTTTTTCTACCCAAAGCACAATAGTGCAATATGGGTATCATTAGACTCATATTGATGAGTAGATTATGGTTTTGTTAGTGTGATGGCACTTTGGGGATTTTAAAGCCAAGTTGAGTGTATGGTGCATGATTTGGGATTTTGCAGTTCGTCTTTGAGGTAGGCTTCCGTCTACTCTTCTTTATGGATAATGTATTATATATATTGTGTGTGAATATGAATGTTAAGATTGATTTTAGATAGAATGACTTAGTATTGAATATATATAAGTTTGGGAATTAGATGGGGGGTTTAACCCGTATTTTCAATTACTTAAATCCCTTTTAGAATCCTATTGCCTCCTCCCAAGTATTGGAGCATGATTGTTATATTTAGCCTTTTGGGTCTAGTGTGGTAGTCTTGAACCCGTAAGTTGGGTAGATTTAACTTGAGTACCCTTATTTTTAGTCAAAGTTGGTATCTTAAGCCTTAATATGGCTTATTGTCATCTAGAAGATGAACTAGATACCTTAGCATAGTTTGGGGCATTGTATGTCTGATTATGGAAATTGTGGATTAGAAGTGGGATTGTTTGGCCCACTCAGACCTATGCTTGTGTTAAGTCTTGTGGACTTAGTTGCGGATGTTAGACATAGATGAGGCTAGCAAACCTTAGAATAAGGTTACTTCATAACTTGGTAACTTGTAATGATATTTCCGAATTATGGCTTTTGAGTTATGATTATGATACTCCTGGTGGAAGTGATATTGGTCATTTAGAGATGATATTCCTTCTTGATACGTTATGTGGCCTATAGAGATGTTATTTCTTCTTAGACTTGACGATTGGCCTATAGAGATGTTATTTTCACTTAGACTTGATGATTGGCCTATAGAGTTGATATTTTCTTTAGTCATAATTATTGGACCTATAGAGATGATATTCCTCTTGGATATATAAATTGGCCTCTAGAAGTGATATTCTTCATAGTCATGATGCGTGACCTATTGATATAAGATATCCTAGAGATGATTACATGCTTATTGATATTATGCCTCCTATATGAGAGATGCCTCCTATATGTGAGATAATTAGAGATAGGCTATGGCTTATAAATATGATTATTAATATAAGTTTTGAATATGAATATGGGCCTAAGGCCGTGATTATGATTTTGAGATTATTTCAAATAAATTAATAGGTCAATGGTCGCGTTATGATATTGATTGAATATCTGAGAAGTGTTTGTCATTATAAATGATATGATTATAGTTTATGAATATGAATATATGTATATATTTGTACACATCTATCCAGTATGGGATAGAGGAAGATGCGGTATGATGCTTATTATTCCAATGATTGAATACTGGTGATAGCATGCATAGATTTGGCACATTAATGATTATTATATTGGTAATTGATGTGATTCTAGTTGAAATACGATCTTATGAATGTTTTTCCTAATTAAGGGTTAAGCTAAGTGGTAGCTAGATGTCTTTTAGGTGGCTATAGTACTTGATGGCTAGAAATCTAATGTACTAGTTAATGAACCTTGCTTAGCTGATATATGGTAACTAGAGATGATTGATACGTGGCTAATAATGATGTTGAATAGTTGATAAATAATGATTAGTTGGTAAACGATGGTTTGTTAATGAAGGATGTTAGTTAATAAAGAATGGTTAGATGATAAATGGTAAATTGTGGACTATTAATGATTAACGGATATAGTATGATTAGTTGATAATAATGAATGATGGATAAATGGTGGTTTTGGTCTAGTGATGAACCTTGACTAGATGCTAAATGTTGGCCATTTAGTAAATAGTGGTTAGTTGCTATCCCGTGAGTAAGGATAATATTTAGGCTAAATAACTAGAGGTTATGTGATAACTAGTGAACTATTGATTCTATTAGAATAACTGTTGGTTAACTAATAACGAGTAGTTGGGATATATTGACAAGATAGATAGCTTTATGGTTATGAGTATATTGGCTTGCGTCTGTGCTTCTATTATATGCTTGTATTTATGTGTTGATAGTTATGATGATATATTGATACCCCGCAAGGTCGGAGAATATTGTGATGACATATTGATACTCGACAAGGCCGGAGGATATTATGATGATATTAATACCCAGTTTGAGTCCAGAGAATACTATTGAAATGATAATGATACCCAGTAAGGACGGGGGATATTATGATGATATTGATACCTAGTTCGAGTTCAGAGGATACTAAGATGATACTGATACCCGAAAAGGCCAAAGAATATTATGATTATATTAATACCTGGCTCGTGTCTGGAGGATACTATTGAGATGATATTGATACTCGGCAAGGCCAGAGGATATTCTGATGATATTGATACTCGATTTGGGTTCGGAGGATACTATTGAGATGATATTGATACCCGACGAGGTCGAAGGTTGATTACGATGATGATGGTCCTAATGAGCACAGTTATGATAAGTTGTGATATTAATGGTATACTTTGCATTCATTCCTATATACGCATCGCCTATCACTAGTATGTACCTATATTTATCAGTCGGTATGGGATGGTTACATAGATATGGGTGAAGGATATGTCTTATGTTGTTGTATGTTGATTGAACCTTTCGACCCTTGGGCGGTGGGGGTACGCATAGGCTCGATTAGGTATTTGGTTGTCTAGAGTAGCCTATTATTCACGTTGTTATTGATATTGTTGTTGTCATTGTTATGATCATTATTATGGCTAGCTTATGACAGATTAGCCATTGATATGGTGTCGGGATTTGAGGTATGTCTTCGACCTCTCATTTCTTATGATTGCATTATTATGCACGATTATTTCATGTCTATATTATTGCATATTATATAGTTGTTTCTTTGCCTTATTTATTACTATATATCTTCTTTCACTCTTTATTCATATATTGACATGGGATATACGGTATAGCATTGACGTATATTGAATGTAGTTTGAATAAGATAGTTCACCCTGATACTTCCTTAGTTTTATTATGTTAGACTCTTAGACATGAACAGGATAGTTGTTCCTTATTATCTCATTGACTTGTCATACGATTTCTGGACTCTTAGGTGTAGTTTCCATTCTGTGTATATGTTGTATATATCTGCTTTATCTTTGGATCTCAATTGTTAGTATCCTACTAGTACCATTCGTTTGGTACTCATACTACACTTCTGCAGCCTACAGATCACAACACGAGTTATCGCCATTGATGTGTGCATCGTGCGGAGCAACCCTAGTTCAGAGACTTTAAGTGAGCTCCTAACATTTGGAGTATTACTTATCTCTTTCTTATGTATTAGACTAGTCTCTAAGTTGTATTCGGAGATAAGTTGTATCAGTGTATTTCTCTTGATATTTCACTTTTGTACTCTTTTTATATTAGAAGCTCTTATACTGATTCCACCGGGTTTCGGGATTCTTTTATGTATTGATCTTTATTCTATATATTTTGCATTTTTTTTCTTATATTATTGAGTAGTCCATTACTAATCGTTCTAGACTATGGGTTGTCTTGCCTACTAGTAGGTTATGGTAGGTGCCATTATGACCTGAGGAAATTGGGTCGTGATATTTATGAAGATAAGTCCTCCCACTTTTTTTGGAGTGAAGGTGAAAGGGGATCCACTGGGCTTCTTGGATAAAATGGAAAAGATATTTTGGGTGATGCAGGATACCAACATGGAGGGGGTAAACTTTGCGGGTTATCAGCTCAAAGAGGTTCTATATTAGTATATGAAGAGTGGTATAGGGATAGAGGATATATAGAAGAGTCATTCTTATGGGGCGCCTTCTCTAGTGCTTTTCGGGATCATTTCTTTCCCCAAGAATTCAGGAAAGCAAAGATGGAGAAGTTTGTGAACCTCAAGCAGGGGAGGATGTCTATCTAGGAATATGCCTTGAAGTTTCACCGATTATCAAGGTATGCTCCTAATTTAGTGACTGATATGTGGGCTAGAATGTGGTAGTTCGATTCTGGGTTGAATCAGGATTTGATTTTGGAGAGCAAGACTTCCTTACTAATTAAGGATATGGACATCTCTAGGTTGATTCTTCACATGCAGTAAGTGGACGATGAAAAGAAGAAGCAAGCAGAGTTTGGGGACAGGCGGGGTAAGAGGAGCAGGTTTTCTGACCCGGGAGGTGCTCAGTCTCAGGTTGGTTGAGATAGTGGCAAATAGAAGAAAAATAAGTAGGGGAGTTCTGGTTCCTTCTTTTCTGCTAGTTCTCCTTACCAGTTATGCGACAGGCGTCATCAGGATGGTGATAATTTTTGGGCACAGGGTGCCCAATCTCAAGCAAGTGGAGGTCAATTAGTTTCTTCATGCCCTCTTTGCCGGTTATATGGTCGTCCTTATTGGAGTTAGTGCGATAAAGAAAAATATAAATGCTTTAAGTGTGTCCAGAAAGGCCATCGGCTCAGGGATTGTTCAGTTAATAAGGTTGCCACGGTGGTAAATAAGATTCATGTGGCTTCATCTTTTGCTCCTGCACCTGGTGGTGTTGCATCTACTTCTGTTAATGCTCATGGTTCTAGTGTTGGTCAGAATAGGTTGTATGATTTGGCGTCCCAATAGGAATTTGAGGCATCACCTGATGTCGTTACTCGTATGTTATAGCTTTTCCCCCGTGACATGTATTTTTTGCTTGATCTGGGGTCTACTCTATCCAATGTGACTCCTTATGTGGCTATATCTTTTGGTTTTGATCCAAAATTTATTTTGGATCCTTTTTCTATTTCTACCTCAATAGGTGACTCGATTACTGCTAAGAGAGTCTATAGAGGTTGTGTGGTATCTGTTGGTGGCAAACAGAACTTGGTGGATCTGTTTGAGTTGGACATAGTAGATTTTGATGTTATTTGGGGATGGATTGGTTACACTCTTGTTGCACTTCTTTGGATTATCGGACCCGTAAGGTTATCTTTAGGTTCCCTGGTGAGCCAGTTATAGAATGGGAGGGTGTTTCTTTAGCTTCTAGGGGGAGGTTTATTTCTCATATTAGAGCTCGGGGGTTAGTTTCTAAAGTCTGTCTTTATCACTTGGTCTAGGTTAAATATTCTAACTCAGATGATCCTTCTTTCCAGTCTGTTCGAGTGGTTAATGAGTTTCCAGAGGTTTTCTAGATGATATTCCTGGTGTTCCGCTGGATAGGAAAATAGAGTTTGGTATAGATCTAATTTCGAACACTCATCCAATTTCTATTCCTCCATATAGAATGGCTCCAGTTGAGTTGAGGGAACTCAAAAAGCAACTTAAGGATCTTCTAGATAAGGGATTTATTCATCCCATTGTATCTCTTTGGGGTGCACCGGTGTTCTTTATACACAAGAAGGATGGTTCCCTTAAGATGTGCATTGACTATAGGCAGCTGAACAAGGTGATGATCAAGAACAAGTATCTTCTTCCAAGGATAAATGGTCTATTTGACCAGTTTCAAGGTGCCAAGTTCTTTTCTAAGATAGATCTTCAGCCTGGGTACCATCAGCTAAAGATTAGGAGGGTGGATATCCCTAAGATGGCTTTTCGTACTCGGTATGGGAACTTTGAGTTTTTGGTGATGTCATTTGGGTTGAAATGTTCCGTTGGAGTTTATGGATCTAATGAACAAGGTTTTTCATGAGTATTTAAATCTTTTTGTTATTGTATTTATTGATGACATTCTGGTTTATTCGGAGAGCGAGGTGGATCATGTTAATCACCTCTATGTGGTATTGCAGACCTTAAAAGAACAACAGTTGTATGCCAAGTTCTCCAAGTATGAGTTTTGGTTGAACTCTGTAACTTTCTTAGGTCATATTATTGCTAGTAAGGGGATCATGGTGGATCCGCAGAAGGTTGATATGGTGAAGAGGTGGCCTAGGCCCACGACTCTATCCAATATTCGGAGCTTCTTGGGTTTAGTCGGGTATTGTAAGTGGTTTGTGGAAAGCTTTCATCGATAACTACTCATTTGACTAAGTTAACTCAGAAGAAGGTTAAATTTTCTTGGTCAGATACTTGTGAGGGAAGTTTCAAGAGGTTGAAGTATAGGTTAACTTCGACTTTAATTCTGACTTTGTCGGAAGGCTATGATGGGTTCGTGGTTTATTGTAATACATCTCGGGTAGGACTTAGTAGTTGTTGATGCAACATGGAAAGGTAATTGTCTATGTTTCTAGGCAGTTAAGGTATATAAGAGGAATTGTCCAACTCATGATTTGGAGGTATCGGCAGTTGTGTTTGCTTTAAAAATATGGAGGTATTATTTGTATGGTGTTCATGTGGATATTTTTTATAATTATAAGAGTCTATGATACGTGTTCTCCCAGAAAGAGCTTAATCTCAGGTAGGGGAGATGGCTTGAGCTTATCAAGTATTATGATATAAGTCTTCGTTATCGTGTAGGTAAGGATAATGTGGTTGCTGATAGTCTTAGCAGGTTATCCATGAGGAGTTTGGCTCATGTGGAGAAAGGAAAGCAGGAATTGGTAAAGGATATTCACTATTTGGCTAATCTTGATGTCCGCATCTTAGACTCCAAGAATGGTGGTGTGATGGTGCAATAAGTGGTTCGATCATCTCTTGGTACAGATATTAAGGAGAAGTAAGTGCTAGATCCTATCTTGATGAAAATCAACAATGATGTTGGTGGGAAAAAGGTAGTGGTGTTTGAGATCAGTCGTGATGGTACTCTACGGTACCAAGGGAGGTTGTGTGTTCCCGATGTTGATGGGTTGCGACAAAGGATTTTGACTAAAGTGCATGAGTCCTGCTATGTTGTTCATCCCAACTCGACTAAGATATATCATAATCTCAAGGAGATCTATTGGTGGAACGATATGAAGAAGGATATGGTTGATTTTGTGGCCAAGTGTATGGTGTGTCAACAAGTTAAGGTTGAGCACATGAGGCCAGGAGAGTTGTATCAAGAAATTAATTTGCCCAAATGGAAGTGGAAAGTTATCAATATGGGACTTCATTATCGGTCTTTCTCGGTCTCGAAACAATATGACTCGATTTGGGTCATCATGGATAGGATAACTAATTCTGCGCAGTTTTTGCAGTGTGAACTACATTCTCGGTGGAGGATTATGTAAAGCTGTATCTTCAGGAGATTGTGAAGCTGCATGGGGTACCTGTTTCGATCATTTATAATCGTGGCATGCAGTTTACATCTCACTTCTGGCGGTCTTTTCAGAGAGACCCTTACCCTATCTCGGCATCTTATATATATGTATATATGAATGTGTGTATGTGGTTTTTAACTGATTTTGGATATTGCATTAGGTTATCATCTTCCCTGATTTATATGCCAGTACTTATCCCATTGACCATCCCAAGATGCTACATCATCTCATGATGTAGGGTTCGAAGACACTTTTACTAATGTAGCATCTAAAGACACTTTTGTTGCTCCTGTGCAGTGTTAGGTAGATTATCATGTTTGTTGAGTTGTTGTGAAGTGGTGAACCTCCATTTTTTGAAAGGCCTTATCATTTCATTATTTCTTCTTTATTGGTTCGGTACTTTTGGATTCTTTTTGGTCATGGTTGGGGGCATGTCCCAGCTTAGTTGTTGTTCTGGTTTAGAGGCTTTCGTGGACAGGTATGGGTTGGTTGGTTATTATTTTGACTCTTAGTTTCATTGAATCATTTATTCTTCTCATTTTTGTTTAGTTGGCTTCCGCATTGTTTTATATTATTATTATTAATGCACTCTTGAGGTTGGGTTCAAAAGGTTGTCTCTGGTCCATGGTGGACTTGAGATATCCGTCACGGTCAGGCCCTGGTTCGAGTTGTGACAGTAATTTATTATGATTAAGTAATTAAATTAAATAAAATATATATTAATTAATTATGGTGAGCAAAGAGTTCTGTTTTTATTGTGAATAGCAAGGATAAATTTAAAACAAAATTAAAAAATTATGAAAAAAAAATGCAGGCAAATCCTGATCGGTGAGCACTGCCGCGTGGCAGGTTAAAATTTTTTATATACATAGAAGATAGGTAGATATACTAGTCATTAGGCATATGCGTTGCACATGTATCTTGTGCAAATTAGTACAAAAGTTTCAAAGGAAGAATTCAAGATTCAAACTTTATACAAGTCTATTGTGTTGATATTTGATGTAATTTGCAAAGCACAAAATCTATTGAATATTATATTAAATAACTGTGAAGAATATTTGTCAGGGCCTATTTGGAAGCGACCCTGAAAATTGAATTTGGTAAAATTTGGTGTATTACACAATTTGACATATTTGGTTGATGAGATAATTAGGGTGTAACTGACAGGTACTTACACTCTCCAAATAATTATATCGTGTAACTATAAGCTAGTTATTTTTAAACTCTTTCCTTTTATTTCTATTTCTATGTTTGTTAATTTAATTTATTTTTTATTCTATTATTATAAATTATTTTTATTTTTATTATTCTAATATTTTTAAAAATATATTTTTTATTTTATCTTATTTATATTTCATTTCCCAATATTTTCTTTTTGTGATTCCATGCAATTGTTCGTATTATCTAATTTTTATTTATTTATGTTTATGTTTTTCATTTATCATAAATTTATTAGTATTCTAATTTTGAAAGTTGAAGTAGAATTCATTGTTGAATAAGGTTATATACTTACATTTTTCTTTTCTTTTGAATCATATTTATGTGCATTATGTTGAAATTTGATATAAGAATATTATGTTAACTTTTATGTGTTGAATTTTAAACTTATGTTATATTTTCAGTTTCAATTTTTTGTTAGTAGTTATGACTTGATATTTCACATTGCAAATGATTCTTTTTTAGTTAGAATTGATAGATTATTTTTTTGTCAAATATTTTAATAATTTTGTGGTATTATATTTATATCATTTCATCTTTTATTATTATTATTATTGTTGTTGTTGTTGTTGTTGTTGTTGTTGTTGTTGTTGTCGTTGTTGTTGTTTTTGTTGTTGGTGGTGGTGGTGGTGATGGTGGTGTTGGTGTTGTTGGTATTGGTGTTGGTGTTGGTGTTGGTATTAGTGTTGTTGTTGTTGTTCTTGTTCTTGTTGTTGTTGTTGCTGTTGCTATTGTTGTTGTTGTTGTTGTTGTTGTTATTGCTATTGCTATTATTATTGTTGTTGTTGTTGCTGTTGGTGTTGTTGTTGTTGTTGTTGTTGTTGCTATTGTTGTTGATGTTGATGTTGGTGTTGTTGTTATTGGTGTTGGTGTTGGTATTGGTGTTGGTGTTGGTGTTGGTGTCGTTGTTGTTGTTGTTCTTATTATTCTTGTTGTTTTTCTTATTGTTGTTGTTGTTGTTGTTGTTACTGCTGTTGTTGTTGTTGTTCTTGTTGTTGTTCATGTTGTTATTCTTGTTGTTGTTGTTGTTGTTGCTGTTGTTGTTGCTGCTATTATTGCAGTTGCTGTTGCTATTGCTGTTGTTGTTGCTGTTGTTGCTGCTGCTGCTGTTGCTGTTGTTGTTGCTATTGCTGTTGCTGTTGTTGTTGTTGCTGTTGTTGTTGCTGTTGTTGTTGTTGTTGTTGTTGTTGTTGTTGTTGTTATTATTATTAGTATATTGTTATTATTATTATTGTTATTGTTATGATAAATAATTACTTCTAACAAATTTACTTAAAATTCACTTCTTGAGAAAAGTCAGTTATGTAAAATATGGTTACAAATGAGTAGTGACTAACGTTACAACATAATATTAATAGTTTTAATTACAGAAAAGGGCCAAAAATGTCCTTAAACTATGTGAAATGGTACAAAAATATCCTCCGTCTATTTGTTGGGCCGAAAATGCTCTTCCCGTCTACCTATTGGGGCTATTTTACCTTTTTATTTAATAGATCAATTTAACCCTAATTCATTAATGATGTGACTTTTTTTATTGGCCGACTAGTAATTAATTAAAATTTAGTAAAAGTAAGTCATTTGATTTGCGCCTTTGGGGACATTCGATAAAATTAAAAAGATATAGAATATATTAGCATAGTTCATGTGCAAAGAATAATCACATAAATTGAGAATGATTCAGCTTTCTTTTAAAAAAAAATAGTCGCACGATTTTAAAAATTGCATGGTGAATTGGTTAATTTTAATTAATTTGTGGAATTTTACCATGACATGTTGTCTCTTACTAGTACTAGTTTAACCGCACGTGCCTCGTACGTCTAACACATTATTTAAAGTTAAATGATTTTATCTATTGCGGAGATTTCTAATGAAGTGTAGAAAGTTCAAATCATTTTTCAAAGATCCTTCAAACTTTAATATAATAATGTAAACATAAACATATATTTTAGTATAAGCACATATATATTTTACTACCAGAAGTTTCAAGTGGTTGATGCATCATCATTTTTGCATTTGCAATGCAAATCCTCTTTCTCTTGTTGTTAGAGGCCAAGAGAGACATCGATTTGAACCTTATTTGTGGTACGATTTTTTTTTGCTATATTTAAAATCCTAACCCACTCAAACCTAGTAACTTCATTCGCTGATATCTCAGAATTATTAATCTCATTCTAGCGGAGGGATAAGAAAAACACTATAATTCCAGAATAACTAATTCCGAGATGAGTTATTCCATTCATTTTGTCTCAACCAAACATGGGATAAGCTCCTCTTCTAAATTAATCCCGAAATTAGTTATCCTTATCCCTCCTAACAAACGACTCCTCAGTTCAGGTATTAGTCCACGATTATGCTTTCTAGCTCACCTTTAAGGTAAAACATATAATGCCATTTGTAGTCTTTTGCTCGTCATTTCCTTGTATTTTTAGATGCAAGGTTGTGGGTGACTGAGACAAGTCTGTGTTTGATTATTTTACTTATGTTTATAAATCAAATCAGAATGTGAACAAAAGAGCTTCCCTGTGTATATCTCTCAACCTCAGTTTTGCTGATTGTCATATGTTTCTGTGAAAATGTTTTAGCAAGTATTGCATATTTTTAGTCACTGATAATACTATTAACATAATAATTAAGCTTAGCTCACAATATTTTTAAATTATGCCTCATAAGCTTGTAGTTAAATTGTGGCTTATAGTTTCATCTAACTAATATTTATAAACATGCAAGTAATGAAAAGTACCATGGTGTAGTAATATGAGATCCCTGTAACTATTCTGCAGTAATGAACTTTTACATTATAGTGCATAACTAGACAAATGGTATTGAGGTCAGATTCAAATAAACTTGAGACTTTTCTTTCTCCACTTTGGAAGACTATATTAACCAAATAAATAGTGAACAATATCAATTTTCCGTCGTTTTAAATCGATTTGTTAAATGAAAGGGAAAAATAACCCCTAATAGGTAGACGAAAAGGATATTTTAGGTCCAATAAGCAGACGAAAAAAACATTTATGCCCAATAGGCAAACTGAAAAGGAAGTTTAGGCCCAATAGGTAGATACAGGGCGTTTTTGTACCATTTCACATAATTGAAGGACATTTTAGGTCATTTTCCGTTTTAATTATAACTATCCCTATTTTTCTTTATAATATTTTGCACTCCCACTAAATAGTAATCTAGAAAAGAGATTAAACATAAGGCTTCTTATGTGTTGTTTAAAATGATATAAATAGATAATCTTAAATTATCAAGTTGAGAAATCATAATATTTTGAAATTGAATTTGTAAATCAATTCAAATTGTATAATCTAAAATGTATTATCCATATCACTTCGAATCAGTTCAAAAATTTGCGATGATCCAATCTGTAAATAACATTTTTTTATAATGCCAAAATTATTAATAATTACTTATTTGATCAACAGTTTAAAGGTTAAAAACATCTTTCTATTTTTATTTTGAAAAAAAGAATTAGTTAGGCTTGGTCCGTGGGAAGAAGAGATCTTACTGAACCCCTTGGACCATGTAAGTTAAGAAAGTTTCCTTCAAAGGCCTTTTCTTCTTCTGTAGGTGACATAGACTCGTCTTCTGCTTGCGGCTCCTTCCATTCTTCTTACGGATGGAGTGCACTTTTTCCGAGGCCTAGCTTGAAGTAGAGACACACATAACTACCTTTTTCAGCTTACACAAAATAGTTGTTATTACTCCGTGGCCAACACGAAAGGGTTGAAGTTTAATTTTTTTTTATATAAAAACATTTTTTTGAGGTGTTTGGTCAATAAGTAAAAGTATTTTTAAATAGAAGTAGAAATACTTTTGTTTTTTTTTACAATTAGGATAGAAGTCTTAAAAAATCTTCTTGAAAAGAGTAAAAATTTTAAATTATTTTTGTCAAGTCAAAAACTGTCTCCACGATAAATACATATTTACCAAATTAATTTCTAATTATATAAGAACTAATTTGGTTACTGCATATAGCAATTATTTCCTTTTACTGAGATCTTAATATTACATTAAAATGATAAAAAGAAAGCAATTGTTACATCATAATTTTGTTTCAATTACCAAGTTGTATTTTTATATATTTTTTTTGTTTCTTTTATATATTTTGTTTGCTATATTATTATCTACCCTGAGTCGTGGGTCTATCGGAAATAATCTCTTTATTTTATCTGAGGTAGTAGGATGAACTGCGTACACTTTATCCTCTTCAGACCCCACTTGATGGGAATACACTAGGTATGTTGTTGTTGTTATATAATTCATATCTTATCTTAAAAAGATACATGATTTGCTTTTGCTCAAGTATATTAAGTACTCATATATAGTGATAAAATTTGTCGAATGGTTTTTAACTTTATTTTTCTTAGTATTTTTTAGTATATTTAAGTCATTATATTAATTACAAAAAAAACATTTTGGTGCATTAAAACTCTCGTTATGTGCATGGCTCTATATAAAATCGTACCATAAGGATCCCTTATACACAACCTTTCCTTACATTTGTACAAGAGGTTATTTCCATGGGATCATGTTAATAATGTATTAATATTAATAATTTTTTTATCTATGTATGATGTTGATTCAAAAAGTTTAGTATATACTTCTTAATTTTAATTAAATAAAATTATAACTTAATTAAAATCTTTCAGAGCAGATATTTCAAATAATTTTTCTCTATAAAACAATTATAGCCGTAAATGTACACTATACATGGTTTTTTTCATAATTTAACACTGAAAAATATTTTTTTAGAAAGATTATCCAAATGCAATCTTCTTGTCGAAAAAACTCAAAAATATTTTACAAATAAATAAGCCCAACATAAATTGTTTTACTTTTTTTTTTTTTTCAAAAATACTTTTCTATGACAAATTTTGCTATAAATTATTTTTGTGTTTTTTCACTAAAAGAATGTAACTCATGTATTTAAACACGAAATATAATTGTTATAAAAAGTGAGCAAATAGTGACAAATTTGTGTTGTGTCTAATGATATCATATTTTTAGTGAAAAATATTTTATCATAGCTAATAGTACTATACTTTTAGTGACGACATTTTTTCGTATCCAAACTTAGACAGATTTAAAGAAAAATAATGATTTATCACAAATTTTCTAAAACATTAGTGACAAAATTGATCATCACTAATATCCTCAAATTCGTGGCTTAAATTAGCCAATAATTGGCGCCAACTTACTTTTGGTGGAAAAAATTATAAATAACATATTTGCTATGAAATTTAATTTACGTTACTAAAAGTATGTGACTCATACATTTGACTACAAAATATAATTTTTGTCACAGAAAGTGCATAATCAGTGACGAAATTTAAATTGTAGCAAAAAACTTCGTGACTAAATATCACATTTGTTGTAGTGATATTCCTTCATCTCAATTGGTTCAAGGTCAAGAACCAAATATTCATCTAGTATTTTTTTAGTGTGTGGTTTATGAATATGCCATGATGCACAAAGATAAATTCTCTAAACTAAATAGAGATATATATTTAAGGTTTTTGTAATATATGGAGGAGATAACAATCAACTAAAAAATATGTTATGAATTATCATAAATATGATCCTCAATCAATTAAGGATAATTCAAGTTGAATGCTAGGAGCATTTGCTGATTCAAAATTGATTTTATATTTAGTTGTAAATGCTCCTATTGAATGTCCCTAAAGGACAAAGTCTACGACGTGCATGAGTATGGTAGGCCAGTCGATTCCAAATATAAATAATCCTTAAAAGGATAAGAAACAAATGTAATATGCTCTTGAAGAGCCTACGACATAACACTTCATCAAACCTTATAAGAGGTTCCGTTACTTAAAAATAATGAAGTGATAACATCTCAAAAATATTATGTCAAATTGTGAATTGATACAAAATGATATATCATCGATGGTATCTTTGATATAATATGGCGCAATATTGTAAAAGGTTATGAAGATCTACATTCTGCATTTATTTAAGCATGTTGACATAGAAATATTTGTCAAGTGACATGGAAGGATACATCTTGGTAAGTATAAAACTTATTTGATTCGCAGTCCTGACATTAAAAGATGTCATGCATGAAATGCTGATAATTTTCACTTGACAAAATCTATATGAAAATTCTTGAAGGATTTGAAATGCCTGAAGCATATAAAAGTTTCTGAAAAATTTGTTTATAATTATTATAAGGGATAAATTGATGATTTTAATATTATTAAATCTCTTGGAGAGTTTTCAAAAGCAATAGACTATTTGCTGAAAGAAGTTGAAATAAGATCACTTGTATATGGAAAATGAAAGGCCTCATATGAAAGTGTTTATGTTAACGAATATTCAAGTTTTTGATTATACCGGATATTCATAAGATCGGCATAAGAGTTTAATATAGACATATTATCTATTGTCATGATGAAAAGTTATGATCATATCATGTTATTTTACGAGAATAGCTGCTCATAAAGCAAATTGAGAATCATGTATTACCTAACTAAAGGGGGGATTCATAAAAAGAGACAAAGCAAAACACATTTCATCAAAAACTTTTCTATACACACGAGCTTCAAAAGAATGGTGATATCAATACTACTGGAAACTACCCCTATGGCGAAGTTGAAAAACCACTACAATAGACAATAAAACCTTTGTCATAGCTTTACCGCAACGGTTCAGCAAGCGTCCTATATGTGGGCGTTGCAATAGGTCTATGACAACGGTTTATGTGATTATTTTCTAAAACCGTCGCCATAGATGAAGCTATGGTGACAGTTATTTTTTGACTTAGTAGGACGCCTATTTTCATCTATTACAACGGTTACTAACCGTTGCAATAGATTCTATTGCAACGACATTAAACCTTTGGAATAACATCTATTGCAACGCTTTTGTTATTCTCTTGCAACACTTTTTGAGTACCTATTACAACTATTTCATTACTTATTGGGACGCCTATTTTCATCGATTACAACGGTTACTAACCTTTTAATAAATTCTATTGCAACGACATTAAACCATTGCAATAGCATCTATTGCGACGCTTTTGTTATTTTGTTGAAATATATCTTTATTTTATAAATATCTTTATTGAAATATCTTTATTTTATTGGTATCAGAGCGAGAAGGTTTTGGTGATATTTCTTATTACTCGCATATATAGATAAATGTATGAAAAGACATTCAGCTTTTAAAGATATAAGGTTAAACTATTTCTACTTATATAGAGAATATAGAAAAAGAGATAATATTATCGCTGAAAATATAATTTAGAAGAAAGCAGAAAAAGGTTAATAGAGGCAAATAGATTATATAAAATATATAATACATCTAGATCAGTGTGTGAAAGACTAGTAAGCGCCTTAAATTGGGAATTAAGTAATTGTAATAGAGATTTGGAAAACAATAGTTTAGGTATAAAGTGTCTTAGAAAACGTATTAGCACACAGACTTATCAATTAGGATAATATATGCAAGCCCTACCTATTTTCCAAAGACTAAGAAAAATAAATAAGTGGATAGAAGAAGAATCTGGTATTAAAGCTGAATTAATAAAGATAGAAAGAGCATTAAAAGAAAATATAAAAATAATTAGAAATAAATTGACTCAAGAAGACCTAGACGAATTAGACATAAAATATTATAAAACATTATTAACACACTTTGAAGAAGATTTAGAATTTAATAAAGTAAGATTAGAGAACTGTTTCTGGAGAACAAATTTATATAAACAACAAGCAGATCAAATACCACTAGGATAATAAATGCCTATAAGATATATTGAATAAATTAGAGAAATTCAACGGCAATATTATAGAGAATTTACTTATAAATATCAACTTGTAAAAAATCTGAAACAATTTAAAGAAAGACTAGAGTTGTTAAATAATGAAATAAGAAACCTAGAAATAGATATTCTAAACTTTAAAGAAACAGACGAAATAATTACTATAACCTCTAAATATTATAAAAAAGCATTAATTAATGAACAATCTAGGCTGATAGAAAATATACAAGAAGTAGAATTAGACATAACCTATACTAATAGTAGATTGAAATATCAAACAAAACTAAGTAAAAAGTACCTTTATTTGAATTACTTAGGATAACAAAATAGCTTCTTTAAAACGCCTCAAATATTTAGATCTTAGATTCCAACCTGAAAAGAAATATAGAGTGTTAAAAGATAACACCACTATAAGGTGTAATTTCAACCAGGGTGAACATATTTTACATTCAGAAGATAAACAATATAATACAATAATAGACTTTATAATAAATTCAACCGAAAAAATTCAGGAAAAAGATAATAGTATAATAAGAATTTTAGAAAAAATAGAAGCTACTCAAAATAAACATAAAAAGACACTAGATAAGATAAAACAAAATTTAGATTATTTAAAGTCACAAGAAATAGAAATAGACAGAAAAATTCAGTATTTAAATCACAAATTCAATTTAGAAAAAATACCTACAAAATTAAAAATTGAAAAGCTAATAAAAACCATAATAGAAAAACCTAAAGAATTAGAAGTAAAAACTACTCAATTAATATCTAAACTAATAGAACAAGTAGAAAGTATAACAACAGAAATCAAAGATTTACAAGTAATAACAAAAAGATTAGAAGAAATATCACTTTCATGAGTGAAGAAGATATAAATTATAGTGCTTTACTATAATTTATATCTTCTTC
>NC_061114.1:91700194-91820865 GCF_002878395.1 Capsicum annuum | reverse complement strand
AAAAGATTAGAAGAAATATCACTTTCATGAGTGAAGAAGATATAAATTATAGTAAGACACTAGAAAAATCAAAAAGCTATCATAGCGAACCAGAAGGATTATCTAAGCATATACCTTCAAGTATAATAGATAAAATTTTATTAAAACAAAACAATACTATAATAGAGTTATTATTAGACTTACATAAAAAGATAGATATTTTAATTAAGGGTAAAGAAGTTCAAAAACTCGTTCAGGAAGAACCGGAATTACCCGAACTACATAAAAAGATAGACATCCTAATAATAAATAAAGAAGCTCAAGAACCACCAAAAAACCACCTTGAAATAGAAGAACTTATTAATCAGTTAAAAAGAACTAAATTAACTCCTAAACAAGAAAGGAAAAATATAATAAGAAAATCACAAAAATGGACTTTCTATCAAATAGACGGAGAACCATCGAAAACAACGAAAGACAAGGAGAAGAGAGACAAAGAGTAAGTTTTTCTGAGAACAAAATAGGAAATAATAATATATTATCCAGAATATGTAGAAGACAACCAAATATGGAGCAAAACCAAGAACTAAATGAAATAATAGATGTAGATAAAGATTTGCAAATTTTTCAACAACATCAATTAAAATTACTAAATCCTAAAACATTATATAATGCAAGATATTTTTCTACAGATAATCAGCTATATAGACATTATAGAGAAGAACAAATATCAGCTATAGGAGAAGATTTTAAAATACTAGATTTAGTAAATGCTAACTCTTTAAGACATATAAAAAATAATAAAATGATACTAATGCATATGAGTTTAATTGTTATAGGAATAAAAGGTCTAACTAAAAAAAATCTAGGATCTAAAGTGTTAATAACAATATATGATGATAGATGGTCAGACATTAAAAAATCAATAATAGGATTAACTGAAGTAGATATGACAAATTATGGAGGAATATTCTATGTAAGTCCAGATTTTTTAATGAACTTAAAAGAATTTGAAAAAAATATTAAAATAGGAATCCAAACTAAAGGGTATGAAGAAATGAATAGTGCTAATAATTTATTAATGTGCATAGGATTTATCGAAAAATTAACTTTAAGTAGTAATACTAAATTTAAACTAAAAATAAATGATGTAGTTGAAATAATGGGAAATAAAGGCATAAGTTTAATAAAACCAATAAAAATAGACCCAGAAGTATATGCAGGTTTAGAATGGAATCTAAATAAATTTAATAAACCAAAAATCCTCACACCAGACTCTCATTTATTATACACTACAAGTAAAGGAGAAACTTCAGTTAGATTTACAGATTATAATTATACAACTAAAAGAAATTTAGACGATGTCGAAACAAAAAGTAATATAGAAAAAGAAAGTGAATTTATGAATATAGAAATTCTACAAGAAGGTTATGAAGTAGATATGGTAATAGAAAAAGCTAAAAATTTAGCAGAAGAATATAAACGTATAACTTTTAAATGTAAAGGATGTCAAAAAGATGAAATGAAAATAGAAGAATGTATAGAACATTTTAAAAATTGTTTTGAAAGAAGTGATAATTTAGGATATAGAAATAACAAAGAACTATTTCTTGAAAGAAAAGATGAAGACACAATATCTGTATTAAGTTCTACAATAAGTTATAAAGAACTAGCAGAATTAGAACCAACTAGCTCGTCAAGTGCTAGCCCATTTCAACAGATAAGCCCTAATCCTCAACCAATAGATTATAGTACAGGTAATGTACCTAGAAGATCGGCAATTAGGATAAATCCAGACACAGAACTTAGAGGAGATAATATAAGACTAGCGGGTAAGAGAATGTCAATAGAAGAACCAATTAAACTACAAGAAAGAGGTAGTAAAGGTAAAATTCTAAATATAGCAGCACACGATCCACAAATGTGGGATACAGTAATAGATCTATGGAAAGGAATAGTAGCAACAGATTACTTAAGACATTATACAGAAACGGATAAGGAAACAATGTACAAATATTTAGAAACCTTTTTAGTAGAATCTGCAAAAGTCACATGGAAAAGTTTTAAAACAAACTGCCCATATGATTTCCAGGTTCTATTAAGTATGGGACCAAACCCCTATAATTTCACAAATAAAATGCATATGTCATTAACCGAAAAAGATCCAAATAGTGGATTATTTGCATTACAAAAAGAAGCATTAATAAAACTAGAACAACTAAGCATTTCACATTGGGTATATATAAAGAAATTTCTTCAAGACTATTTTTATTATTGCACTGTCAGTGGAAACACTTTTAATGAAGAATTAGGCAAAAAATTATTTAATAAATTACCTGAGAGAAATAGAAGATAGATGGTATAAAAGAGATGGTGTAGTAGCTAACCCAAACCTAAAATAGATAATAGGACATAGAACGCAACATATAATGGATATACTAACAGAAAAATGTACAAACATACAAATACAAAAACAATTAAAAAGAAATGAAATGAATTTTTGTAAATCTGTTATATGCATAACCCAAAACTATGATAAAAAACAATATAGAAAATATAAGAAGAAACATAATCAGAAATCATATAGTCATAAACAATACTTCTTAAGAAAATCAAAAGCCAAAAAATCATTGTTAAATAGAGATAGACATGTTAGGAAATATAGAAATGATAGAAACTATAAAAATAAATTAGAATGCTATACTTGTGGAAGCATAGGCCATTTAGCTAATGTATGTCCTAAAAGAAATAATAATAGAACTAGAAATTCTCAATTAATAGAGGATTTCGAAGAAACTTTACTAAATGTAGACGAATATATGTCAGATACAGAAAGTATATACTCAATAATAAGTATTGATATAAATGATAAAGATAATTCTAAATCTGATTCTTCAGAATCAGAAGAAGATAATTTAGTAAATGAATTAGGATAGGAGATAGAGGATCTAGACTTAAACAATCTAGTAATCAATAATTTAATGAATGTCACTCAAGAATGTGTACATGAATTCCAAAGAAAATAAGGTTTAGACAGTAATAAATGTCGTATATGTAATTGGTATCCAAGTAAAGATAATAGAGCTAAATGTAAAAAATGTTATTTAGAAGCTTGTATAAACTGTATAGAAAACACTTTAAAGATAAAAATAGAATCAGGAATAAATAGCGAACAAAAATATACAAATAATAAAATCTTAAATTTAAGAGTATCAACTCTAGAAACCCGAGTAAATAATCTAGAACAAAGATTAACCATCCTAGAAAAAGGAAAAATCAAAATCACTATAGAAGAATCAGATACACAAGAAGCTATACATTTAGAAAAACTAGAGGCAGAACTTATGAATTTGGAAGATAATGAAACTAGCCTAATATGCAATGAAGATAAAGAATTCTCTACCATAAAAGTATTAGTAAAAATTAAAATTGAAGACGTAGAGATAGAAACTTTAGCACTAGTAGATTCCGGATGTACTAGCTATCTAATTAATAAAGAAATAGTACCAAAGCATTTACTAAAAATACTGGAAAGACCTATAACAGCTACTCAAATAGATGGATCACAAAATATCTATAATTATTGCATAGAAAATGCACAAATAAGTTTTTTAAATACATGGAATAAATTCTACAACCCAATTTACAATGTTAATAGAATATTAGCAAGGGATTTAAACATAGGATCAAACTTTGTTATAGGACTACGTTTTTGTATCCAAAATAAAGGAGGATGTCTCTTAACAAGAGATGGAATAATGCTTTTTAAAAATCTAACTTATACACCGGTACAAACAATAACATTACCAACAGTATATAGAACATTAAAAACACATAAAAAGAATTTAATTGCTAAACCATGTTGCGAAGATTGTCAAAATAACCAATGCCAAAATAGCAACCTATTAAAAGAAAACAAAAATTTAGAAGATAACTTAGAAGATTTTAAAAATTATACTCTAGTTAATGCAGAAGGGGAAGAATGCCTAAAAGACATAGAAAAAGACTATACTTTAATAAATATTGAAACTCAATTTTACAACTTTAAAAAAAGGAATAAACACAATAGGAATAATAAATAATCCGAAAGATTTAGACAATGTGATAGCAATTTTAGATAAAATAGAAATAATAGGAGAAAAATCTTTAGCACATTGGGATGCTAACGAAATAATGTGTAAGTTAGATATAATTAACCCAAAATACACCATAAAGACGACATCAATAGAAGCTAATAATGAAGAAATAGAAGAATTTGAAAAACAAATTAAAGAATTATTAAAGTTAGAAGTAATTAGAAGATCAACATCTAGACACAGATCAACAGCATTTATGGTAAGAAACTATAGCGAGCAAATCAGGGGAAAAACTCGTATGGTAATAAACTATAAAAGACTAAATGACAACACTAAAACAGACGCATATAAGTTACCAGATAAAAGTGAGTTAATTAATAGAATACAAGGTAAAAAGATATATAGTAAGTTCGATTGTAAATCCGAGTATTGGCAGGTAAAAATGCACCCAGGTAGTATAGAATGGACAGCATTCACCTGTCCAGAAGGACATTATGAATGGCTTGTTATGCCATTCGGACTAAAAACAGCTCCACCCATTTTTCAGAGAAAAATGGATGATATTTTTAGAGAAGATAAAAACTTTGTATTAGTATATGTAGATGACATTTTAGTATTTAATAAAGATATGCAACAACATTTAGGACATTTACAAATGATTTTTAGACTATTTGTCAAACATGAAATAATAATTAGTAAAAAGAAAATGGAACTATGTAAAACACATATTAATTTTCTAGGAATAACTCTAGGAAATAGGAGGATTAAACTTCAACCTCATATAGCCAAAAAGGTATTAGAGATGCCAGATAAATTAAAAAATACTAAAGATCTACAAAAAATTTTAGGAATAGTAAATTATGCAAGAAATTTTATTCAATACTTAGGAAAAATAGCTAGACCTTTATATGCTAAAACTGGAAGCAAAGGTCAAAAACATTTTAATAATGAAGACATTAAATTAGTCCAACAAATAAAAGAAAGAGTAAAACATATTCCAGACTTAAAAGTTCCACTAGAAACTGATTACTTAATCGTTCAAATAGATGGAAGCAAATTAGGTTGGGGAGCCATATTAAAAGCAAGACCTAATAAATATAGTGATAAAAATGAAGAAAAATTTGTGCATATCAGAGTGGACAATATAAAGAAAAAGGAAATATGCCTAGCATAAATTTAGAAGTATTAGCTATAATATATGGTTTAAACAATTTTAAATTATATATCTTAAATAAAACAGAAATTTTAGTAAGAACAGATTGTGAGGCAATCGTTAAATTTAGTCAAAAGATAAATGATAAAGAAAGTAGTAGAAGAAGATGGTTAAATTTTATGGACTCTATATCGGTATATAAAAATACTGTTTTTGAATATATTAAAGGAAAAGAAAATGAATTAGCAGATAAATTAAGTAGGTTACAATTAAAAACAAAATCTGTTTAACAGGTTAATATTTGTTTCAGCATGCGACCAACTAATCAACATGCAGCAGACAAAGACAAAGGAATAGCGTCTTCCTCGTCTCAAGACATTTATTTTCAGACAATGCTAGGGAACGTTAGATTTCGACCCCAAAACTCTATCGAACTCCAAAACTCCATGCAACCACTGGAGAGAATAGACTTTGGGCCTTTTAATTTAATTGCTTTCCCACCTAGTAATTATTCTTTTAACTTAAGACCAAAACATATTTTAGATAGACCCCAAAAATGCCTAATAGACAATTTGTGGATATCACACCATAAACCAGATCATAAACATTTTTTAGCCGCCATGAATGCTTTATGTCAATGTATATCAGATAAAAGTAAGCCTAGATTCAAATATTATGTAATTATACATGGTAAGACAAACGAAATTTTTCAGACATGGATAGAAGTGCTAGACTCTATAAGTGGTACAAAACATCCTCTTTACAAAGGTTTCAATGATTTTTCTGAAGCTTTTGATTATGCAAGAGGACACCTAGGACCTAATTTTTTCTTATCTCCAGCATTAAGACAAAATCATAACCAGATTCCTCAATACAATATCCAAAAAAACTCAAGTAAAATAATTTTCTGTGATCATTGCCACTCTATGACCGAAGTCTTCAAGAGATTGAATCTTCAAAAGGAGGCTCTTATTACAGAAAACTCTAAACTCATGGAGCAAATACAGACTTTACAAGACAAACTGAGTAAATTTCATACAAGAAAGACTAATATCAGTACTCAGACACAGAGTTCTCCATCTCCACAAAAAATAGATAAAAAAGGTGTGCATTCCCCTCTGAATGCTTAGAAATCCACTGTACCGGATGTTGGTGCAGCTAGTCTGGCTCAAACGGTAATCGATAAAGACAAATCAAATCCGTTAAGGGCTGTCACTTTGCCAAAAAATGAAGATGAAGCAGGACCTTCATCAAAACCTCATAAGACTAGTACCTTAAAAAAGACATTAACAACAAAAAAGAAGAATAAACAAATTGAGATTATTGTAAAACAAACATTAGAAAAATTCTTTAGTAGCCAAGAACAAGATAAACATATGGATAATAAAGACAAGCCAAGTACAAGTACAGATAGAGTAGTTCCAGAAATGAATACTACAGACGTTAATATTCCAACATCATCAGACGAAGAAGATGATATATTTGAAGATAGTCTTCTCCAAGATGCTCAGGATCCCTATGAAGATGATGACTCTGGAATGAGTTTCAACACCATAGCCCTGCACAACTTGGACACATAAGCAGACAAAGACATGTAATAAAGGAGATTGATACAATAAGGTACAATTATTGTAATTGTGATAAGAGTGCCATGTGGGTATGCCCACATTAAGTCTTGTAATTAAGTCTATGTCTATGTTAGAGTGAGTGATTCCTTTATCATTACTTTCCAAAAGAAAGAAAAACTGTTGAAGCACGCGTCAGGAAAAGAGAAATAATAATGCATGTGACGATGGGGCCCAATGTGTACCCAACCTGCATTATTAAAGAATCTTATCCTTACCTGTCGGCCATATTATCAAGGCCACGTAGTGTGATCCTAGTCCACTCCTTTTTATTATATTAATTCTATATAAGACTTGTAACTTAGTAGAAGAAGTAGATCAAAAAAAAAAAAAAAAACCTTAGAACTTGAACCTCTGAACGTACTTTCCTATGTATAAATCCTCCTTTTCCAACCAACCTTTCCTCTTGGAGTAAATCAAAGTTTGTAATATAAGGAAGTTGAATAAAAAAGCTTTCAGTTTTCCAAAATCTTTAGGGGATTCCCTAAAGGGAAACCTCTATCCTAGTTACTTCATGTAAGTTCTTATTTATTTTATATTTCCCCTCCAAAAATATGTTTTGTTTTAAGTTTTAGATGTTTATATTTTTAGAAATTTTAGATATGTTCATCATGTAAATTAAAAAATGTTTGTTTAAATTCATTACCCTTAGTATATGGTTAACCTCTTAATTTCTTAACAACGATGGATTAACCTGTAAATTCCTAGAAATTTTGGCCTTGATAGTCCGACATGTCTGCAGAATAGACGAAGGACAAGTGTTAGTTGCCAGATGAAGTTTTGGGGTGTGGTTAAAGAAGTAAGTTGTTAAGAACATAGATTAAGAGGAAGAGATGAACGGGGTAAGATAAAAAAAAATAAAGAGTTTAAAATTAGGGAAAATATAGAATATAAGAATGATAAACGTGAAGAAACAACGGGATATATATATATATGTGTGTGTTGAATTAATATCACATATGTAGCGCAAGTGTTTTTTGATGGCCAAACAATAGAAAGAAGATATGACCAGAGTTATTAGTGTGTGAAACACGAGTCCTAGTATGTCTAAATAGTGTTAGCTAAAACATTCTAAAGAAAACACCAGACTATAGCTTTCGCATCTCATAATCGGAATAATCACTCTCAACAAAAGTTTCAAACTCGTCCTACGACAGAAGACTCATAGCTTTGCCATTGTCAAAAATGATACTTGTGACATTTACCCTATAAAGTATTTGACTTCCATGATCACCCAATCCTTTTGCTAAGGATTCGGCAATCCCGCCAACTCCACCAATAGGTTAGCTGATTCCACAAAAATGTCTCTCACATAGAACCTGAAGAAAGAAAACTCATGAGGAAGTGGAACTGGATATCAAGACATTAAGCATTTGTTCTCTCCATGACATTAAGCATTTGTTTAGCATTTTTTAGCAGTGGTTAAATGTGGATTACTGACAATCAGAAAACAATGGAGTACTACCAAATTGATAGGTTGAAGAATAGAAGATTTTAAAAATGGGGTCGTTGATCTTAATTTCCACTCTTTTGGAATGAGGTAGCCTTCGTACTCGATTCCTTTTACAGTCTGCCTTACGCCTCTGAAAATCGAAGGGAAAATTCTCAGTGTCTCTATTGCCACTTTCCAGGTGTACTTCATCTTGCCAAGGTTTTCCCAAATTAGGGAATCTCCAGGTGATAGTTCTATGCTATCTCTTCTTGTTCTGCGTTTTCATAAGTTATGTAGAAGAAACCCGAAAGATAGAGTCCACTCAATGTTCCACAAGTTAAGGGTTCTTACCTTTAAGGACAGCTACATGGATGTTTACATTGTTTGCTAAAAGTCTTACCATGAAAGTTATCAAGACGGATGAAGTGTCATGTCCTACAACTATGATGAGCATGACATTATGAATGATTTCATTTTCAGACATGAGTTCTTGGTTGTTCTCTCCACGGATGATGAGCAAACAAGTGATGAGGTCCTGGTGGTTTGAAGAAGAATTTGTTTTAGCATGAGCAGATGTGAAAAATAAACAAAAATAGTCATCACACTACAGAAGCATTTATAAAGCTATGAAGTTTCTACAGTAAGCAATAAAAGGGAAACATTCTCAAATAATTTCCTCATAATAGAGGCAGATTCAGGATTTTAAGTTATGAATATTAAACGACAACTTTTTTTCTTACTTGGATACGTTATTTATATATATGAACTGAATTTCTTAATACAATGAAAGCGTTTAAGCCAAAGTTAAGCTACTGAATCTATAACTTCTGTTGTAGCTCCGCCCCTGTCTCACAATGAAAAAATGTTTCGTATGCACAGATAGATTTTATATCATGTCTTCAGAGGACTATTTATCGATTGCAATATTCTTCTAAATACATGATATTGGATAAGAAGTGAAAGTCATCACACACAATGTTAATCTCTGTCATACCTATAAAACCAATATTGACAAAGGTGCCCAACGCGCCATAATCACCCCAATCCATGAACTGTAATATCTTTTGACTTCCTGAAAGCTGCAAAGGCATCCCTGCAAATGCACCTTCCCCCATAGAACCTCGGACACAAACCTATGAATGATATCCGGAGAAATGAATATGTATAAATTAACTAAGAGAGGAAGAGAGTAACCATTAACAACACATACCTTGACACGCTTTCCATCATCAGCAAATGAAAGGGCAAGTACACGAATAAGTTCCATTTGCATACCTATTCGATAAACATCCTGTGGATTCAAGATACTGTCAAACCTAAATAAACTATGGGCATATGATTAAAAAAAAACTTCTCACCATTGCAGGATTCAGCTCGGGGATACTGATTTCAATCTGTCAATTCAATATAAAGGTATTGGTCTAACATGGATTTACGCTAATGTAAATGGAAATGCCTAAGTTCCTTGTATAGGTTCTGAAAGAAGGGAATGTCTTAATTAAAATGTTAACCAATCAACATAATCTTATAAAACAGTTCTACCAACTCGATCTAGTTTGATGTCAACCTTATCTGAATTACTTTTAAATCGGAGAGTATACCTTTAATCGAGTTTTCCCATCATTGACAGCTCTTTGAGTAGCCTGAAGCACATCAGTGTAGAAATATTCTGCAAAGCAAAATGCATTGATAAAAAGGTAATGCAGAAATAAATCAGAAGCAAAAGCAAATCCAATTAAAAGAAATTTAAAGCTACAAAGAATGTAACAGATAGAGTGAAATTCTGTTGCAGGTATCCGACTTCCAATTTTCCGTAACTAAATATGATCATAGGTAATCACAAATGTTTCAGTTAAGCTAATTTCATAAATGTTTCTAACTAAATATGATTATTCTCTAAGAACATAATCAAAATTAACAGAGGTATTTGTAGTTCACCTTAGTGTGAATTATACATCGTTAACTGATTTTAAATACACTGCATACGCCAGTTAGAGCTAATATTCAAGACTCAGATTGCTGGATGGTAGTAGCACCTACACCACTTGATGACGTCCCTCTTATATAACTTTAGAATGCAATTCCTCCCCTCTTCAAACTTGAGCTATGTTTATGTAAATGCAGATGTGAAGTAGCATGTTGGACTGCACAAATACAGTCATGCTTGCACATGTTTGCCTAAACTTAATATTTGACTGTACAAATAGGTTATTTCTATTCATGTTTGATTGCATACACCAGAGCTTTCAGTACAGATTTGTTGCTATAATCTAAAACTACATCAAGATATTCAAATTTTTTCCGCTGGTATGATTCTTATAAATTCAAAAAGAACTCAATGAACCACGAAAGCTTGAGATTAACATAACATGGGCCTTTTCCAGTCAAATATATACACAAACTTGACATGTATCATGTATGCCCTGCATCATTCAACAATACGATTACATATCCAAGATAAGAGATTTAACCAGATTGAGGAGTCGAAAAGGATGAAAATAAGTTCATCATGCCAAAAATTTGACATATCATCCCATGATTTTGTTATCACGTGATGATGATTTCAACTTTGCATCATAATACTAAAAAAGATTAGTCTATAGTGGAGCAACTTCCATCACAAAGTCAGTAGTATCCAAAGGCAGCTTCTTGCACATATTAGCAGCAGTTGCTAGTTCTACTCTCTACGGAAGAAAGAAAAAAGATCAGAATGACACTCACCCTACTAATGGAATAAAAATTTATCAGTTTCTCTACCTGAACACCAGTGGAAAAGAAATTGAGATACGAAATCACGACCATGAGTGCAGCTGCTCGCAAACAAGCAGTTGGATCTTCCTGAGATATCTTCTTTAAAGCTTGTAGAGACTGTTAAATCTAAACATTAGCATCATAACTTAAAATTATCATCATGCCAATATTAAGTAAACTGTAATGCTTACAAGTCATATTCTATTAGCAGAGATGTCATATAGAGAATTTCTACTTCTAGAGAACTCTTATACTTTGTTTGGATGGTTGTGATATATTGTTTCACAATCATTGTATTGTATTATATTTCTATTGTATTGTATCGTACTGTATTTGCTTTAATGAATACAACTTTTGGATAGATTGTATCATTTTTCATCGTTACATAATCTCACACATTAATAATTTGAAAGGTAAACCTACAAGAAAAGTAGGAGACGGCGTAGGGCTGCTATAAAAAGGTAGGATAAAAGATAAATATAATTATTAGATAATAATAAAGATACAATGAGAAAATAAATTAGGTAATGACACAATCACACCAAATTGGTCGTCACATAAAATGAGACTTTCCATCGTTACCCAACGAAAAATTTTAACTAAACTATATAGTAATAAAATTTAAGTAACAATCAAAATAAATATTGTATCTAACCAAACAACACAATACCATAAAATAGGTAACAACCATCCAAACACACTATTTATGTTATCGTAAATACACAAATTGTTGAGCACTGGAGTCCAAATGGGATGATCCATATAACCAACCCCAAATAGTTTCGGATTGAGAATATACACTGAAATCAACTCGAGTTGGCACAAAGGAATAAACTGTCACTTGTTCAACCAAGTCCATGTATTCAATGATGAGCAGGCGAGCTACAAAACACGAAACCGCTCCATAATGCACAACAGCAGCACAAGAAGATGGCAGAACATCAACTAAATGGGTTAACGCTCTAGCTGCGAGAAACATAATATCAGGATTACTTCCATGAGTAAGCAACCCAACAAGCACAGGTACAAAAGAATCCATGAAAAAACTGCTCAACGAGTCTTATATCCCTATCGAAAGCATCACACAAAGCTGCGTTAATGCCTCTATTTGTTTCCCTTCTTCACCATCTGCTCTTAAACCTAATAAAATCTTTTTTAATCCCCCGTTCTGATGCGACGACGAAGTGGAGGACACCATTGCTGAACTTGGCACTAAATCTACCAAACCAACACCCAATTTTCTTAATAATCATTGAAGTGCACTACTTGCTGAAGTCAAGTTTTGGTGCAAAATCCCAACATCACTTTTACTTTCATTATCATTTTTTTCTTCATCACCTCCAACGGTATCCATATCTCTATCCCTAATCTTGTGTTCTTTTTCCTTTCCAAGGTGGGTATAAAGTGTCTACTAAATATATGTAATACATCAAAATAACAAAAATTTAAATGCAAAGGATCCTAGATATAATGTGTCTACTTCTATATGCCCTATTTAAATAGTTGAGCATTTTTATTCTATGTGAGTATTTGGCTAAATGGGTGTTGAGATCTGGATACTCAAACAAAAACTACTCCTCAGTCTCAAGCAAGAAGGGATCGGCTATATGAATCCCTAGGCCTCAGTTCTAAACAAAGTTGAGGTCGGTTATATGAATCCCCACTATACGCAAGCAACAATAATAGCAACAGTTGTTTTACTATTTGTTATAAAGCAATAGCCAATGTTATAAAATAAAGGCCACCAGAAGCATACAACATACCAGAATGACAATTGAGTAGATTATACTAACAAATATTCTAGTAAAAGAGCACAATTTTAATATAGCACGAATGACTGACACAGATCAAACTAATATTCATATTATTTCTAACAACAAAACATCCGAGACTACTATGAACTACGAAAAACTCAAGCTAGAAAAAGTCATTAAGAAACAAACCTGATCAAGCACGGTTTCACTGATCATATCCTCTGCCACCTCTTTTGACTCAGCAACAACAGCCAACTCGTCAGCCATTCACTTTTTTCCACTTGGCGGACTCACCACTGATGCAAATCTCTGGAAATCTGTAATCTCTTTTTACATTATCTCGGCCAATTTCTTTTTAGCCATATCAAAAACCACGTGATCCATTGCATCATTATTTATATACACCTCAAACATTATCTCATCTTTACAAGGCACCACCATATTATACAACCTTTATATCAAATCTTGCTGACTTTTTAGCTCCATCATAGCCAGCAAACCCTGACAAAATCTCATCCCACTAGCATAAAATTTGAGCATATTTTGTCCTTATTTCAACAATAATGGCAAATCTTCCCTTTTTCCAACACCCAATAAACTAAAATTCTTATCAACTACCGAATCCCTCATTGTGAATTAACTCGCCCAAGCTAATGCTAAGTTCTCATTCTCATTCTTCCCAGTAAATTAATTTATTACAAACATAATCAAGAAAAAAAAACAGACTATCTCAACAGTATAATCCCATATCAATCTTGGTCTTTCAGTGTCAAACTTCAGTTCAGGTTTCAAATTGGGATCCAATTTAGAAGAAGTGAAAGTCTCAGTGGCAGATTCCTGATACAAATTGGGGAACTGAAAATGAAGTGAAGCACAACTGGAATCAACAAATTAGTTAGAAGTAGTTAAACTGTATTAGAATTCAAAATTTTGTTTTTAATGTTCATTGGAGTTATTACTGTAGCTCAAGCCACATGGGTAGTTAATCGATTAGAGAGTTAGTTACAGCTGTCAAGTGGGATTGTTAGCTATAAAACCAAGCATTACTGGTGTAAGCATTCATTCATGAATAATATCTCAAGTTTATCTCTTCTATATTCTCTCTATAATCTCTTTTTAGCTTCAATTCTCAGATTAATCCCTGATTTAGCTATCATTTTCTTCGAGCATAGCTCTTAGATTAAGAATTTTCAGTTGCGAATTCCTTTAAGTGCATCAATTGGTATCAACGCTTGTGTGTTCTTGGAATAATAATGGTAAGAAGTAAAGGTCAAGATAAATCTGGGGAAGAAATGGATGATAAATTGACACAAATTCAAGATCAGCTGCAGCAGTTAATGGAAGGAATGTTGAATATGAATGCAAAAAATCAACAGACTGATAAAGAATTGTTAGAGATTCGTGAAGCATTGGGATCAATGGCGCAGAAAGGGAAAGGAAGAAAACCAAATAGGGCAGAATCCACTAATGGGGCTGGTTCAATGGAGCTGCAGCAAGAGAAAAGACCCAAAGAAGGTCATCACAACTCAAATTCACATGGTAATTACTTTACAAAGTATTCTCGACTTGAATTTCCTAGATTTTTAGGCCAAGATTTAAGGACTTAGTTATATAAGGTCGACCAGTTTTTTTCCATGGATGAAGTACCTTTTGAGAAGAGGGTTAAGGTAGCTTCCATCCATTTTGATGATGAGGCCATAGCCTAGCATGGAGCATATATGAGGTGCAGGAATTCTGTAGTGGATCCTACTTGGACTGAATATGTCATAGCATTAAATGAGAGGTTTGGAGATGGATTTGAGGATCCAATAGAAGCCTAAAGAACTTGAGACAAACTGGTAGTGTAAGGAGTATCAGACAGAATTTGATAAACTTCTGACTAGGATTAACTTGTCAAATGAAAATGCTATCAGCTGCTTCCTAGGGGGTTTAACTCCAGCACTAAATAAGACTGTTAGAATACAAGGTCCTAAAACACTAATGCAGACTTATAAGGTAGCTAGGCTACAAGAAGAGGTGTTTGAAGCACAAGCTTAGTCATGGGGTTTGAAGGTACCTTATAAGAATAATAGTGGATTATTACCTACTACTGCAGTGGTTAAGACTGTGTATACCCAGAAACCTTCTTACAACCTTGCATTCAATTCCACTTATAAGCAACTATTTGAACAAAAGCAAATTGGAGGTAGCAAAATTCTTGGCAAAAGGCTATCAGTAGCAGAAATGAATGAGAAAAGGGCAAAAGGCCTTTGTTTTTTCTGTGATGAGAAATATGTAGAAGGGCACAATTGTAGAAGTAATAAACAGTTGTATATGGTGGAGGTAGAAGAAGTAGAAGGAGGGGACATAGAGCTAGCTGAAGTACAAGAATCAGTCCCTATTGTGACGAGTGAAGCAGATGAGTTCATGGCTATATCACTACAAGCTCTTATAAGAGTGGCAGGATATCAAACATTTAGGGTCACAGGGTATCATGAAAAAGGACCCTTGCAGGTCTTAATTGACATAAGAAGCACACATAGCTTTATTGATCAAGAGGTAGCCACAAAATTACAATGTAAAGCTTCTCCTGCTCATGAGCAGTCTATTAGTGTAGCAGATGGTAGAGAAGTGCAGACTACATCAGTATGTAAGGATCTCACTTGACTTTTACAAGGCTATTTTCATCTGATTTTCTAGTCTTACCACTAGGAAATGTTAACATTGTATTGGGGGTTCAGTGGTTAACTACATTGGGAAGAATCTTATTTGACTTCCAAAATAAGTCCATTGAATTCAGGTATTAAGGAAAAAAACATGTGTTAAGAGGAGCTGGAGTACACATAAAAGCTGCTAAGGCTAAGTCCCTAATCAAGAAGGAAGGCCAAGAAACTCAAATGTTCATGATGACAGTAACCAACCCAGCAGTAAATAAAGTAAATTGTTGCAGTATTCAAGTCACTCCAGGTACTAACTTGTTACCAGAATTGAAGCCCTTATTGGAACAATTTGCTTGTATTTTTGAACTGCCTAGCACCTTACCACCTCAGCAATTCCTGTTAGTAAGAGACCTTACAGATATCCTGCATTTAAGAAGGATATTATTAAGAAATTAGTACAGGAGATGATGGATCAAGGGGTTATTCAACATAGTTCTAGCCCATATATTTCTTTTGTGGTGTTGGTGGGAAAAAAAGATGGGTCTTGGAGACTTTGTGTTGATTATAAAAGTCTCAATTAGTTAACTATTAAAGACAAACTCCCAATTCTCATGATTGAAGACTTGTTGGATGAATTAAGGGGTGTTGTTATATTCTCAAAGATTGATCTTAGAGCCGGGTATCATCAGTTGAGAATGGCTGAAGAAGACACTCATAAGACAACTTTCAAAACTCATGAAGGCCATTATGAGTTTTTGGTTATGCTTTTTGGTTTAACCAATGCTCCATCTTCCTCTCAAGGATTTATGAATGCAATTTTCAAATCTTTATTAAGAAAGTCAGTATTGGTGTTTTTTGATGACATCTTAATCTACAGTAAATCATTAGTTGACCACTTGGTTCATATTCATGTTGTGTTTGAACTAATGAAACAGTACCGGTTGTATGCTAAGATGTCTAAGTGTGCCTTTGGAGTGACTAAGGTGGAGTATTTAGGCCATTTTATCAGTGCAAAGAGAGTTTCAACTGATCCTAGAAAGATTATAGCTGTTCAGAATTAGCCTATGCCTACTAATCTCAAACAATTAAGAGGATTCTTAGGACTTGCAGGCTACTACAGGAGGTTTATACATAGTCTTGGAATTATATGCAGACCCCTTCATGATATGTTGAAAAGGAAGGGTTCCACTGGTCTGAACAAGCTTATGAGGCTTTTAGTACACTAAAACAGGCATTGGTTTCTTCTCCAGTGCTAGTCTTGCCTAACTATTCCTTACCTTTTATTGTAAAGACGGATGCTAGTGGTAAAGGAATTAGAGCTGTGTTAATGCAACAAGGACACCCCATTGCTTATATAAGCAAGTCCTTAGCTCCTAAACATCAAGTTATGTAACGAACTGCTTGCTCTCATTTTTTTAGTTACCAAATGGTCACACTACTTGTTGCATAACCATTTTATAGTAAGAACTGACCAAAAGGCCTTGAAACACTTGCTTGATCAACTAATTCACACTGATTTCCAGATTGCTGGTATATCCATACTAATGGCTTTTGATTTTAGTATTGAGTACAAAAAAGGCTCTGAGAATAGTGTTGCTGATGCATTGTCAAGAATGCCTGATGCTGAATTATTAGCCATCTCATTACTCACTCCACATGATGAATTATACTTGAAGATAAAGGCATCTTGGGAAATGGATCCTGCATTACAGGTGATTATATAGAAAATTCAGACACAACCTTTCAAATCCTACACTTGGTGTGGTGGCCAACTTAGATGGAAAAAAAGGTTATTTATAGGTGATGATCAACAGTTGAAGACTGACAGTATTTCTTTGTGGCATAGTACTCCACAAAGTGGACACTCAAGCATGGATGCTACTATATGGAAGTTACAATCCCTCTTCTATTGGAAAATACTTACTGCAGATGTGAGGAGGTTCATCAATCAGTGTGATGTTTGTCAAAGACACAAGTATGATGCAGCTGCTTCTCCAGGGTATTTGCAACCTCTACCTGTCCCTGAAGGTGTATGGACTGATATTTGCTTAGATTTCATTGAACGTTTGCTTAAATCCCAAGGTAAAGATGTCATCTTGGTGGTGGTAGATAGACTCACCAAATACAGTCACTTCTTAGGTCTGCAACACCCATACACAGCATAGACAGTTGCTAAATGCTTCATGGATAATATCTTTAAACTATATGGATTACCTGTTACCATGACTAGTGACAGAGATCCAGTCTTCTTAAGTGCTTTTTGGCAAGAATTATTCACCTTACAAGGTGTACAAATTTAGAGATCTACTGCTTACCACCCTCAGACTGATGGTCAAACTGAGGTGGTCAACAGGACCTTAGAGACTTACTTGAGATGCTTTTGCTCTGATTGTCCAAGAGAATGGGCTAATCATCTCTCCCTGGCTGAGTGGTGGTACAATACTACCTATCACACCACTATCAAATACACACCCTATGAAGCTTTATATGGTTAAAAACCTCTCATTCATCTACCTTACTTAGTAGGTAAAAGTGCTGTGGAGATGGTAGACAGAAGTTTAGAGGCTAGAGAGGTTGTTATTCAGTTGCTAAAGTTCCATATTATCAGGGCTCAACAAAGAATGCAAGACATTACCAACAAGCATAGATCAGATAGGTCCTTTGAAGTAGGTGATTAGGTTTATCTAAAATTGCAACCTTATAGACAAGTTTCAGTGGCGGCAGGCCTTTTAACAAACTTGCTGCCAAGTATATGGCCCCTATATGGTTGAAGACAAGATCGGAGTTGTTGCTTATAAGCTCTTACTGCTTAGTGATGTTCTCATTCACCCTACCTTCCATGTCTCTCAACTAAAGAGGTGTCATGCCTTAGCTCAGAGTTTCACTCATCCTCCTGTCATACATCTTTCTAGTCCTTGTTGCCCTATTCCACAGAGGGTGTTAGATAATAGATTGGTCAAAAGAGGAAACAAGGCTGTAGAGCAAGTCTTGGTGCAATGGACTAGAATTGATGCAACACAAGCTACATGGGAATATACTTCCGAGTTACTGCTAAGGTTTCCTTCCTTTAATCCTTGAGGACAAGGATGCTCTTTAAGGGAGGGGTATTGATACAAGTTGGGGAACTGAAAATGAAGTGAAGCACAGCTGGAATCACCAAATTAGTTAGAAGTAGTTAAACTGTATTAGAATTCAAAATTTTGTTTTTACTGTTCATTGCAATTATTACTGTAGCTCAAGTCACATGGGTAGTTAATCAGTTAGAGATTTAGCTACAGCTTTCAAGTGGGATTGTTAGCTATAAAACCAAGCATTACTGGTGTAAGCATTCATTCATGAATAATATCTCAAGTTTATCTCTTTTATATTCTCTCTATAATCTCTTTTTAGCTTCAATTCTCGGATTAATCCCTGATTTAGCTATCATCTTCTTCGAGCATGGCTCCTAGATTAACAATTTTCAGTTGTGAATTCCTTTAAGTGCATCAATTCCATAATTAAAGAGGAATTAGAGGGTGGATATTAAGGAATACATTCTAACTCATCTTCATCCCATTTCTCAAAATACATCGACGTAGGATTCAGGTCAGACGGTGAAATATAACTTGAGTGGCAAGATCAAACGGAGGAGATAGAGGTAGACCATAATGAGATTCAATAGGGTCGAAAATGGAGAGAGTGGTGGTAGGTAGAGAAAGAAGGAGGCGTTATATAGTAGAGCTAGGTTCATCGAGGTCAACAAAGTCATAGATATCATCAGTGTCGAAACCCTCAAACTGGCTGTGCTTCGTGAAAAAAGAAGAGAGGTGGTGGAGGAGGAAAGAGGGGAAAGGGAAAAGTAGTGTTTCCCTATTATAGAAAGAAGAAGTGTTTGGATTTGATTTCTCTCTCTATGCTTCCAAAAAAATAGTATAACAAATGGAATAATCTTCAAAGTAGAGGGAAAATAAATATGATGCAATAACTTTTTTTCCAATAAAGTGTTACCATAGGTGATTCTATGACAATGGCTCATGTAACTATTGCTATAAGACACCCTATTGCAACAGTTATCCATCAATAGCAACAGTTATAGCACCAACTAGTTCTACTACAATAATTTTTTTTGCAACGATTCTAACCGTTGCAATAGACCTTCTATAGCAACGCTTTTGGAACCGTTGCCAAAAGGTCTATTACAATAGGGGTAATTTCTAGTAGTGCAATGGGAAACATGCTCATTCAAGTGACAATATGATTGATTTATTCACCATATCTCTATCAACTACAACTTTTGAGAAAATGGTGCACAAGATTAATATGCAAAGAATCAAGATTTTGAATTGATGCTCTCATCAAGGGGATCTTATTCGTGTTGTACTTTTTTTTTCTTTCAAGGTTTTGTACCACTGAATTTTTCTGGTAAGATTTTTAATAAGACAGCCGAAATGCATATTATTGAAGATGTGTAATCTTTTCCCTTCACTAGATTTTTTTTCAATAGATTTTTTTCAGTAAGGTTTTAAGAAGGCAAATTATCTATCAGTTAGACATTCAAGAGGAGTTTTTTTAAATAATATTGATATCTATCATTTTAATTTGTAGTGAATGTCTATTAAAAATATAGAGAGCATCTACCGAGATCTATCAAGATATAGTGAGTATCTATCAAGATATGAAATGTCTACTTTTAAAGAGAAATTAGGAGAAATTTCTCCTATAAATAGAGGAGCTCTCTTCATTGTAAATCATCCCTCATCCCTCATCCCTCATCCCTCAACTAAAATAAAATATCTCCCCATTTCTCTCCGTTCTTCTTGTTCTTACTTTATATTTCATAACATGAATGTATTTTCTAATTTTTATTTTCTATAATAATACACAACAATATTATGCAGTTTGTGTGGATCTCTCTCTCTTTCTCACTCTATTTGTTAGTCTCTTTTTCTTTTTTCTTTCATATATATATATATATATATATATATATATATATATTGATTTTTAAAAATTATTGTTTTATGTTAATTGGACATAATTGTAAATGATTGAGTACATAGGTTGAAACTTATTTCTCAACAGGTGAGAGTGTTTAATGAAAATTCCTTACTTTTGGCAAGGTTTGAATGCATAATTATTGGAAGATTGAATTAAACTAGAATATTGTCTGCAATATATATTAAAAATGTACTATTTCTATATTGTAAGTGTGTTATAAAAAATTTTAGTTGGCATCACTAAGAGGGAAGTGATATCCATAATATGTATTATAGATGTATTGTTTATGATTTAAATACAATTATGAAACAAATCTAAAACTTTTAGTACAATTGTGAAACAGTCATAAAACTTCGCCTTCTTCGTATTTTAATATAATATTCTCCTAAAATAATTTTAAACTTAATCACTCTTCCTCAAAATTGAGATATAAACTACAAAGATGTTTTCAATTATTTGCAAGAACAATCAATTCAAACTATCACAAATTCGTAAATTTAAATACCAAATTCAAAGCTTAAAATTGTTTAATAGTCGTTAATGGTGAATTCTTTACTGCGACAATTTTAGAGATTTGAAATTCATCTTTGCGCCATAAATTTGTATAATTTTTTTGTCTTTGTATTTTTCTCCTCATCATTCTTTGGATGAAAATTGTGAAAGACGTGCGAAATTCGATTTAAAGATACGGATATAGCTTTAAAGATAGCTATTTGGGTGAAGTTATGAATAAGATGAAAAATCTAAAAGGTGGAGGAGGGAAGGAAAGGGAAATGTTGTGTTATAATTTTTTTTAAATTAGAATTGGGCCAAAGGCCCATTTTATAAAAATAAAACAGGTCCAAATTATGAGTACATTCTGACAAGTCAGGCCCAAAAGTTGCCTGACCCGGTTTGAAAACAACAAAAACCTACGGGTGTGTTTGATATGATGAAAAATATTTTCTAGAAAATATTTTCCCATTTTCTCTTGTTTGGTTATGAAAAATCATCTAGAAAACATTTTGCAAAGCTACTTATTTTCCTTCACTTAAAGGAAAATGAATTCCCTAATAAGTCAAGGAAGTCATTTCCCAGATAAAACATTTGAGAGCTACAACATCGATAATTCACTCCTCTTCTTCACCCCCAACAAAATCGATAGTTCACCCACAAGCAGCTCCTCATCGTCTTCAATTTAGGGTTGTCTCCCCTCTCTCTCTTCTCCCCACTGCAAGAATTTTAAAGGTATGTCCATAACTAATTTTTTTTATGATGCTTGGTAAAAAATTTCTTCAATTCTTTCTATTTTGCTTGTTTGGGTTTCTAATTTGAGGCCAATTTTATTCAAAAATTGAAATTTGAATTTCTGATTTGAGTTCAATTGATTCTTCTTCTATTTCCACTTCTTCAAGAAAAGGAAACTTATTTCTCCAATAATAGTTATTCTTGCTGTGTGCTTTGGTTATTTAATCTTATTGTTTTTGAAACTTCTACATTGAAATTTTGCATCTGAATTAATTTTTTGGGATTTTTTGCAACAGTAGTGGCATTTTTGTGCTCTTACTTCTAGACTAGCAAAGATGAAACTTTTCTTGTAACTATAATGGATAAAACATAAATTAGATTGATATTTGTGTTACACTTCAAATCTATACATTTATGGGACAAGACTTTGAGAAACATCTTATTTGCTCAAAAATTGAAATTTGAGTAGTTTGACGGAATGGCTTGTTTGACGAAAATGCTTTGAGTAGTTTAACGGAATGGCTTGTTTGTCAGAAATGCTTTGAGTAGTTTAACGGAATGGCTTGTTTGTCAGAAATGCTTTGAGTAGTTTGACGGAATGACTTGTTTGCGGAAATACTATGAAATACTTTGAGTAGCTTGACAGAATGACTTGTTTTCTACTTAACTGTGCGACTTGAAACTGAGATTCATGACTCTCTTTTATTACTGCAAAGGTCCCTGCAAGCTTAGTGCAAAAACTTCCTGTCAAACAAAATGGCATTGTTGAATTGTAGTTGTTGCCCCTTAGGATCATTCGGATCAATAAGGCCATTTTGATTGCATTCTTGATTTTGTATCTTTTCTCAGTACAGAATCGACCATGGTGAGTAGTAGTGAAAATGCTTTCAAGAATCTGATCTCCAGTTTTCAGATAATACTACATTTCCATCTTAAACCAAGTGATATGATTCAATTGTATTGTGTTTGATGATTTGAATTTTGAACTTAAATTGCTTTATTTTGAGTCGGGGGTCTATCGAAAATAGCCTCTCTATTTCACATTTGTGGTAGTGGTATGGACTGCGTATACTTTCCCTCCTCATACCCCACTTTGTGAGATTATATCGGGTATGTTGTTGTTGTATATAGTAAACGAAATGTAACGAAATTACATTGGTCACTACAACAGATGAGTTCGTCTAACCAAGATGAAGATGATTCAATAATTGGAGTTGCAGCTACATCTATTTTAGCTACCGGAGTTGCAATAATTGTTGCCTACGAACATGAAAATAGCATTTCTAGAGAACCATATGTTAATAAAGATCAAGAAAGAGAATTTTACATGAATAGTATTTTGAATGGAAGTGATGTTCATTGTGTAGGTCAGATAAGAATGAGTAAGCATGCATTTTATGAACTATGAAATGCTCTTAGAAGGAATAGTTTCTTGTGTTCAACCAAAAATATGTCTGTTCAAGAACAAGTGATCATATTTTTAGAAATTGTTGGTTTTAATGAACGATTTCGAAAGATTGGATCACGCTTTTATAGGTAAATCGAGTCTACATTGATGCTTCCATACTGTGCTTCAAGCAGTTTTGAAGTTCTATCCAATTCTTATAAAATCACCGAATGGAACCATCCAACCAGAGATAATGAACAACCATCGGTATTATCCCTGGTTTACCGTAAGTGACATACTAAAATTTTACATTTTAAGTCATTTTATTAGAAATACTACATATTATTAACTTAAGTTGTATATAGGATTGTGTAGGAGCAATAGATGGAACATATGTGCTTGCATCTGTTCCTATTGAACAACAAAATAGATTTTGTGGTCGAAAAGGCACAACACCACAAAATGTATTAGCTTTCATTAACTTTAATTTGAAGTTTATATATGTGCTTGATGGTTGGGAAGGATCTGCACATGATTCTCACATATTAAATGATACATTGGAGAGACCACGTGGTCTCCAAATCCCACAAGGTATCTTATTCAATACAAAGTAGTTTATATGAAAAGTAGGTGAACAATGTAAATTAACTAACTTTAGTTTTACTTTGTAGATAAATACTATCTTGTAGATGCGGGATATGGACTTCGTAAAGGGTTTATTCCTCCTTATCATGGAATATGCTATCACTTGCAAGAGTATAGTGATTGTCCTCCCCAAAATGAAAAAGAACTATTCAATCTTCGTCATGCATCATTGAGATCCTCGGCTGAACGTACCTTTGATATTTTAAAAAGACGATTTCGTGTGATTGATAATGAACCTTTTTGGGACTTTAAGACACAAGTTAATGTGGTATTAGCATCGTGCATTTTACATAATCACATAGTTGATTTGGATCCAAATGACATGATAATACAAGAAGTATATGTTGAAGCAGTAATTCAACCTCAAAATGTTTAAATTACTCAAAATTCTCAAGGAAGTCAAAGTTGTCAAACACAAAGAAAAAGGTGTAAAGAAGCTAGACAATGGTCATAAAAAAAAAGATTCAATTGCTCATGCTATGTTTATAAATTATGATAGGCGGAGGAATGAGGGAATTTAATGTATTAAGAAACTTTGATAGCTAAATAGCTAATGCAGCTTGTTTTGGCTCTTGATATTTTCTTATTACTTCGTCTTGTTGTAGTAATTGGGCAGATCCTGTATGGAAGAAATACTTTTATGGCTCATTATTATTTTACTATTAGCTTCGAGTGTTCTTTTTACTGCTCACTTTTTATGGTATATGTAGAGTTCAAAGGTTTTTGCTAATTTGTATTTGTGTTCTATTGAGTATGAATTGTTCATGTAGTTTCTTGACTTATAACAGTAAATCATGGGAAAAAAAGGAGAGAAGCAGTTTAGGTAGTCAAAACCAATGGAATATTTGATATTGGAGATTCTAGCTGATGAAGTAAAGCAAGGGAATAAATCGACGACTCAGTTTAAGGCCAGCTCGTTTAATCGTATTTCTAATGCCATTAACGAACAACTAGGAATGAATTTTACATCTAAGCATGTGGAGAATCATCTTAAAACAATAAGAAACACTTGGAGTACAATCCAAACTCTACTAAACAAAAGCGATTTTGGATGGGATGACAACTTGAAGATGATTACGGCCAGTCCCGAAGTCTATGCGGTCCATATTCAGGTAAAATGTGCTTATTTGCTTTACCGCAGTTCTATTACTTTATTTTGTTGAATAAAATTGTGTGTGCATTTGCGCGTGGCGAGCTAGCGATTATTTCCTTAAGTGTGAATGGAGTTAGAATTTCTTATTTGTTTGTTCATTTTTTTCGATTGGTATTGATAACATTGTTTTAAGAAGTAAAATTATCTGAATATGAGATGTTAGCATGGATTGAGAATATGGTTACTGAAGTGATGGTTTTTGTTTTGCTTTATATATATGTATTTTGGATGAAAACAAAGTTTTAGAGCAACATACTATAGTTTGGACATTTCCGTGCTAATTATCTGTTGTGGATATGTTGTTGCGTCTGAACTTATATTTGATAAGTCTGAATTAGCAATCGATAAAGTAGAGTATCTAACAGTGACTAACAATGTCATCTCGGAGAAAGTGCATGTCGTTTGCATATTCATAAGAGCAGTCCTTGCTGATGTTAACCAGAAACCTGAAACATTGAACCTGAGAAATGTGCTGGTTGGGAGTGATATGAGAAGTACAAACTAATACATTTCCCATATTCATTTGATTTTCTAGTGTAATATTCTAAGTACAAAGTTTATTTGAAATTTCTGGTGTAGTGTTCTATGTATATTTTTTTTTTTGGTTTTGTCAGTGAAAATCTTGATGTTGTTGTATAGTACTTCTTTTAGTTATTACTAATACCTCATTCCACATAGTGAATTTGTGATGTAGTTGTTTAGTTTTTGTTCTTATGCCTTATTCAATATGGGATTACTCTCATTCTCCTTTGTTAGTTTGCCAATCTACTACTGTAGTGACAAAGTGTTGAAAAACAGTATATATGATCAATTAATAGGATCACCTGATCTACTCTTTCTATGTTTTAGTTAGATATAAATGCAAGTCCTTTAATGATATATAGTAATTTTAATTTGTTTGTCTATTTTTTTTTAGCTCGTTCAAAAAAAATCTCTAATTTTTTTTTGGCAACTCTTTAGTTTGTATTTTTCATATGACATGTTTCAACTCACAACATTAAAGGGCATTTTGATACATTCTACCCAACCTTAATTTAAAACCACAAGATTCAAAATTTGTCTTTTCTTTCTGTGTCGTGTCAAAATCAGACAAATAAATTGAAATGAAGAGAGTATAGTACTTAGTATTTTTTGAAACATTAAAAGGTTGTTCTTATTTCTGGAAGAAAAATAAGTATACAAAATTTGGAAATTACCTTCTGAAAGATTTATGTATCAGGTGAAAGTGCCAGTTTTACTTAAGTTTCTAACTGATATTTTAATTTGTTTTGGACTGAATAATTAACCAGAAATTAGCTGAAAAAATCTGGAAGAAAGGGCCTACTGCTTTACATTGTGTCATTGAATCGTCCTATTTAATTTTTGTTTTATTCTAAAACTTACAATGATCATTATGGTCTTATACTAATATATTTACAAAGCTCAATCTACAAATGAATAATTAATTATTTGAAAAAAATGAATTATTTATGTTGGTGGGTGCTTGCGGTTGGTTAATGGATCGTACTACTTGGTGGGCGCCTTATTTATGTTATTTCATGTTGTTTCATGTTTCTTGTTGCATGTTCCATGTTTCATGCTTTATTATGATCCTTATCTACAATCTCTGTATCTTGAGCCAGGAGTCTATCGAAAACAACCTCTCTACTTCTTCAAATGTAGTGGTATGGACTGCGTACATTTTACCCTCCTCAAACCCCACTTAGTAAGAACTCACTAGGTATGTTGTTGTTTTAGAATGACTAATTAATAAAAATGAAACAATCGTGAAACCATATAGTATTTGTCTTGTCTCAGCATATATGGTGGAGACTACAGAGTGAGAATTCACATGAAACTGAGAAGTACGAAAAGTAATCTGGGGCCAATTGGTGGAACCTGTCAGCTAGTACTAATCTTTGTGACCAACAAGCTAAGAGATGAACTTGTTCTCAAACTTTATATTAACTTACTATGATTAAGTAAAAATGTGTCTCAATTAACTACGATCAAATGTTAATATCATATATATCATAATAAAGTGTTGTACATTTTGTTTGCGCTTCTTTCTTGGATTGATATTCTTGTCTTTCTACAAATTCCTATTTTTATATTTTTGGTGCTATTTTCTATGGTGTTCAATTTCTGACCATTATGCTTTTAGTGCTTTTGTGGTGACAATATATTATACTTGTACCCTTCTAGATTTTGTTTGCTCTTCTTTTCTTGGATTTATTTTCTTACCCTGCTACAAATTACTGTTTCCCCCTTCTTTCTGAGGTCTTGTGTACTTAAATGTGTTTAAAAATAAGGTTATTTGACTTAAGCATCGACAAGTTAGAAATGTCGAGTAAAGGGAAACTGCTTTGAGAACTAGATGTGGGCGTCGGGCTTGCGCAAACATAAGGGCTGATAACGAATAATTCGAGTTTATAAGAATTTAGTTCTTGAAGATCAGACTAAATTGGGAAATGTTACTAGGTTGCATTGAAATATACATGTTAGATGACATTTATTATTTCTCCCAAAAGTTGGTTGAGTTGTTAGAAGGACAGTATCTTGGTCCATTTGAAGACCATTGCTTATTTGTGTTTCTGAAATCATGATTTTGGGACTGAAGACTAAAACTAGGAATAGTCCGTCGTTTTAAGTCGATTATCTAATCCATATTAAGGAGATTAAACCATGGCCACTCTCGCAGTCATTGAGTATTTCCCGTACTATTCTAATCAAATGGCAACATGGTGATAAATACTTTGGATGTACAAAGTGGCTTCAATCCTTTTCCAACTAGTACTAGTTAACTGTTTTGCTAAGCATTTAGGATTTGATGCATTGTTTGTGGTAATGGCAAGTGATTCTACAACGTGGTATTTTGGAAGGATTGTTTGGTGCACTAAGCTTTTGCTATAGCAACGTCTTCGTTGATAGTATAAAAAAAATCAGTTCTGTCTGTGCTTATTGAATTACAAGCGAAAAGTCTATTTTATGTAGCTATGTTCTATTGTGGTTTTTAGTTGTTGGTTAAGGTCCTAGATTGGGCATTATCTGATAAGGAATATGTCTGTATATTACTTTGTTTACACTGATATGTTACTAACAATTATTTATTGTATTTGTAACGAATGTTTATGTACACTAATCTATTAGAATCAAATAAATTTGACACCAAATTTATATAATTTTTGTATTGTAGGCACATCCCAATCATGACAAGTTCATTAACAAAAAAATTAAAATGTTTGACGAAATGTCTCTTGTGTGAAAATGATCGGTCTAGGGGAGATTGTGGTAAATCATTTGAAGATATGGATTTTGATAGTTTTTTTTAGAAAGATAATGATGTCAAAGGACCATCCATCGAAAAGGATGTGCAAGTAACCGAAGCTTCTCAAATCAAGACAAGTCGGAAAAGAAAACGTTCTTTTAAGGTGCAAGATGTCGTGGGTGATATATCAATAAAGATTGGAGAAGTGGCAATGGCAATCGGTAGAATGGTTGATAGTCGTCTAGATGTGACAAAGTTGTATGAAGAAGTTATGGCAATGGAAGATTATAGTGAAGAGTTCCTTGGTGATGCTTTTGATTATTTGGTGCAAAGCGACACTTTAGCTTAGGCATTCATGGTCAAAAATAGAAATCTTCGTAAGGTATGGTTGGAACGATTCAAGCAACAACAAGAGTGACACCTATTAGTTGGTTTAGCTTCATAGGATTTGGAAGCAACTATTATTCTCATGCTTGTGTTTTTGATAATGTATCGTGTATTTGCTTCCAAACTTCTCTCCTTTCTTTTGTTCTTGATAATGTATCGTGTACTTGCTTCCACACTTCTCTCTTTTGTGAATTTGTGGAAATTGATTAGGAAGCTTGAATTATGTAACTAATAGTTGCTTAAATTTTAGCGTCTTGTAATATTTTGTTACTCGATATTGGTATTATCTTCTATGCTTAAATTAGTTCCACAGAATATTGAGTTGTTTGATATACTACTTAATTGTTTAGTAATATTTTTCAAAAAATATTTTTTCCTATCACCAATCAAACAACTAAAAACATTTTTTAGAAAAATATTTTCAATTCATCAACCAAACATCAAAAAATATTTTTCATCTATCAACCAAATATAAAAAAATAAATAAAAAATCAACTTATTTTCCATAAAAACATTTTTCATAGAAAACATTTTCCTTCTACCAAATACACCCTACAACAACCACCATTAGGGAAAAAATAGGAAAGTAGCTCTCTCTTCTTCAGCTAATCAAATCGTCGAAGCTCTGATTCTTGTTGCTACTTCTCGACCAGGCTATGTGGTTTATCATCTTCCTTCTCCATTCCTAATAAAACTAAGTCTCTAACCTTTAGATCTCTTTCCCCCAACCTTTAGTTCAGTGGGTTGAGCTTCAATGAAGCTGATACCTCTACCTTCACTAATGATTAGGTTTAGAAAAACTAAGGTCTGAGTATAATGATACACAATGCTCTAGATCATTGCTATTTATATCTAGGGATTTCATGATTAGATCTGATTTACCTACTGTTTGAACACTTTGGCCTTCAACATTCCTACATCTCACAGGATGTAGGTTTTGTATTCAAAAGAAATCATTTCCAGCAGTAGGTTTTCTCATTTCAACAATCAGTCCCTAATATATAAATTGTATAATCTATAACCATAATTGTAATTACTTTGCTTTAGGTTGCCAGTAGATTCTCACACCTGCAAAAGTTCCCCAGATGCACGATGATACATATTGATTCCAGGTACCTTCTTACACTTGACCTGTATGTGCTTCCTTTAATCCTATTTTAGCTCTTCTATTTTTGTTGTCCTTGTCTTTTACTTGATTCCTGGTATGTGTTGTGATGCGTTGTAAATGTTAGAAACTTTCATATTCTTGCATTATTCTTCTGATGGTTGGGGTGCCAGATTTATCTAGCTCAATTATAGCTCTTCCTTTGTTTGGTACTTGTTCCACATTATTAAACTAAAAATCACCTGCAAAATTAAAAATCAGGTCAGGGAAAAATTTAGCTAGTGTGTTACCTTCCTTGAGGGGATGTATCACTCTAACTGACATAGTTTTCATCAAAACTTTGGTGAATATAACCACCATTTCCACACTTCAAGAGACCTCCCACTGAGTATTCAGAATCTGACCATAGCCCAAGAATCACTTTCTAATATAATCTGATTGATAAATTTCAAACTACAGTATTTTAGGTATTCCATGATAGTTATTACTTCTGTCTCCAAGCTTGTAGTTCTTTAATTCTGCTGCCTTGGGCTACCACTAGATCACCATGTTCAACCCTAATAAAAAATGCAGTAGAACTAGGATCAGGATTCCCCTTAGATGCATCATCTGTATTCCATTTTAACCATCCAGTCTCAGGAGCAATCCATCTTATCAGTTTAAAAGAGCTAGAGAATCTGACTGATTGCAATTCATCCTCTATCTTGACCTAATTTCTACCTGCAACTTCCATATGAAATTTGAGTTTTATAAACTAAAGAATGGTATCATTAAGCTCCCAAAAAAGTTTCTTCTCATGATAGGTTCCACCATGTCTAATAGTATTTTTTCTTTTCCATAGAAACCATATAATTACAATAGGCACCACAGTATATACGACATTTAATCTAGAATTGACATTTTGATTCCTCTACATCCTGACACGTTGCTTCAGATTTAGTCTTTGTTCCCTTATTCCTACTCCTACATAGTGATCCCACACCCTAGTAGCTATCTCACCTTTCAGAAATAGGTAAGAAATTGTTTCTCTTTTAGGACTGTTACAACAAACACAGCTTTCAGAGAGCTCAGGGTTTCCAGCTTTGCATCAAAGCAACAGCTAGTATCAATCCTTTCCATATTCTCCATGTTATAAAGAAAAATTTAAAAGGTATATATTTAATCCGTATTGCTTTCAAATTATCATTTTCTTCTTCTCTTTGCCATATAAATCCCAGGCACTTCTTGTAGAGAACTTGTCGTTGCTATTCATTGTCCAACCATGGTTTATCCATCTTATCTTCATAGTATACAAAATCCATGCATTCTCTAACATGACTCACTACATGATTTGACACTTCATCTTTCATATTTTCATAATTCCAACCATCTTCATCCAAGAAACAAGCAATATCAGACAATAGATCACAAGTTTCAACTTGAGACTGCTACATAAAAAGAGGACCAGTATTAGTCCAGTTATCAAATCAAAAGTAGATGTTCCACCCCTTGGTTCCCACCAAATGTGTTGTTTAATTGCATCCCTATTTTTTAGCATAGCCTTCCAAGACCCTCTCTATACTACACAATTGTAGGTATCTATTTTTTGCAATACTTGTTCCATAAAGAATTTATCCATGAGTTATTCTGAGTTCTGAATCTCCACCATAGTTTAGCATGCATAGCTTGAGCTACCTCTATTAGGAATCTAAATTCCAATCCCCCTTCTTGTTTGGGTAATAAAAGTTTATTCCATGTAATCCAATGATTGCTTCTTCCTGTCTCCTTACTTTGCCAAAATAATTTTGTAAAGATTCTTTGCAATTCCTTAAATACACTTTTAGGAGGGATAATTGCTGATAAAACATAAAGAGGGACCTCTGAAGCACACTTTATAAGAGAACTTTTTTTCCTCCAAAAGATAGTAGCCCACCTTTTCGTTTTTGAAGTTTATTTTGCATTATATCAATCAATTCAGAATAATGCTCTTTCTTCCTCTTGGAATATGATAATGGACAACAAAGATACTTTAATGGAAAACAACCTCTTCTTATTTAAATATCTTGCTCCACCTGATGCACTGCACTTGTCAAAGTATTTCGGTACATATAGAGAAAACTCTTAACCATATTTATCTTTTGGCTAGATTCTAACTCATATTCTTTTAATACCTGCATTATATTCTTAATTGAATACTCATTAGAAGATGTAAATATAATAGTATCATCAGCATATGCAAGATGGTTCAAATCAGGACTCCACTTAGGCATGCCATAACCAATAAAAGTAGAATCATCAAAAAAAAAATAAGGGTGCTCTTGTCATTACCTCAGCAGCTAAAATAAAGAGGTCAAGGGATAAAGGGTCCCCTTGTTTAACTCCTCTAGTAGAGTGGATGAAATGAACAAATTGCCCATTTAGTAAGATAGAAAAGTAGTTATTTGAAATTAACCTCCAAATAATGTCTACCACTGTATTAGAAAAACCCATTTTTCTCAACACTTTCATCAACAAGAACCAAGAAACCCTAACATAGGCCTTATCCATGCCAAGTTTCAAAACCACATTAGAAGGTTTCCCTCTTTTACCTATGTTAGTAATCAGTTCCTGGGTTAGAAGAACATTCTCAAAAATACTTCTAGCTTTAATAAAGTCAGATTGATTAGGAGAAATCAGATTTGGTAAAATACTCTTCATTCTATCATGAACAATCCTAAATAGGATTTTATTAACAAAATTACTTAGACTAATTGGCCTCAAATCTGAAAAGGATTGTACATTGTCCTTTTTAGGAATGAGAATCAAATTAGTATAAGTAATAGATTTAGGAAGAGTATTACATACAAAGAAGCTTTTCATTGTACAACTATATCCCTACTAATAATATCCCACCATACATGGAAAACCCTGCCTATTAGTCTATTTGGTCCACTAGCACTGTCCCTATTTAGTTGAAAAACAACCTTTTTGATTTCCATTACTTCGGGACTTTCCTGAGGCAAATCATTCTCATTCTCAAAATTCGCCTAGGAATATAATTCAGCAATGGGAACTCAGTTGCATCTCTCTCTTGGGTGAACTGTTTCTTATAGAACTTTATGGACTTTTTTTTAATTTGCCCTTCTTCTTCTATCCAGCATCCATCATCATTGAGAATTTTGGCAATCTTAAATCTATTTATTCTCCCTTTGACAATACTATAAAAAAACTTAGTATTTATATCCCCACTTTCAAACCAGTCATACCCAGCTTTTTGCTTCCCGTAGCTCTCCTCCAATTTAAGATATTTAATGTATTCAACTCTAGTCTTTTGCATAACAATTCTATTTTCAAAAGAAGAGTTTTCCTCAAACAATCCTTCATTTTAGTAATCTCCTCTCCAACAATCAACGACTGAAATATATACCCAAAAGTTTATTTACTCCATAGAATAAGAGCTTTTTTCACCTTTTTATCTTCCTTTTAAAGTCGATAAAAGGACTATCAAAATAGTCAACATCCCAATTTCTTCTAATTACCACTTTAAACGCTGGATGGTCAGTCCAAAACTTTAAGAATTTGAAAGTTTTTTGGACTATAACTTTAGAATTGTCACATCTTAGCAGTAAAGGGGATGGTAAAATCCATCTCTAGGTAAATGTTCTACTTCTAACAAGTTAAACTTGTGCTAAAACTCATCATTAGTAAACAGCCTATCCAGCTTCTCAAATATACAATCATCTCCTGCCCTTCAATTCTACAAAGTAAAAGGGCTAGCTCTATGAAAAATTTGTAATAAATCACAAGCCTCAATACACTCTTTAAAATCTTCTATTTCTGCTGCACAATAGGTAGCCCTCTAAACTTTTCTGAAGCATACATGATTGTATTAAAATCACCTCCCAAAATACATGGATCTGATATTCTATTAGCAGTAGAGAATATATTATTCCATAAATCCAATCTTTTATTTCTATCACATTTAGCATATACAAGTGTCAAAACAAATTATAGATCCATTGATAGATTCTGAATCAATTAAGAGAGTTGTTGTTCAGTATCACTCTCTATTGTGGCTATAAATTCATGATTCACAATGCACCAAATTTTTTTATTATAGTTATGGAACATGAGTGGCATTCTTCCTCTATATTTGTTTATATATCTACTATGCTGAAATGGTTCCAGTAATGCTAAAAACAAAGTTATGTACCCTATTCACCATCTGAACCCCTTGGAAATCCTTCTGAGACTTAACAGACCTAATATTCCATACTAAGGCTTTCATTATTACTTATTAATAGAATTTACACTCCCTATTTTAGGTTGTGATCTGCTGGGAAAAGTCTTCTCATATATATTTTGCTTTTTACCTTTTTTTGCTTGCTTGACTAATTTACTAACCCTTGGTGACACATATGATTCCTTTAATATCTGATCTTCTTAAAGTTCATTGTATAAAATCCCCTTTCCCCTTTCTAGCAGACCCCAATCTCCTCTACTCCATCACTTTTACGTGTGACTATATCATGTAGTACTGAGTTGGGATATTCTGAATCTCCACTCCACATTGGTTCCTCAACTACTAAAGGAGCATCTACAATAGCTAGGTTATTATTAAAAGATTCTTTATTTGTCACCTCATCATTTGCAACATGATTAATATCTACATCAGGACTGTTGATTATTTTGGAAGGTGAACTAACATTAAGCTCTTTATTTCTGTCACTGCCTCTGTCTATAGGACTTTGGTGTATCTCATGTATCAGTTGCTCCTTCTCAATGTACCCATTACCATCAGTAACTGTTAAGTTTCTTTTTTTGCATCATTCATCTGATTTTGTTCTAAATTTTTCCTCTCCTTTATTGCAGATATCTCCAGTTTATTATTCACTGAAAAAGCTATTGTTTCCTGATGATGAAAAGACTTGGTTACCCAGTCTTTTGTTGATATCCCCTTACTCCTGTCCCCTAGATTAATTGCACCATTATGATTCACATCAACTGTAACAACATTATTATGATTCTGCATTTGGTCCTCTGTCTCCTCTGTCAGAGAATGAAATTGATTAGTAGTAGTAATCTTCTCAGGAGTTATAACTTTCTCTCCTTGATAACCTTTATGAGGAAATAGGGTGCCATTTGTTCTCATTGGTGTATTATTTCTTTCCTTGAATCCTTGATTCCTTGTTATGTCTCTTTCCTCTTTATTATTTTGAGATTGAAGTTGTGACTTATTCTCATCCTCTTTATGTATTTGCTTCAATTCAAGGTGAAGAACCCTACATTCAAATTCATAGTGTCCTTAAAGAATGTACTTTTTATAGTACTTAGGTAGAAAACCATATTGAATCTTCACATTTTAAATTCTAGAGGCTCCATTTGTTGAGTTCACAATCTCTATCTCAATATATGTAGGAAGATCAGCAAGCACATCTACCTGTACCCTAATCCTAGCACAACTAGGTCTTCTCTTGTTCATAGCAGCCATATCGAGATGAATTGGCTTCCCAACTGTAGAGGCTAATGAGAAGAATCTTTAACAAAGTAAGTAGGTTTAAGATTAGGGAAAGAAATCCAGGCCATTACCTGTGTAGTTTCTTCATTAGATTTAAACTTAGCATCATAAATAAAAGGACGCATCTGATAAACATATCCATCCTTAGCATTGATATAGTACACACTCTTAGACATAACATTGACAAAGTCTTTAACTCTATCAAATCTCATTAGAATATGACGATTTCTCATTAATCCAATGTTGCATCCTCCTTTTATATTAAGTTGTTTAGGAAGTTGTAATCCTAGGTCATCTAGGTCAGGCCATCTCTATGAAAACTTTCCAATGACTGCATATTGAAGCCCTTCAATCACATTCATCATGTCTACTTATTCTGTCCACCTTACACGAGGAACTCCATTTATGAAAGTAAGTTTTTTGATAGGGATTTGTTCCACCTCTTCACTTGATTTAACTGCACTAGTATTCTGTTTCAAAATAGCTGAATAATTCACCTTAGGGGTGTAGGGCTTGAAGTTTCAGGAGTTGTGGGTTTTGTATGGGTTTTAATTGGTAGAGCTGGGAAATTATCCATGATATTCACAAGTGATGATTAGCCAGCCATAGAATCTGGTTAACCAATGGCAAACTGGCCATTTCCGGTAGAGAAAAGGTCAGAATATGTTAATGGTGATCTAGGGTTTCCTCTCCGTCAAGAGAGAGAATATTTTTCAATGTTGTGTTATAAAAACATTGCTATGCTTTGATTTTAAAAAAAATACTATAAAGTATAAATATTTTTGTGATATAGCATAACTAGGTGATTTTTCTAAAAAAGTTGTACGACCACTTATAATTTGAATAGAAATTTATGTGAAATGTATGATCCTTTCATATTTTTTGTGTTATTTTCAAATATCTGATTAGGAAAAAGCAAAAATTTCCTGTAAAATATATACAATAATAACATACCCAGTGAATTCCCACAAAGTGGGGTCTGAGAAGGGTAAAATGTACGCAGTCCATACCACTATCTTAAATGAAGTAAAGTGGTTGTTTTCAATAGATCCCGACTCAGGATGGATAACAATATAATCAAACAAATAAACAAAAAACATAAAAGAACTCAACAAAAATGGGATACACACCGCTAGATAATAAAGAAAACAAGACACCCACAAGGTAATATTATAAACTATCTATGCAAAACCAAAGACAACACAGAAACAACAAGAACAAGCTACAATAGACGTATATACAAACAAAAACACTCTTACATATTATTACGGATGAACTCCTACCCACTAACCCTCTACCCTAGTCCATGTCCTCCACATCTTTCTATCAAGGGTCATGTCCTCCGTAAGATATAACTACTCCATATCATGTCTAATAACCTTTCACTAATATTTCTTCAGCCTACCTCTAGCCCGCCTAAAACCATCCATAGCCAGCCTTTCACACCTCCGAACTAAAGCATTTGTGACCCTCCTTATCACATACTTGAACCATCACAACCACACTTCCCGCATCTTGTCCTTCACCAAAGCCACTCCCACCTTCTTCTGAATAATCTCATTTCTAACCCTATCACTCCTGGTAAGTCCGCACATTCATCGCAATATCCATATCTCTGCCACCTTCAACTTTTGGATGTGGGAGTTATTGAATGGCCAACACTCCGCTTCATACAATATTGTCGGGCGGACTTCCACTCTGTAGAACTTACTTTTAAGCTTAGGAGGTACCTTCTTATCACACAAGACCCCCGAAGTGAGCCTCCATTTCAACCACCATGTACCAATACGGTGCATGACATCCTCATCAATCTTGTCATTCCCCTGAATCATAGACCCAAGATAATTGAAACTCCCCTTCTTCTGAATGGCCTGAGAATCCAGCTTCCCTACCACATCAACCACATCCGACAAATCACTAAACTTACATTCCAAGTACTCTATCTTGGTCCTTCTCAACCTAAATTCTTTGAACTCAAGGATCTATCTCCAAACCTCTAACTAATCATTAACTCCTTCCCGAGTCTTGTCAATCGGTACAACATCATCAGCAAATAACATACACCAAGGCACCTCCCCGTGAATATGCCGCGTCAAATCATCCATCACCAAGTCAAATAAAAATAGGTTGAGTCGATCCCTAGTGCAATCTTATCATTGTAGGAAAGTGCTATGAATCTGCTCCTACCATCCTCACACGAGTCTTCGCGTCATGGTACATGTCCTAAATTGACCTAATGTACGCCACGAGCATGCCTTGAGCCTCCAAGCATCTCCACAGAATCTCCCTATGGTCTTTGTCATATGCTTTCTCATGATCAATGAACAACATATGCTAGTCCATCTTCCTCTTCTTAAACTGTTCCACTAATTTCCTCACAAGGTGAATGGCTAGAGTAGTTGAGCAAACTGCATGAAACCAAACTAATTCTCGTAAATAGTTGTAACACCCCGTATTCAAGTACATGTATTGGCGTATTCAAGTACGTGTATTGGTCTTATTTATATGAAATTAATTTTTTATTTTATTTATACCAGAATTTGCCCGTCGATGGTTTCATACGAAGGTTATTGAATAAGATTTCCAACGATATAAAGATTTCCAAAAACGGATAAGTTTCGGATATAATCGAGCACGTTCGAAACTATAAAATGGTGGCCGGGATGTGGTGAATAGTAAATGTGCAGGAAAATTTCCTGCACACAAACTACTGAGGCCTGCCAGTTTTTTGGGTCAATTTTGAACGCTCATAACTCCCTTAATATAATGAACTGGGAGAGATACGACCTATCAAAAGAAAGATCTTTGAGTCTTCTTTCCAATGCAATTGGTTTCATCCAAATCCAACGTATGAGTAAGGAGTTATACTCATTTTACTTTAGCCTCTCAAAACAGATTTTTAGGGTCAACTTCAAACGATCATAACTCCTTGTACAGGACGAACTGGGTGACCTACTTTATATGAAATGAAAGCCCTTTGAATTATCTTTCCAACGATACACCCAAATCCGATATCGGAGCAAAGATTTATGGTCGATCTACTTTAGCTTGTCAAAACAGTCCACCATGGACAGATTCAGATTTACTTAAAATTTTAAGGGCAATGTGGTCATTTTTCATCACCTCATGAACGAAAATTGGTCATTATATACATATACTTAGCCTCATATCCATTATTTATCATCCATTATTGAAGACTAAGAAACCCTAGCCAAATTTCAACTCCAATTATCTTGTGATTCAATCGTAGAAAATCTAAATTGATTCCGTAGTTGTGTTCACCGTCTCGAGGGTTTCGAGAAGCACCCCTTATTTGTGCCAACAGGACTTCGAAATCAAAAGGGCCATTTTATGGTAAGGATGTAAATTATGTTGGTGTTATTTATATGGATATATATATATATGTATGTGAGCATAAGAAGTGTGTTTTTTGATTGTTGTTGAAAGATGATCGGAAATGATGTTGGATTATTCTTGTGCATGGTTGGATTATGTTGAATTGTGAAGGGATTTGGTGTGATGATGTGGTATTGAAATGATTATATATATATATATATATATACACATAAACCTATTGTTCAAGTTGGTTTTTGGAATGCTTTGCAAATATTGGTTGTATGGAATTATGGAAGAGAATTGTGGTGTTGGGTTGCTAATACTAGATGCCAAATATTTCATTGTAGATAAGTGATTTGTAAAGGCGGGAAGTTATGTTGAATTGGTATCCAAATCTACGACGAGGTATGTAAAGCATACTCTAACAATGTTCTTTGGCATGAAAACACCAATGTTCCATCAAGTAAGATTCCGAGGTTGTCCAAAAACATGTATTGTTCTACGTTACCTACGAAGTTGTTTCCATCCTATAAAGTGTCAAAATGTTTCATTGATATACCAAAAGGCTCCTATTTCATTGTTGTGATATTGATGATTCTGAAACACATTGTTGATGTACCAATGAGTTTTTATTACATCGTTATTGTATAGAAGGTCTATTACTTGGTTCCTATTGATGTATCATTGTTTCAAAGTATCAAAAATATGGTGGCGACCGAAATAACAATCTCAAAGATTAATTGAACTAAGTGATGGAAGTTCTCTCTTATCGGGTGGTATCCCAGGGGCATAAGCCTAGCATGGGTCGATCCCTATTTATGTGTTTATGGGTGGTATCCCAGGGGCATAAGCCTAGCATGGGTCGATCCCAGTTGATATGTACTGGAGGTAGCCTAATGGTCACAGTACAGTACAGTAATGATTACAAAGACGATAAGAACGAAGGTAAAGTGATTGAATAAATACAATGTACAGGTTGTCACAAGTTCTAGTAAGTGTGGTCCACTCCTATTACGACTTATTCACTTGTTTCTGATTTCTATTGAGCTCCTATATCATATGTGATTATCTACAGCTTTACATACTCAGTACATATTTCGTACTGACGTCCTCCACGGGAACCTGCATTTCATGTTGCAGGCACAGGTACCTCAGCTCATTCACAGCATAGATAGGAGCCAGGTCATACAGCTATTATTGGTGAGCTCCAGTTTGCTTCGGAGCTTTCCGAGTCGGTTCCTTATGTTTTGTTATTGTACAGGAGTCATGTGTGGGCGGGGGGTTTGTCCCGACCCTAGTTATGTCATGTATATCCTAGAGGCTTTGTAGACATAAGGAAGGATAAAGTCATAGAAGTTTATATAGTGATGTTATATTTGTATATGTGGTGGCCCCGACGGCCAAGTAATATATATATATATATATATTTGTGCGTGTTGTGCTGATACAGGTAATTAGACCCTTCTATATGCAACGAAGTACTGTCCAAATTTTTGGTGACATATAAGTGAAAGTACAGGTATTTGAACGGGTTCTCTCGGGCCTTCTCGGCTTCGGGTGCCAGTCCGGCCCGATGGGATTTTGGGGCATGACAATAGTCACTACCCTCTTCAACCTCAAGTCTACCACCCTTTTCCAAACCTTCATAGTATGACTAAAAACTTGATACCCCTATAGTTGTTGCAACTCTAAATGTCCCCTTTATTCTTATATAATGGAATTGTCGTACTCTATCTCCAAGCTTCGAGCATCTTCTTCGCCTTAAAATAATGTTAAATAACCTTGTCAGCCACTCCAAACCTTCCCCGCCAGTGCTTTTCCAAAAATCTACCAGAGTCTCATCTGGCCCAGTCGCCCTATCCTCACATATCCTAAGAATAACCCACTTAACCTCCTCAACCTTATACACCTATAATAACTATAATTACAATACCTCTCTAAGTTCTCCAAGTCCCCCAGCACAAAATATTTGTCCCCATCTTCATTTAAAAGTTTATGGCAATAGGACAGCCACCTCTTTCTAATGAGGCCATCTTCAACTTATGGTGTGTAATCCTCTCCCTTGATGAATTTCACTTAGTCAATGTCACAAGCCCTCTGCTCCATGGCCTTGGCAAGACTATACAACTTTTATCCCTGTCTTTCTCCTCTAAAGCCGCATATAAGCTCTCAAAAATTATTAGTTGTCATAATCGCTAACTTAGCCTCTCTCCTAGCTAACTTATACCCCTATTCGCCTGCCTCTCCTCATCATCCTTGCTTTAGCATAGGCCATCTTCTTAGTATCCACATTCCTTTTAATATCTTTATTTCACCATCAATCCCCTCGGTGCTTGCCAGATCAGCCTCTCGAGACACCCAACACCTCTCTAGTGGTCTCCCTAATGAAACTAGAAATCATCTCCTATATACTATCCACATCCCCTTTACTTTACCAAGCCCCCATAGTCATTAACTTTCCTATTTTCAAGGCATTGACCAAAGTCAAACTACCTTACTTAATTCTAGGATGATCCTCCATGCCCCTCTTCTTTTTGCACTTTTTGATTACTAAGACCATCACCAATAGCGTATGCTGGGCCGAAAGATTCCTAGGCATAACTTTACAGTCTTTACATAGCGCTCTATCACCCTTCCTAAGGAGCAAAAAGACTATCTAGGTCTTGGCCACCAAACTACTAAGGGTAATAAGATATTCCTCCTTCTTTGGGAAGCTTTAATTCGCTACCCACAACCCAAAATTCCTAGCAAAATCCAAAAGTAAAGCTCCTCCTTCATTTCGCTCCCTAAAACCAAAATCACCATGCACATCATTATAGCCTCCCGATAAAGACCCAATATGCCCATTAAAATCCCCTCCAACAAAAAGTTTCTCAATGCTCGAAACGTCTCTCACCACCTCATCCAAAACTCCTAAAATCTCTTCTTCTCTTCTTCATCCAACCCTGCTTGTGGAGCGTAGACACTAATAACATGTAACGTAGATCCTCCAATGACCAACTTAATCGAAATCAACCTGTCATTAACCCATTTAACCTTCACCACTTGTCCCCAAAGATCTTCATATACTAAGATACCTACCCCATTCCTATATCTTATACTACCTGTGTACCACAACATATACTCATCCACATCCTTCACCTTAGAGCTTACCCATTTGGTTTCTTAGACAGAAGCTATACTAATCTCTCTCCTTCTAAAAAATGTTACGAGCTCTATGGACTTACCCTGAATAGTACCTATTCCAAGACCCAACCCTCAACCTAAAAGCTCTCTTATCCCACCTGCCCTTACTACCCCTCGCCATCAACCCCAGACTAGATCCTTGACCCGACCCTAACCCATCACTAGAACTAAACCCTGCCCTAACCCCAGACCCTAGTCTAACCTCTTAACCCAGACCCCAATCCTGACCCTGACCTATTACATGACCCTAGTCTACTATCGACCCCTGCAGCCACTGCTCAATAAGGTAAGAGAAGAAAAAAGGCAAGCAAGTTGGTAAGTCTACAAAAATAAATAGGTAAGGCTAAAAAAAATCAAGAATCAATCAACCGTGTATACCAAAAACAACAAAACCAATATACAATAACGCAAGTTTAGATAAAAAACAATCAATAACAAGAACTATACTACCCACAAGAACTCTTGCCAGCTTTAGAAAGTAACACCAACAACCGCATAAGATAGCAACATGGACCCTAATAAATAGATATGTTAGTCTCAACTAATTCCTACTAAGTAACAGAGAAATGGGAATCCATTATTCCACAAGAACAGTCAAGATAATTGACAAGAAACTAAGAAAAAAATGACTAAAAATATAGATATTGAATGAGACAGGATGTATCTGCCTCTAATAGTCAAGAAACCTAGAACAAAAAATCTAGAAGAAATAAAACGAGTGCACCTAAGTGGAAGATGAAGTAAGGATATTTTCTTGAATTAATTCGTCAGATTCCGATAATTTGATGTAGAAATTAGTCACCGAAATTGTTGTTGTCACCTTTACCTACTGCTAATATCATTTTTGAAATTGATCATCGAAAAATGTATTATTCGCTGAAAAATATCCATGTGAGCCGCCGTAGTAGATGCATCGGACTTGAAGTACCTGAAAGGGGTTACAAAGCAAAGAAAAGAGAGCAGAGATAAGAAAAAAGAGTACATATCTGATTGTTTAAGAAGTAATCGGAGAATGCTTTACCGATCAAATCTAGACCTTATAGCACAAGAGATGGAGAATAGAACGATGAGATAGTCGAAATTATTAATCGGATCATAAAATTTATTCTGATGGGATGTTCAAAAATTCTATTTCGAGATGAACGAAATTAGGCGGTGAACATGGTGGCGGGCAATGAAGAAACGACTAGTGATAATGGTACAACAAAATTTTCAGTAAAGAAACGACCAGTGATAATGGTACAACAAGATTTTCAGTATTTCTTTTCTCATCCTTTTGCAATGTCACAAAGACCCTTATTTTTTGTTTCAATTTAGATGTTAGCACTTTGGCAAAAACTGTTTTTTTTGTAAAATATATAAAACTCAAAATTGTTAAAAACTGGGAGGAAGGGGAGGGAAATTTTGTGTTATAAAAATATTGCTATGCTTTGATTTTCTTAAAAAATACTATGAATTATAAATATTTTCGTGATATAGCATACCTAGGTGATTTTTTCAAAAATGCTCTGCGGCCACTTATAATTTGAATAGAAATTTAAATGAAAGATATGATTATTTTCAAATATCTGATTAGGAAAAAACAAAAAATTCCTATAAGAATATAAAACTCAAAATTGTTACAAAATAATATAGCATAGACAAGAATAATAAGCTTATTTCTCTTGAGAAATTATATTGAGGGATGGATTACAATGAGTAAGACCCCTCTATTTGTAGAGGAGAATTAACTTGATCCTTTTCTCCCAAGGGTTAGTCATTCACTCTAAATAGAATTTGGTTTCCTTTTCTCCAAGGAATAGACATTCACTTCCAAATCAAATTACATTTATAATATTCCCTCGTGAATGTCTAATTGATAGATAATGTGTCTCATCAAAACCTCACTAGAAAAAAAAATCATTGGAAAAAAATCTACTGAAGGAAAAAGAGTACACATCTTTAATAATACGTATTTCGACTGCCTCATTAATAACCTTACAAGAAAAATTTAGAGGGATAAAATCTTCAAAGCAAAAAAGACTACAACACGTATTGGCCCCCTAATAAGAACATCAATTCAAAATTTTGAATCTTCACCTTTTAATCTAGTGCATCATCTTCTCGAAAGTTGTAGTAGATAGAGACTTTGTGAACGAGTCAATCATATTATCGCTTGAATGAATCTTTAGTATGTTAATATCACCATTCTTTTAGACATGTGTGAAGAAAAGCTTTGGTGAAATATGTTTCATTCTATCTTCTTTTGTGAATCCTCCTTTTAGTTGTGCTATGCATGATGCATTATCTTCATGTAAAATCGTGGATACTTTATCAAATTTTAGATCATATTTTTCTCGAATGAGATATATCATGGACCTCAACCATACATATTTTTGGTTTACTTTATGAATAGTTATTATCTCATCATGATTTAATGAAGTGACCGTAATAGACTGCTTTGTGGACCTCTAAGATACAGTAATACCCCCACATATGAACACATAGCATACTTGAGATTGCTTTGTGTAGATCAGAAAAATACCATATATCAACATAACACATAAAATCGAGATCGGCAATCATCAGAATAAATAAGTCTATACCAATAGTCTCTTTTAGACACCGCGATATGTGTTTGATCTTATTCCAATATCTCCTAGTAGGGGTAGAACTTTGCTTTGCTAACAAACTAACCAAAAAGATTATATCAGGTCTAGTAGTGTTAGCTAGATACACTAGTGCACCAATTGCACTTAGATATGGTACTTCAGGATTAAGGACTCCGTTATTCTTTTCTTGAGGTCAGAATGAATCTCCATTCACATCAAGTGAATCAAATAATCAACAACGTACTTAATGGATATGATCCATCCATATTCTTTATAAAAACATATGTGCAAATTGCATCATTCATATAAACTTCCTTTGATAAATAATCACTAAGACGGTTATGCCATATGCATTCAGATTGCTTCAAACTATACAATGATCTTTGCAATCTAATTGAATATATTTATCGATACTTTGAGTTATATGCTTTAAGCATCTTATATTATTAGGGAAATTTCATGTATATCTCATTATCAAGTGTTCTATATAGATATGTTGTAATCACATCTATCAAATGCATTTCAAGCCTCTCATGAATAGTGAAACTAATAGGGTAATGCAATGTTATTGCATCCATAACTGGTGAGTATGTCTCTTCATAATCTTTTCACAATCGACATCAGGCCTTTGTGAAAATCCTTGTGCAACAAGGAGTGCTTTATATTTTTGTATTTTATTTTTCTTATTTTTTTGCATAAGGACTCATTTATAGCCAACAGGTTAATGCCATTAGGTTTTCGAACTATAAGTTGAAAAATTTCACGCTTGACAAGTAAATTCAACTCTAATTGAATTGTTTCTTGCCATTTTGGCTAGCCATTTCTTTGTCAATATTCTGTGATAGATTGAGGTTAAAGATCCTCACTATCTTGCATGATTTTGTTGCAACATAATATGTAAAGACATAATCCATCATAATTTTTGATCAATTCAAATTAGTTTCTGCATCATTTGAATTTATGGATAGTTTCTCATTTTCTTAAGTCACAGGCTCATTGATTCCTTCAGATATATTAAAATTACTCAAATCTTAAACTTTCATACGCGATTCTTTTGTAGTGTCATCTTGACCATTTTTTTCTAGAATTTCGATCCTTAGAATTCAATGGTCTACCCCACTTCAGACGTTCTTTGAATTCATTGACCACGACACTAGTGGATGGTCCTACAAGAACCTCAATTAGAATGACGTTCTTTATAAAAATATTTGACTTAGTAATATCTTTCAATTCTGTAAATACATCAGGTATTTGAATTCTTCAAGAATTTTTATATAAATTTTATCAAGTGACAACATCCAGTATTGAATGTGTGATATTTTTTAATATCTGAACTATAGGTCCAATAAGCTTTATGCATATCAAATGTATCATTTCACTTGATAAATATTTTGACGTTAGCATACATAAATAGACGTAGAATTCAGATTCTCGTAATCTTTTACAATATTATGTCATATTGTATCAAATATATCATCGGCGATATATCATTTCGCATTAATTCGCAATGTGACATAATATTTTGAGATATCATCAATTTATTATTTTCAGGTACCTGAACCTCTCATAAGGTTTCAGGAAGTGTTATGTTGTAGGCTCTTCAAGAGTACATTGCCAATGATCATTTAGTTCTTTTTTTCAAAAATTATTGCGATTAGAACCGATTGATCTACCATGCTTCATGAATACAATAGACTTTGTCCTTTAGGGACATTCAATTTGGAGCATTTATAGCTAAATATGAGATCAATCTTGGATCAGCAAATGCTCCTAGCATTTAAATTTGAATTATATTATGAATGGGGATCATATTGATGATATTTCACAACATATTTTCTAGCTGCTTATTATCTCCCCCAATGATACAAAAATTAACATGTATCTTAATTAACTTTAGAGAATCCATCTTTATGCATCATGGTATATCCATTAATTGTACACCTCACGTTAAAAATTACTAGATGGGATATTTTGATTACTGACCTTGAACCAATTGAGAGGGAGGGATTAATCATGATTTATTAGTTCAATGCTACAAGTGTTATTGTATGCAATAAATCATATTTCAAACCAACACATGAAGCTTTGTTCTCATAAGCATTGATTCAACTACTTATCGGAAGCATTCAACGTCAAATCAACATTATCAAGATAAATTATCTTAATTGCTCAATTTGAAAATGATACTCTTGACTCAATTTATATTGAGGAAGCAACTTTATGAATGTCAAACTGTATATTGACTATAAACGTACATCATTGATGCATCTATTTAATATATCACATGACAAGTGAACAAGCACTTATTCACCTTTTATACTTTTCAGAATTTAAGGGATCCAATCCCAGCATTAGTTGATCTAATCAACTTATCATGAGAACAAACAGTATAAAAGAATTCTTTGAAGAATCTTTTAAAGGTGAGTCATGATTTCATCACCGCTAGTGTCTACATCAGTTTTGTTAAATATTGTCACATTTAATTCACTTGTCTGTAGCATTTATCAAAAGTTCTCATTCTTTAAGAATGGAACATAATTATTTAAACTTGCCTTAAACCTATCAAATTATGATAGCTTATAGCCTCTTTTAAGATATTGCTACTTCAGGAACAAATTGAGATATACATGTAATGTGGAAAATTTTTCTCTGACATATATTGTTCCTCCCTCCACGCTTATATTCGTATATTCAGTCAGTTATATATTATGCACTACTACCACATTCACTTCAGAAAATGGAGCATATTTAATGTTATATGTTTCATGACTCTTCATCAAAAATATATTATTTTGCCTTAGCCATTATTATATCATCAATATAGTGCATTGAGATACAAACTCAACATCTTATTCATATAAAGTCATTTTAGACTATAAATCAATAAGACTTAAACCCAACATCTTATTATCATGGTACAACGAGACTCTAACCAGATATCTTACTCTTTTACTGTGACGCGATTTGAATTCACCATCTTACCTTTCACCAATAATTTAATGGGCCAAATATATATATTCAAAGACCAATAATCCAAAACCATACAATATATATAAGTTGACTTTTCTAAAAAAAAAAAAAAAAAAACAGGACGAATGGAATCTGTATGCGTACTAAGGGCAACCTGAATTGACCAAAAACATTATGCATTAATATGCAACTTATACGTTTGAAACATAAGAAACGTAAAATACCTTTATTCCTGACCAAAAATGAGTCTCAAGATTAAGCAAATATTACTTACTCTTAACCTCTTCTCTGCTTAGAAGTTCGACGATACCATAGTGGAATATCCCACAACCCAATTTATAATTCCCCATTTAGTTAGAGCACGAGAGAAAACTTTTTTTTTTTTTTTCTGAGAGATTGTATTGAGTGATGAATTACAATGAATAGAAACATTCTATTTATAGAGAAAAATTGATTTCATCCCTTTCTCCCAAAAATTAGGCATTCACTTCCAATAAAATTTGATTTTTCTTTTTTTCAAGGAATAGGCATTCACTTCTGAATCAAATTAGACTTAGAACAGAAATAAATTTCATATTGTTCCTATCTATCAATTTCTAACTTATCTCGTTTTCCATCTTTTTGGCCCCGAAACAATTATTCGTCCACCAAAGGGCTAAGTCCCTTCACCAATGGAAAAGTTCAAATTGCTTCAATGAGGTGCATCAACTAATGCTACCTCCATTTTTAAATAAGTACTCCTTTTGGATTGAACACACCATTTAATAATGACTAACTCCTAGAAAATAAAAGATCTTTACCAAGTTACTCCTAATTAAATTTATGTCGTTTCAAGTTGACATTAATTACATTAATCTAAACAAGAACAATTTTTTTTTTTTAAAAAAACAATTTATTCTTGAAGGCTTGAATAAATATTTATTTAGGAACAAAATCAAAAGACAAAAATTGCACTCATTTTAGAAACAGGGAAGTAATAAACAACTCGTGGACCCAAAAGGTTGAAACAATTGAATGTTCGCTTTAAGATGCAGAAATTAAACATGCAACGGATATTTGGTAGCTTGGCTGGTACTTGAGAAATGATGATTTTACTTCAAGATTAAAATGCTTAGGAAGTAGATTGAGAAAGTTAAAACTGTGAAACGATTGTTGTGGACTTCAAAATTAAACGATTGATCTGAACTTAGCAGGAATAATCAGAACGCTAAGGGAAATAAGCTAGCTTAGGAAGAAAAGGAATAACTAGGGATTTCTTATTCCTATCTACCTACAAGTTGAGCCTTTCTAATGCTGACATATAAGCTAGCATTTGTCTTCAAATATTTATTTGACTGAAATTTGATCAAATTCAAATTTGATCTTCAAATATCCAAAAATTGGCCATGGGTTTTTGGGACTTTAACTCACAAAACTTGAAAACTTTTTTCAAATAAAATGTATATCCAAACACAACTTCAAAAACTCAAGATATTCAAGTTTCAACTTTAAAATCTTTAACCAAACAAAAGCTAAAATAGACAAATTCACCTAACTTATTTGGGGGCCAAACTGTAAACTTATAAGTATTCAACTAAAATAAATCCCTCTTATCTGTCAGGTACACCTCTGCAGGCCCAAAATACTCTACTCCTATGCATGTATTCTTTTGAATATTTCAGCGCACACCATTTCAAATCCATATCAATGCAAATAATCATTAATTAGCAGTTTGACTCCACATAACATAAAGAGTTACAACATGGTTAGTGTTGAATGAATGTTACACGGAAACCATAAATACCAGCAATATAATTTTCTGGATCTGCAAATATTTTGACTTCATGATATTCAGTTAGCCAAAGGATGGATACACCTGACATCGGCATGCAACTTTGAATTTCAAAGAGAATCCAAATGAGTTCTCAGCACTTGAACAGCTTGGGATCCCACACAAAGAGGGGGAAGAAGCAACTGAAGTAGAGCCAACTGATTTGCGTCTTCAGCAAAACTACTGTTTCATATCTCATTGTGACCAAGAATCACAGCTCTTGTTAACTCACTTCTGTACAAAGTTAAGACGACAGATTGAGGGGTTCTTTGTTCGGGACATGACTAGCAAGATACAGAGAATAAATAAGGTTGAAATTTCTTGAGTAAAAATAATTGATGCATGTACTTCTACTTGCTGCAGCAACCAATGAACTTCCAACTAAATGAAAATTACAATTACAGATTCTTCTCTCCGTTGTCATCTGAAATTAGATCTTCCAGTTCATCAATAATGGCATCATAGCAGAAGAGGTATTGATCCTGGAACATAATAGAGTTTAGATACTAAGCGTAATAAAACTAAACTATAAAAGAGTCACTGAGAATACTGGAACATGATCATAAGTTCACATTCAAGCCTGTTGCTGATCTACAGTAGTTTAGGCAAGGCCAAATAGAACTATCCTTGTGATAATGGGGAGCCCCTTAACAGTAGAGCACACTATGATTTTACACTTGTAAGGAAGATGAGTGTACACGTAGGCGCATGTCTTGGTGCCAATTACTTGAGCTTCACCTAGTTTCAGGATTTAAACACACCTCAAGCAAGCCTTTCACATCACTGATACTCTGAGGGTATACGGAGGGTTAAAAACAATAGCTTATCCTTTACAATATGTTTACGTAACATGAACTCACTATGTTCTGTACCAGCAATCAGCTATTGTTTTCAGAAGAGAGCTGGATGTTGTCTGCTACTTTAAAAAATCAGAAATTATTCTGCAGTAGTCTTATAAGCAGTAGGTAGTTAAAATGAAGCCAAAAAAAGAAAGAGGAAGCATATTAGAAAAAATTGAACAGGGCAAGAAAAACTGAACAGGAACCGTACCATGGTCTGGACCATCCCAATTCGCTGAGACCTAAAAATGGCTACTGTATTGACAATGTCGAGAGCAGACATATCTCCACCCAGTATTCTCTGGATGGTATTATGGATTGTGCAATATGTTCCAGTCCTGCCGATACCTGCACTGTAACAAGAGAATGAGGTGTCAGGTTATACAAACAATTAAATATAGAATTTTTAAAAGCACAATTACAGGATAATGATCAGAGAAACCTGCAGTGTACTACAATTGGTCCAAGACTGAGAGGCACATTATACGTTAGTTTCAGAATCTCACGAACAGCAAATGTGTCTCTTGGAACTCCATGGTCAGGCCATTCAGGATACTGAATGTGCAAAACACGCAAAGGTGGTTCTTCTGACTGGCACATAGTAAGAGAAGCAGATCAGGTATGTTTTCTTATCTCCCCCATACCACAGCAAAAAATCTAGCAAAGTTGAGTTTATATAGATATGGCTATTGGTGCTGGAAGAGAGGGGAATAGCACAACATTATCCCATCAGGTCCAGCTAAAATGGGCTGGGTCTTACAAGGGAGAGAGGAACCAAATTTGAAGGAATGAGTATAAGCAATCGTAGCCGACCCCAACTTGTTTGGGACTGAGGCGTAGCTGTTGAGTATAAGCAATCCCACCAGCACATCTATCTTGTACCTACTATAATGTAAAATATGAAAGCATACACATATCACTAATGCAGATAACAACCGTAATCTAATTGGCAGGATGGACCAGGAAACCTTCACCTAAAACCAAGTGTTTTTCTATGACTTATCTAGCACTGATCTTGGATGTTTCGTGTTTACATGTGCTGCTGGCACAGAAGCAGCGTCATGTTAATAATGAGAAACATTCTGCAACCACAAGCTTCTGGAGCATTTAGCTATGCATTGACAAGTGGTTCAGACAGCATATTAAATTAAGATATCTAGTTTCAGATGGTCGGGCCCTTCCCCGGACCCTGCGCATAGCGCGAGCTTTAGTACACCGGGCTGTCCTTTTTCTTTATATATCTAGTTTCAGATACTCTGAAGGTGAACTCCGACCTCCACAGTAAGCTCAGCATTGCGGAAGCAATAGGATTTTCTCTCATCACAGCTCTGTATTTGGAGAATCACTCAGTAAGTTAAGCCCAAGACATGGCAGCTACAAAGCTGATTGGCTGAAAACTTAGCACGTAAACAGTGAATAGACAGAGACTTCTATACATCCGAGAATCAGTCCTTTGACATTAGAAAACATCTCGTATAATGAATACTGTTAAGAATGGATCGAGAGAAGGAAATTCTTAGTCAAGAGATTGACAGTCAGCAGAAAGATCCTATTATGGATCTGTCGAAGATTATGCTAGCATCCGAAGGAAGAGTGGAGATCTATAGGAAATTGACCGAGAAGGAACAAGCACATTAATATGTAGTGCCACAATACTTTAACAGGTATGGAAAGTTGATGAGTATGCTTTCCAGCGAGTCTGAAGAAGTGATTATCGTGCCAGATTCAGAGACAAGGGTTAAGAGACTAACTAGTCCTTTCAGCAGATTTCCTATGCTGAAGCAGCCCAGTTAAATAGCCGGCCAGAAGTGAACAAAGAAGCATCAGTGATATCACAGAGTTTGTGTCACTGAGGTAGACGAGAGCAGAACAAAGGAAAGGAGAGAGTTCCTTGGTGGGTATCTGCTTGGCAAATTTAAAGGTGTCAAAAATGAGATACCCAGATGTTCTGAAATCCGCAATGGGCTTTAGACAGATGGAAATAGATAGGACTCGGTATGAATATACTCTTCATGCCAGAAGATATGATGAAGATCCTTGTATTAGAAAACATATAGATAGAATATACAGATAGAAAAACATTCAGATACCAAGAAATTATGATATACGTAAAAATGATAAGCACCGTATTGGTATAGAGGACCGGGTCTCTTTTGTGGAGACCCATATTTTGGTGTAGGTTCTCTCCTTTTTGGTATACTACTTGTATATGGGTTTTCCCCAGTGGTCAATAGCATCCTTTACCTTGTCCACAAAAAAAAAAAACCCAAACTAGGAATAAATATCAACCAGTTATTAGACAACCTGAGATACCCTACAGGAATTTACTTAAATAATGAAATGGTTATGTGATGGATCAAATATTTATTTGGTTATTGCAAAAACTTTGGAGACTAAAGGGTTAAGGTAGAGCAGGACCAAGACAGAGCATTTGAAGTGCAAATTCAGTGATGTGATGCATGAGGTAGGAGTGGAGGTGAGACTTGACACACAGACTATCCCCAAGATAGATAGATTCAAGTATCTAGGGTCATAATACAGGGAAGTAAAGATATCAACGATGATATGACACATCGTATTGATGCGGCGTGGATGAAGTGGTGGCTTGCCTCTAGAGTCTTGTGTGATAAAAAGGTACTGCCGAAACTCAAAGGTAAATTCTATATAGACGTGATTAGGCCTAAATTGTTGTATGGGGTGGAGTGTGGGCCAGTCAAGAAATGAAATCCCATCACCAGAAGATGTTGTGAAGATAACGATGTTGAGGTGGATGCGTGGTCATACTAAGAGCAATAAGATTAGAAATGAGGATATTCGGGATAAGATTGGAGTGGCCTCCGTGGTGGACAAGATGAGGGAAGCGAGACAACAATTGTTTGGACATGCTAAGAGGAGATGCGTTGACGCACCAGTAAGGAGGTGCGAGAGGTTGGATATAAAGGGTATGAGAAGAGGCAGAGGTAAATCGAAGAAGTACTGGGGAGAGGTGATAAGAAAGGATATGACACAGATTCAGGTTACCGAGGACATGATCTTAGACAGGAGGATGTAGAGGACACATACTAGGATAGAAGGTTAGTAGGTAGTGGAGTGTTGTCTTGCTTAGGTTGGTTGGTGTTTTTCAGTGTACTAGTTGTATTATTGTAGTTCTAGTTTTTGCTATTTATCATTGTCTATTATTGTTTTCGATAATCTATCCTAGTATGTTGTTTATTGTGTTTCGATTATTGCACTATTTTGTTGTTGTTTTTGCCTATGTTGCTTGGACTCTTCCAAAATGTCGATGAGTGTGTGTCAGATTCGCTAAAACTAGTGTATTTTTAGAGAATTTGACATGGGTGCGGCATTGAAAGTGAAGAATCTGCACAACTTAGGTTTTTGCTCAATTCTTATGGACTTTGCCTTGTTTTCTTGTTATTTGCTAGATTTTCTTCACTATCTCCTTCTTCTTGGTACCTGGATTTGCTGCACTTGAGCCGAAGGTCTTTCAGAAACAACCTCATTACCTCTAAGAGGTAGTGGTATGGTCTCCGTGCACTCTATCCTCCCCAGACCTCACTTGTAAGATTTCACTAGGTATGTTGTTATTTGTAAAAAAAGATATGGCTGCTAACAAGGAAATAGTTAAGATACAAAGAGACAAAATCAAATATATAGGGTGTGTTGGCTTATGAGTTTTGGAAAATGTTTTCCAAATCAACTTATTTTCCTCAAATCTAAAGAAAATGACTCCCTTCAAAAAGTAAGGAAAACATTTTTCAAAACTCTTTTTCAACCTCACTCTTAAAGTTGAAATATTCATACAATTCTCAAAATCACCCACCCCTACTCCGACCCCTAATCCCCTACCCCCACCCCATCCAAAAAAAAAATATTTAAAACATTTTTCTTACCTTATCCTCCTACACAAAACCCTACTCTCCCCCCCCCTCCCCCTCCCCTCCAAAAAAAGATATTTAATTTTGTTAAAAAAAAATCAAATTTTTTCTTACCCCTTACCCGACCCCCACCCCTACCAATCCCCTCCTCCCCTCTAAAAAAAAAAATTAAATTTTGTAAATTTATTTTTTGAAAAATTTTAAATTTTTTTCTTACCCCACCCTCACTCCCCTACCCCGACTCCCACCATTCAAAAAAACTATTTCAAGTTTTTTTCTTACCTCATCCCATAACCCAAAACTCAAAACCCTACTCCCTTAAAAAAAATATTTAAATTTTAAAAAAATATTCAAACTTTTTTCTTTCCCTTCGCTACCCGACCCCACCCCCATCCCACCTCTACCAAGCTCCCTCCTCCCCTCCCCCTCCAAAAAAAATTAATCTTTTTCTAACCCCACCCCCATCCTCACCCCACCCCCCACCCCTTCCCCAAAAAAATTAATTTATTTAAAAAAAAAAAATTCTTACCCCACCTTTACTACCTATTTTGACAACTTCAACCTCCACCTACCAACCCGCTCCCAAAAAATTTTTAATTTTTTTAATTTTTTTTTTTAAAAAAAATATTCAAAACTCTCTTCTTATCCTATTCGTTCTCATTGTTTTTGTTAAATATATACAAATACTTTAAGAAAATATATACTACCTCCGTCCCATTTTATGTGTCGCTATTTGATCGGACATGGAGTTTAAGAAATAAGGGAAGACTTGGTAATATTTACCAAATTGTCCTTTATCAAAAAATGTGCTAGTGTCTTTTTTTAATTAAGTGGGACCAACAAGGATAAAAGTGGAATTGTATCTTTAAATAATCGCTAAATAAGAAAAGATGACATTTTTTTTGGGACGGACTAAAAAGGAAATGATGACACATAAAATGGGACGGAGGGAGTATTTACCCAATTTCTATAACGAACACAAGAATATACTTAAGAAACAACTTATTTTTTTAAAAAATGTTTTTCCTCCTTCATATTGAACACACCCTAAAAAATGTATATTTTAGGGTCAAAAATTAAAATGTATTTTTATTCTTTAGCTAAGCACTAAAATGTATTTTCTGAAAAATATTTTTTTTATTCACCAATCAAACACTAGAAAACATTTCGGAAAAATATTTTCCATCCACCAACTAAACATAAGAAAACAAGTAAGAAACCAACTTATTTTTCAGGAAAACATTTTCCTTCATGTATGAAAGAAAAAAATTTCTGAAAAGTGTTTTCCAATTTTCTCATATTTGGTTGGCTTAAAGTTTTCAAAAAATATTTTCCAAATCAACTTATTTTCCTCAAATCTAAGAAAAATGACTTCCCTTCAAAAAGTAAGGAAAACATTTTCCAAAACTCTCTTTCAACCTCATTCTTAAGTTGAAATATTCATCCAACTCTCAAAATCAGTCACCCCTACTCCGACCCTCAATCCCCCACCCCCTACCAACCCCCATCAAAAAAATTTATTAAATTTTTTTTTTCCCACCCCCCCTTGCTCCCCTACCCCTACCCCTACCCCCCCACACCCCAAAAACAATAATTTGTTTTTAGAAAAAAACAAAATTATTTTCTTACCCCACCCTTACTACCTATATTTTGACAACCCCAACCCCCTCTCCAAAAATAGAATAATTTTTTTAATTTGATTTTTAAAAAAATATTCAAAAGTTTTTCCTTATCTCATTCTCATTGTTTTTGTCAAATATATACAAATACTTTTAGAAACATATACTTATCCAATTTGCATAACGAATACAAGAGTATTAAGTAAGAAACAACTTGTTTTTTTAAAAAACGTTTTGCCTTCTTCATATCGAACACACCCAAAAAAAAAATATTTTTTGGGGTCAAAAATTATTTTTCTAAAATACATTCTTACGCTTTAGCTAAACACTAAAATGTATATTTTGAAAAATATTTTTTTATTCACCAACCAAACACTAGAAAATATTTTCAATCCACCAACCAAACATAAGAAAACAAGTAATAAATCAACTTATTTTCCAAGAAAATATTTTCTAGGAAAATATTTTCCATGGAAAACATTTTCCTTCGTACTAACACACCCATAAAAAGGCTAAAAGAAAATTACATTGTACAGGAAATGAGGAAGTAGGAGCATATCATTGTACATTATCCAGAGAAAAACAAAAATAATAAGAAATATAAAAAATATAAGTGGAAAAGATAGAAAGCATCAGTGTCATCCAATGTCAGACAGATTCAAGATAAGACGGACAAGAGAGGATTTGGACAGATCAGAGGGCAGCACATGACTTAAAGGAAGTTGTGTGAGTTAGTGGACGTAAGGCAGCAGTAAAAACAAGAATGGTGAAGAATGAAAACTACCATATTCAGCGTGCAAGACCAGTTGCAAAATCTATTATAAAAACGAAAACTACATTCGTTCTCAAGTAATCAGATGTTTCTTTACCAGACATCAAATTTAATAGAACAGAGCTTATAACAGGACACTGAATCAGGTATTGTAATACAATGCAAGCTGGGCATACAAACAATTCAGAATTAAGTATGAAACAGTCAAATTCAACCATCTCCATCACAGATATTGCTTAAAAGATCATCTTAAGCTGATCCCAAACTCAACATTCAATGAGAAGATGAGATCTTTTTCATTCATGTGTATTTCTTGTACCATACAAGGGCTGACAACAATTTACTAACCTCAATATAGTTCACCTCCAGAATTCGCATTGCTAAAGAGGTATCACTCGTTATATATTTTGTCACAATACATATATTGCCAAATGTTCTAGGCCCATCCTCTGCCTGAAAGTAATCCCCACACTTCACCATCTGCATTTGTTTTCACAAAGGAGAAGGTAAATAATAAAACTGCTAAAATTGAATATAGGTCAATAGGAATCACTTATATTTCAAGTGGGAACTCACTAGAACAAAATGCTAAAATAGACACAGCAGTTAAGAAGTCTTAAAACAGACAAAAGGAAGGAATAGCAGTTCCCATACTGGTCAAAAAGTTACAGACTTGAGATACAGGCCATGCAGAGAGAATACATCTTTCTACCATTTCATGCTTCCATTTATCTGGTAAAATTTGGACACGCAAATTGAGACAACAAACGAGGCATAAATCATATTCAGAAAGGCAACAAGGGTTTTCTACATCAGACTCCTCCAATCCTCCTAAGATCATATGACCCGGTGGTCAACCCTGATGCCCTAGTCCACCAAATCATGAGACAACACTATTGTATTAGAGAAAGTACAAAATCCATCAGCCTTCGGGGTGTTTCTAAGATGCTCTTGAAATACAAAATGAAATCCAAGATAAATACAAATCCAGCAAAAAATGATGTCCCAACAAAATGAATAGGAGACTCCTTTGCTGAAAGAGAAAACTCTAATTTAAACCATTTGTCTTGAATTCTAATTCTATATGGAATTCAAAATATAGAGAACATCTAGTAGATTTTACTTTTATTTTTATTATGCGTAATATTGGCCTGAGATATGACGTCTCTCTCTCTCTAATGTCTCTATCTAACATTCACGTCGTCTTTTGACGTGACCGGATCTACTCCGGCGACACAGACCCCGGCGACTTAATAGTGCCGGCGATCAGGTAAGTATCTCTCTCCCTTCTGTCTCTCTCTTCCCTTTCGCCTGCCCTTTTATAGCGTCGGCGAGTGTGGACTGCCGTAGTTTCAACGCCGGTAACGGTAGGATAGTGAGACGCGTCGGCCTCAGGCGAGAGGCGGAACAAAGAAAAAATAAAAGGCGCACAGCTTTCTGCAACCGAGTAGGTCGGACTTCCGACGATCGCCGGTGGTGACTGCGACGGGCCCAGAGCAACAGCTTGTACTCCCACCAAGCTTGGTGACATTCAAACCAGATTAGATCCAGCGATTGTCCGGCGAAACTCCGGCGACAATATTCCAACGACCAATTTCGACACCAATTTGCCAAAATCCAACAAAGAAAGCTCGAGCAAAGAACTTTGATCTATAAATGTGGCCGGTGACTTCTAATCTTGAAACTTTGTTTTATCTTATCTTACTATTTCTGTATCTTGACTTATTTCCTTTAAATTTGATCTCTTTTAAATTGTTGTGGCCTATCTGCTTATTGGTATTGGTGTTTAGTGTTTGTTGTTCTTGGTCTTTGGCTGTGTAGTGCTTCACGTGCGCCTTATTGCTTTTGCTGTGTTTTCTTAGTTGTTTCTTTACTGTTTTCGAGTAGTGGCTTTGAAGGTTGATGGTAGACTAGGGTCATGTCCTGGGGGGCTGGGGGTGGGGTCGAGGGCAGGTGTTGGGTTGGGGATGGGGTATGGGGTGGAGCGTGGTAGGAAAGGGGTTAAGTGTGATGTGAGAGATGATAGATTGAGGGCAGGGTCTTATAACATAGGGACCCTTCTGGGTAAGTCCATAGAGCTTGTGAAGATTCTTAGAAAGAGGAGGATCAATATTGTGTGTGTCTAGGAGACCAAGTGGGTAGGGTCTAAGGCTAGGGATGTGGATAGGTACAAGTTGTGGTACTCGGGTAGTGACAGGCGTAGGAATGGGATAAGATAGGTTTCTTAGTAGATGAAGATCTTAGGGGGCAGGTAGTGGAGTTTAAGAGAGTTAGTGATAAGTTGATGTCGATTAAGTTGGTCATTGGAGGGTTTACTCTGAATGTCCGTAGTGCTTATGCGCCTCAAGTAGGCTTAGATGAGGAGGAGGAGAAGAGGAGATTTTGGGAGGTCTTAGACGAGGTGGTTAGTAGCGTTCCTAGCTCTGAGAAGATTTTCATAGGAGGGGATTTCAATGGGCACATCGGGTCTTTGTCGAGAGGATATGATGATGTGCACGGAGGCTTCCGTTTCGGGGATAGGAATGATGAGGGAAGTGCACTTTTGGATTTTGCGAGGGCCTTTGAGTTGGTGGTTGTGAATTTGAGCTTTCCAAAGAAAGAGGATCACCTGATTACCTTCCAAAGCAGGTTTGCTAGGACCCGATTAACTTTTTGCTGCTTAAGAAGGGGGATAAAGCGTTGTGTAAGGATTGTAAGGTCATTCCAGGTGAGAATCTTGCGACCAGCATAGGCTGCTGGTGATGGAATTGGTTTTCAAGAAGGGAAAGAAGAGAAGAGGCGGGGAGGGTTGACCCAGAATTAAGTGGGGTGGCTCGACTCAAGTTACTGCGCTGGAGATAGGGCATAAGGTAGAAGGGATGGGGATGTGGATAGCATGTGGGATAGGGTTGCCTGTTGCATTAAAGAGACGGCTAGAGAGGTGTTGGGTGTCTCGAAGAATCGTTCTGGTCAGCATCAGGGGGATTGGTGGTGGAATGGAGAAGTGGATAGCATGTGGGATAGGGTTGCCTGTTGCATCAAGGAGACGACTAGAGAGGTGTTGGGTGTCTCGAAGGGCTGTTCCGATCAGCATCAGGGGGATTGGTGGTGGAATGAAGAAGTTAAAAAAAGGTGGAGACAAAGAAGATGGCTTACGCTAAGTTAGTTGAAAGTAAGGATGTAGAAGAGTAGCGGGAGAACTGGGAGGAGTATAAGTTAGCTAAGAAGCAAGCTAAGTTAGCAGTTACGACAACTAAGACAGCAACATTTGAAAGCTTGTATGCGGGATTAGAAAAGAGATGTGGGGAAAAGAGGTTGTTTAGGCTTGCTAAGGCTAGGGAGTGTAAGAGTTGTGATCTTAATCAAGTGAAGTGCATCAAGGGGAGGATGACAGAGTATTGGTGGAGGATGTTCACATTAAGAAAAGATGGCAATCGTATTTTCATAGACTCTTGAACGACGAAGGGGACAGAAACATTGTGTTAGGGGAGTTGGAACACTCAGAAAAGTGTTGTGATTTTGGCTATTGCCGGTGTTTTAAAGTGGAGTAGATCAGAGAGGCTATTCGCAAGATGCAAAGGGGTAGAGCGACGGGGCCTGATGAGATTCCAGTAGATTTTTGAAAGTTTAGTGGTGGGGCAAGTTTAACGTGGCTGACTGAATTGTTTAACGGGATTTTCAAGACAACAAAGATGCCCGAGGTGTGGAGATAGGGTATGATGGTTCCTTTATATAAGAACAAAGGTGACATTCAGAGTTGCAACAACTATCGGGGTATTGAGTTGTTGAGTCACACGATGAAGATTTGGGAGAGGGTGGTTGAGCGGAGGTTGAAGAGGATCGTGTCTATTTCTGAGAATCAATTTAGTTTTATGCCTGGTCGCTCGACGACGGAGGCAACTCACCTGGTGCGGAGACTGGTGGAGCAGTTTAGGGAGAGGAGAAAGGACTTATATATAGTGTTCATTAACCTAGAAAAGGCGTACAACAAACTGCCTAGAGAGGTTCTTTGGAGATGCTTGGAGGCGAGAAGAGTCCCAGTGGCATATATCAGATCGATTAAAGACATGTATGATGGGACAAAAACTCGGGTGAGAACAGTGGGGGGAGATTCAAAGCATTTCCTTGTTTTGACAAGGTTGCACCAGGGATCAACTCTTAGCCCGTTTTTATTCGCCTTGGTGATGGATGTGTTGACGCGTCGTATTCAAGGAGAGGTGCTTTGGTGTATGCTTTTTGCGGATGATGTAGTTTTGATTGATGAGACGCAGACCCCACTATGTAAGAATATAGTGGGTTAAATGAAAAATATATAGAGAACTTCTAGTATATTTTTCTTTTTATTATTATTTTGCAAAATATTGGCCTGAAATGAGAATAGAGAAACATGGTTAGTGAGAATTCATATAGCCGATCCCTAATTTATTTGGGACTGAGGCGTTATTATTGTTGTCGTTGTGATTGAATAGCAATTTGACCCAACAATCGGATATGTTAATTCTTATGGCAACAATTTCTCCCTCCAAGCTATACTTTCATCTCTAAATCACAAACTTGCCAATGCGTAATGTCCACTGGGATTACTCAATATCAATTTAGAATACTCAATCGAAGCCCAAGCTCATGCATATTTGAATAAAGAAGAATAGGTACAGGTAAACAAGTGATGTACATTAAAGTGACGCTACTTCAAGAAGGCATTTCACAAGAAGTCAAGCTAAGGACCTTCAAGCATTTCAAGCTTTATGGATGAAGATGAAATCTTTGGAAGGTTCTAATATGGATGACTTGAAGATATTTAATATACAAAGCGTCTACCATTTAAATTAGATTGTAATTTAAATGAAGGGCAATTTGGTATTTCTTTACTTCTTCTAACCCTTAGTATAAATACTTAGCTATTAGGATTGAACAACTAGTTTTTGAAGATTGAAAATTCGTGTCTCCTTTGAGAGCTTGAGAACCCTTTGTTGAATTTCTAACACTTGTCCTAGGATTTGCAAGTAAGGTTACTACCTTCTTAAGGACTCTAATAGATTAAGTACTTTTAGTTCTCAATTAAGTGGTGTTTTGGTTAGTTTCACCATTACATCTTTTAATTGTTTGAATCTAATTGTACCTATCTTTCTTTAATTTTTATCTTTAATTTCTATCTTGCTTCTATCTTTTTGTTTCACATCAAATTAGTATCAAGAGCCTGGATTAGATCTGTTTTCACAAATCTAAGTCCTGGGGTTTAGATTTATTTTTTTAAAAGAGAAAATCCAAAAAAAAATCAAATTTGATTAAATGTTGTTTGATATTATTCCTTGAGTTAAATGTTGTTTCCTAGTTGAGAAAAACAATGAATACATGGCTCAAAAAAATATTGAAAGTCATGTCGAAGATGAAACTTGAAAATGGGTTTAATTGATTTGGTGTTTGGTTAAAGAAATTGTTGGTTAGAAGTTGTTGATAGAGTTGTGGGAAAGTTTTATTTCAAATTTGAGCTCATTTGTTTGGGTATTGAAGAAGATGAATTTGAGAATTACAAAGTAGTCCAAATCTTTTAAACTTGTTTTCTCTTCTTTTCTTGTTAATTCTAGCTAGTTTACTTTGAGTTTTAATTCATACTTAATGATAAACTAGTTTGTGTCAGTTTAATTTATTTGTGTCAAATTATTTCATGTTTTTTTCTTTCATTTCATTGTATGCTTATTTGTTTCCTTGTCCTTTAGTTTTAATTGTCCTTTCTTGATTACATAAACTCCACTCCATCCCGAAGAAGCAGTACCACTTGTAAATTATTTGAGAGTGCTGACTCTCAACCTTCGGTTATTCAAGAGTGGCAAAAACAAGAGTGGAATGAGTTCATTTGAGGGTGGCGTTAAAAGCCTTTGGCCTTTAGAGTGATACACCAATGTGAATGATAAAAAGAGGGAAACATGATGTGAGTGAGTGGTGAGGAACTCTTTTTACTAACTTTTTATTTATTTTTGTAGGTACAATGACTCAATTGGAGGGAGAATCCTCTAGCAAAATGGAAATTTTGCTTCAAAAACTATTGGAAGAAATGACAGATATGGAGAGAAAATTGGAAGATGTGGATAGAAGGGTGAGAAATCAAGAAATGGCAAAGCAGCCACTTGATGTTTTCAATCCCATTGAGGGAACAAGTAAGACTCCTCTTGATACAACTCTATCCCGCATAGTGGTAGTGCAAGATACCCTCTCTCCTAATGCTACTTTACCAAAAGTTTGCAATCAAGCAACACTTCCAAAGGAGGAAAATCAACAAAGAAAACTTCCACCACAAGACAATAAAACTCAAATGAGAGTCCAACATAACCTTGAAGAGCATGATTCTTTTGATGGTGATAATTATGATTATGGAGTCAATGATCAAGTTCAACAAGAGAGGTTAGGTGGGAGAGGAATAAGATGAGGGAATGGAGGGAAGCATCCGGTTGATGGTAGAAAATACAATAGAAGGAATGATAATGACGATCGAGGATTCAACATCAAGATTACCTTCCGTTCTTCAAAGGAAGTAGTGAGCCGAATGAATATCTTGATTGGATTTTGAAACTTGAAAGGCAATATAATCTCAATAATTTGAGTGATATTGAAAAAATGAACTACGCTATAAGTCACCTTGAGGGTTTTACTTCTACAAAGTGGGAGAAAATTGGAAGAGATGCTTTGGTGAATAGAGACTTTGTTACAAGTCGGAATGACATGAAAAGGCATATGAGAGAAAGGTTTGTGGGTCAAGATTATGAACAAAATACACTCAAAAAGTACTTCAACAAGAAAGCAAGAGTATAGAAGAGTATTATGAGGAGCTAGAGCATACTAGGCTTCAAGCTAATTTCAATGATGAAAAGATGAAGGTTTTGGCAAGATTTATCTCGGACTTAAATAAGTAGGTAAGACAACTATTAGAATTGCATTGTCTTTCTACTTTATATGAAGTTTTTATCAAATGGCACTCAAGGTGGAGGGTCATTAAAAGGAAAACAAGTCAAAGGTGCAATCTTCTTCTTCTTCCTGGGCTAAAAATAAGGAATTTTCGAAATCATCCCCTACTTGGGATAAATCCAAAGGTGCAAAACAAGAATTGAAGTCCAACTTAGACAAAGGCAAAACAAAAGGTGGTCTATAAAGATGAAGGTAACAAAGCTAAACTTAAGACTCCATCTAAAATATAGTGTTTTAAATGACAAGGATATGGTCATAAAGCAAATGAGTGTCCTAATAGAAGAACTATTATTGCATTGAATGATGATGGTTATCAAATCGAAGATAAATCTAAAGATAACCACATGGAGGATGATAGTAGTGATGAGTTTATGGGAGAAAGTGATGGAGAAGAAATTAATGATGACAGAAAACTTGTTCTTGTTGTGAGGAGAAGATGAGTGCTCTAGCAAGGGAAGATCCTGATCAAAGAGAGAACTTATTTCATAATTGATGTATATTTCAAGAGCAATTATGTTTCTTTATCATTGATAGTGGAAGTTGTGTTAATGTTGCTAGTGTATCTATGGGAGAACAATTGAAACTTCCAACAAGAAGACATCCAAAACTTTATAGATTGCAATGGCTCAATGAATGTGGTGAACTCAAGGTGACCAAGAGAGTGTTGATAAAATTCAAGGTTGGAAATTACCATGTGAAGTGCTTTGTGATCTTGTACCAATGCAAACTTGTGATTTACTGTTGGAAAGGCCATGGGAATATGATGTGGGGGCTAAACATGATGGAAGGTCAAATAAATACGCATTTGTTAAGGATGGTAAAAAAACACATTCTTATCCTTCTTTCTCCTTTTCAAGTGAGTAAGGAATATAAAAAAATGGGAGACTTGAAAGAAAAACTTGAGAGAGAAAAGAAAGAGAGGAGTAAGGAAGCGAAAAATGATAACTTGAGAGGAAAAATAAGAGGTTGAGAGCTCAAGTGAGAAAGAAAAAAAAGGGCAGCCCGGTGCACTAAAGCTACCGCTATATGCGGTGTCCGAGGAAAGGCCCTACCACAAGGGTGTATTATACACGGCTCAAGTGAGAATGAGTTATTACAAAAAAAGAGGTGAGCAAGAAAAACAAAAGAATAAAAAAAAAGAGAAAATGTGCATGATTTTGCAAAATCAAGAGAGCATAAAAGAGTTAAACATTAAGGATGCTACTCAAGTCATATTTATTAAACCTAAAGGTTATCCTTTGCTTTCTAACAATGAACTAACCTCTTTATCTTTGCCAAGTGTTGTTTCTTCTTTGTTGCAAGATCATAAAGATCTAGATCTGTTTTCGGAAGAAATACCAAGTGGGTTGCCTCTGAGAGGAATAGAGCATGAAATTGACTTTTTACCGGACTCTCAAATACCTAACAAAGCAGCTTATAAAAGCAATCCTCAAGAGACCAAAGAATTGCAAAGACAAGTGGAGGTTGTTGTGAATAAAGATTTGGTGAGAGAAAGTTTAAGTCCATGTGCGATACCGTAATTCTAGTACCCAAGAAGGATGGGACATGGAGGATGTGTAGATTGTTGTCATTAATAAAATTACGGTAAAATATCAACATCCCATTCCTAGGCTTGATGATATGCTAGATAAATTGCGTGGTTCTACCTTATTCTCTAAAATTGATTTGAGAAGCGGATACCATCAAATCCGAATAAAATTCGAAGATGAATGGAAAACCGCTTTCAAACTAAGTTTGGGTTATATAAGTGGATGGTGATGCCTTTTGGGCTAACCAATGCACCAAACACTTTTATGCGATTAATGAACCATATGCTATGCTTAAGTCATTTATAATAATTTTGTTGTGGTTAATTTTAATGATATATTGGTTTATAGCAAGTGTTCGGATGATCATGTGCAACATTTGAGAATGATATTTGATGTGTTGAGAAATGAGAAGTTGTATGTGAATTTTAAAAAGTGTTATTTTTGTGTACCGTGTTGTTTTTCTTGGCTTTGTTGTAAGTTCAAGAGAACTTGAGGTGGATGATGAAAAGGTAGAGGCTATTAGAAGTTGGTCAACTCCTAAGTCCATTAGTGATGTTAGAAGGCTTGCATGGGTTTGGCAAGTTTTTATGGGAGATTTGTGAAGGGTTTGAGTTCTCTAGCCGCTCCTCTAACTGAGGTTATTAAGAAGGATGTCTTTCATTTTGGGTAGAAAACAAGAGGAACCCTTTAGAATCTTGAAAGAGAAACTTAGTTCCACTCCATTACTTCAACTTCCTAACTTTGAGAAGATGTTTGAAATTGAGTGTGATGCTAGTGAAGTAGGCATTGGTGCGATCTTGATGCAAGAAGGGAAACCCATAGCTTACTTTAGTATGAAATCAAGCGGAATTCTATTGCAATATTATACCTATGACAAGGAGCTTTATGCCCTAGTGAGAGCTTTAGCAAATTGGCAACATTATTTGTGGCATAAGGAGTTTGTGATTAGAACTGATCATGAGGTTTTGAAGCATATTAGGGTCCAAAATATGCTTAATAAAAGGCATGCCAAGTAGATAGAGTTCATTGAGTCTTTTTCATAAGTGATTAATTATAAGCAAGGTAAAGAGAATATTGTGGCGGATGCTTTACCTAGAAGATATGCATTGATGAATACCTTGACTTCTAGGTTGATGGGTTTTGAGAGTTTGAAGGAGTTATATTCTAATAATGATGATTTTGGACAAGTCTTTGGAGAGTGTCAAGTGAGCTTAAACAGGTGTGTGCAAGTTGTTAAGGGAGGAAATGAAGTTAGAACACCTAGGTTTGAATTAAGGGGGGCTACTTGTTTAGAAATGGAAAACTTTATGCACCTATGTCTTCATGAGAGAGTTATTGGAGATAGAGCACACAATGGAGGTTTGATGGGTCAAAAACCTTACCTATTCTTAGTGAACATTTCTTTTGGCCTAAAATGATGAAAGGGTGAAAATAATTTGTGCTAGGTGTTTGGATTGTAAGCATGCTAAATCTTGAACCCAACCACATGGCTTGTATACCCCTTTGTCTATTCCTATTGGTCCTTGGCTAGATATTTCAATGGATTTTGTTGTTGGCCTCCTTAGGACTAGGAATGGTAAGGATAGCATCTTTGTTGTTGTGGATAGATTTTCTAAATGGCTCACTTTATTGCTTGTCATAAAAGTGATGATGCATCTCATGTTACTACTTTATTTGATAATAATGTGATGAAATTGCATGGTATTCCCCGAACAATTGTTACTGATAGAGATTCAAAATTTCTTATTCATTTTTGGAGGTATTTGTGGGGAAATTTGGGAACCAAATTGTTATTGTCTACTTTTTGACATCCTCAAACGGGTGATCAAACCAAGGTGGTTAATAGAACTTTAGGTAACATGGTTAAAGCTATGGTTAACGAAAAGTTAACTTCTTGGGAGGATTAATTGCCATTAATTAAGTTTGCATATAATAGAACTACTCATAGATCTATTGGTATAACCCCTTTTGAGTGTGGTATATTAAATATCTTCAAGTCATCCATATTGCAACCTTCCAAGAATTTCACCTTCATCCATAAAGCTTGAAATGCAAGGTCCTTAGCTTGACTTCTTGTGTAAAGCCTTCGTGAAGTAGCATCACGTTGATGTACATCACTCTCCCCTTCTTCAAAAGAATTTGTCCTCGAATTCGCCAAACCTACATCAACAACAACAACAACAAACCCAGTGTATTCCCACAAAGTGGGGTCTGGGGAGGGTAAAATGTATGCAGTCCATACCGCTACCTCCGAAGAAGTAGAGATACACAAACCTACATCAAAAAGAGATAAAGTAACATTGGAAACATTTTGAACCAAATACTCTCTTGGTAAGTCCATTTTGTAAGCATTATGTCCAATCTTCTCAAGCCCTTAAAAAGGGTCATTTCCTCCTCTTGGCATAAGCTTGTTCTTCCTTTTGTGTGGAAATCTCTCTTTTCTAAAGTGAACGCATACCGAATCACCAAGTACAAAGGTGACCTTTTTTCATTCTTTATTGGCTCTTTTGGTTGCATTTTTGTTAGCCTTATCAGTTTGCAATCTTACTTTTACTTTGTCATGGATGCTCTTCATAGCTATTGTCTTAGCTTTTGCATCTATACTCACAATAACATCTTTGGGCAAAGGAGTTAAATCCACTGGAGTCGAGGGATTAAATGAAGGGCAATTTGGTCTGTTATTTACTTCTTCTAGTTAGCTATCAGGATTGAACCACTAGTTTTTGAAGATTGAAAATTTGTGCCTCCTTTGAGAGCTTGAGAATCCTTTGTTGAATTTTCAACACTTGTCTTAGGATTTGCAAGTAAGGTACCTTCTTGAGGATTTTAATAGATTAGGTGCTTTTAGTTCCCAATTAAGTGGTGTTTTGGTTAGTTTCACCATTACATCTTTAATTGTTTGAATCTAATTGTATCTTTCTTTAATATCTATCTTGCTTCTATTTTCTTGTTTCACATCAACAAGATATGTTTAAATCACATATATTTAGCAAAGTACAAACCTTAAACCCATGACCCCCAGCTTGATGCTAGAGCCAGAAAGGAATGAGGAAAGAACACATAAAATAATGCGAACTCTAATTAGCAATATCAACATTATGGTGCCTTTCAGTATTCTCAGATAGGAGCATATATGGAAGAACCAAGAAACATCTTCTTATGATACCCAAAAAATCTCCATGTCCATTGGCGCACAATTCAAAACTCGTTGAATAATAGTCCAGCCTAAACTCTTCTTCCCCACTTAAATACCGCCATGTTGTCTGCAGCAGTGTTCAAACACATGATGAACACCTAACCCACACATCACATATAGCACCCTTACTGCTTGACCAAAGCTCGGTGGGCGAACGTATGAAGGTATATAATAAGATAATAATTTTTCTCTTCAGCCTTTCCATGCTCTTCTTCCTCGATTTGGTTTTGTATCTTGAGATAAAAGGTCAATACTCAACTAAGATCCATTTGCAACTTTTTAATGGCAAAAAAGTCTAAATAGTTGAATACCTTGTAATTGTCAACCAATCGTGTAAGCATCACAATCACAGGACAGCGTTGCTGGATTATCATTTCCCAGAAGTCTTCAAAGGTGTGTGCTAGTGGACCTTGTGTTGCAATAAACCGGGATACCCCTTCAGATATCTTCAACCAAAAGGAGAAATATAAGAGGTCAGAAGCAGATTTTGAATGTAAATATTGATTGCTAAGCGAGTAGGGGAAATGGGCTTTTAAATAATTCCAAGTGAAGGATGTAGGAATCCACCGCTATAAAGCTTGCATTGACATATCCCTTAGCTAACGGTCTGTAGTCTTTACATGGATCCAAAACAACCCTGTTATTGTCAACTGAGAGCAATGAAGCTCGATACAATTGTTTCAAAATAATAATACAACTTAAAATCATAGAAAACGAAAAGACAACAGATTAGCATACATGGGATAACATCAGTATAACGATTCTTGCTGATGTTTGTGCTGTCCAATGCCACCAAGCATCTACTCTTCATTTCCGAAGCTTTCAACCTATTTTTCTGAACGAAAGGAGCTTGAATTTAGCATGGATCAAATGAAGCAGAATAAAACCAGAGGAGGATAACGAAATAACAGGGAGTTAAAAGACAACAATAGACTCAAAATTTCTCAAGATATAAGAGAACATGCTTGATACAAATCAGATAGATGAATTTTTTTCCTTAAAAAGTATCTCGTACTTTATGCTGTTGAGATCCTTTCTAAGCAGAACAACCATCCAAAACATCATAAATGAGATATTTTCTGTACCTAGAACAATTAAAATTGTTTAGAAAAGGTAATTGTTATCTAAGCAACTTGTGTTTTTAGTTGTGCCCGATTTACTTAGAGGTAGATATTACTGTGTTTTTTGTATGTGCCCGCGACAGGATTTCTATATATCCCAGAGAATTCTAACCTTGAATTTTATTTCTTGAATTTTATTACATTTCTTTATTTTTCTAGTATCTGTTGTTCTTGAATTTTGGTTGCATTTTGTGCTTTGCGTGTGCCTTTTATTGGTACTGTTGTTTTAGCCTTTGCTGTATTTTGTGTTGAGTAGTGGCTTGGTGGCTCATGGTAGAATAGGGTCATGTCCTGGGGGTCTTGGTGGGTTGGGGGTGGGTTCGGGGGCTGGTGTTGAGTTAGGTTCGAGATGCGGAGTGCGAGGTATTAAGAGAGGGGATAAGAGAGTTGATATTTTGAGGGTAGGATCGTGGAACATTGGGACCCTGCAGGGTAAGTCGATAGAATTAGTTAAGATTCTTAGGAAGAGAAAGATTAATATTGCGTGTGCCCAGGAGACCAAGTGGGTAGGTTCCAAGGCTAGGGATGTAGATGGGTACAAGTTGTGGTATTCAGGTAGTGATAGGCGTAGAAATGACGTAGGCATCTTAGTGGACGCGGAGCTTAGGGGGCAGGTAGTGGAGGTTTAAAAGGGTTAGTGATAGGATTATGACTATCAAGTTGGTTTTGAGGGGGGGTTTACATTGAACATTTGTAGTGCGTATGCACCACAGGTAGGCCTGGACGAGGAGGAGAAGAAAAGTTTTTAGGAGGTTTTGGATGAGGTGGTTAGAGGCGTGCCTAGTTCGGAGTAGATTTTCATAAAAGGGGATTTCAACGGGCACATCAAGTCTTTGCAGTTAGGGTACGATGATGTGCATGGGGGCTTTGGGTTCGGATTAGGAATGACGAGGGAGCTGCTCTCTTGGAATTTGAGAGGGCCTTTGGATTGGTGGTAGTGAATTCCAGCTTTCCGAAGAAGGAAGAGCATTTGGTTACTTTCCATAGTAGGGTAGCCAAGACCCAGATTGACTTTTTGCTGCTTAGGAAGGAAGATAGAGTTTTGTGCAAGGATTGTAAGGTAATCCCAAGTGAGAATCTTGCGACCCAGCATTGACTCCTAGTGATGGACTTGGCTATCAAGAAGGGCAAGTTGAGGCGAGGTGGGAAGGGTCAACCTAGAGTTAGGTGGGGCAGTTCGACTCCGGATAGTGCTTTAGAGATAGGGGCGAAGTTGGAGGCGAAGGGGGTGTGGGAGTATGGGGGGATGTGGATAGTATGTGGGATAGGGCTGTTGGTTGCATCAGGGAGTCTGCTAGGGAGGTGTTGGGTGTTTCGAGGGGTTGGTCTGGCCGGTTTAAGGGGGATTGGTGGTGGAATAAAGATGTTAAGAAGAAGGTGGAGTCGAAGAAGGCGGCTTACGGTAAGTTGGTTGAGAGCAAGGATAAAGAAGAGAAGCGGGTGAGCAGGGAGGAGTACAAGTTAGCTAAAAAGAAGGCTAAGCTAGCAATTACGGCTGCTAAGACAGCATCTTTTGAGAGTTTGTATAAGGGGTTAAAGGAAAAAGGCGGGGAGAAGAGGTTGTTTAGGCGGGCCAAGGTTAGAGAGGGGAAGGGTCGTGATCTGGACCAGGTGAAGTGCATTAAGGGGGAGGATGGCAGAGTTTTGGTGGAAGACGCCCTCATTAAGAAAAGATGGCAGTTGTATTGGCAGAGTTTTGGTGGAAGACGCCCTCATTAAGAAAAGATGGCAGTTGTATTTCCATAGGCTCTTGAATGATGAAGGGGACAGAGGTGTTGTGTTGGGGGAGTTGGAGCTTTCCTGGGAGTGTCGTGACTTTGGTTTTTGTCGGCGTTTTAAGGTAGAGGAGGTCAGTGAGGCTATTCGCAAGATGCGAAGGGGCAGGGCGACGGGGCCTAATGAAATTCCGGTGGATTTTTGGAAGTTCTCTGGCGGGGCAGGGTTAAGGTGGCTGACCAACTTGTTTAACAATATTTTTAAGTCAGCAAAGATGCCTGAGGCGTGGAGATGGAGCACGATGATTCCCTTATATAAGAACAAGGGTGACATTCAGAGTTGCAACAACTACCGGGTATTAAGTTGTTGAGTCGCACAATGAAGATTTGGGAGAGGGTGGTGGAGCAAAGGTTGAGGAAGATTGTGCCTATTTCGGAGAATCAATTTGGTTTTATGCCTGGTCGTTCCACGACCGAGGCAATTCACCTTATGCGGAGACTGGTAGAGCAATATAGAAAGAGGAAGAGGGATCTTCACATGGTGTTTATTGACTTGGAAAAGGCGTATGACAAGGTCCCTAGGGAGGTTCTTTGGAGATGCTTGGAGGCCAGAGGGGTCTCGGTGGCGTACATCAGAGCGATTAAGGACATGTATGAGGGGGCGAAGACACGGGTAAGGACTGTGGGAGGAGATTCTGAATATTTCCCAGTCTTAACAGGGTTGCACCAGTGATCAACTCTTAGTCCGTTTTTATTCACTTTGGTGATGGATGTGTTGACGCGGAATATACAAGGCGAGGTGCCTTGGTATATGCTTTTCGCAGATGATATAGTTTTGATTGATGAGTCGCAACAAAGGGTTAATGATAAGCTGGAGGTTTGGAGACAAACCCTAGAGTCTAAAGGTTTTCGGTTGAGCAGGAGCAAGATGGAGTACTTGGAATGCAAGTTTAGTGACTCGAGGCACGAGGAGGTGGTAGTGAAGTTGGATTCTAAGGCGGTTTGCAAAAGGGATAGTTTTAAGTATCTCGGGTCTATGATTCAGGGGAATGGAGAGATAGATGAGAATGTCTCTCACCGTATTGGGGTTGGTTGGATGAAATGGAGGCTCGCTTCAGGTATTTTATGCGATAAGAAGGTGCCCCACAAGCTAAAAGGCAAATTCTATAGAATTGCAATCCGACCTTCTATGTTATATGGAGCGGAGTGTTGGCTGGTTAAAAATTCTCATATCCAGAAGTTGAAAGTGGCGGAAATGAGGATGTTGTGTTGGATGTGTGGTTTCACAAGGGCTGACAGAGTTAGGAATAATATTATTCGGGAGAAGGTGAGAGTGGTATCTGTGGAGGAAAAAATGCGGGAAGTGAGGTTGAGATGGTTTGGTCATGTGATGAGGAGGGGTACGGATGCCCCAGTTCGTAGGTGTGAGAGGTTGGCCTTGGAAGGTTTCAAGCGGGGTAGGGGTAGACCGAAGAAATGCTGGAGAGAAGTGATTAAGCGTGACATGGAGCAGTTACAGCTGACTAAGGACATGACCCTGGATAGGAAGGTATGGAGGAAAAATATTAGGATAGAGGGCTAAGGGTGTGGATGAGTCGTAGCCAGTAATTAGGTGGACTTTGGTGTTCTTTGTTTGGCAATGTACAATCTTCTGTGGATGTCGTACCTATGTTATTTTATCATGTTCCTTGCTTTTGATGCTTTTGTATACTGTCTTTAATCTTGAGTCGAGGGTCTATCGGAAACAGCCTCTCTACCTCTTTAGAGGTCTGGTATGGACTGCGTACACTCTACCCTCCCCAGACCCCACTTTGTGGGAATATACTGGGTTTGTTGTAGTAGAAAAGGAAATTCAATAGGATTTCCCCCCGTTCTACCTCAAATATAATTCCGTATTCTTTTGTTTCAAGACTTCTATTATATTTCAGCAGTGTACAAAATGTATGCAAGCAGTTAATATTAACTGATGACCTGGCGCTTACTAGGAAGTCCTTGTTAGACCAATAACTGCGATGATTTATCCCCATTAATATGCAATTTCAAACATTACACAACTTGTGGACAAAGGCTATAAGCTCATTGGATACATCAGTGTGCACGCATGTGGCTCAAAACATCTAGAAGCATCACAGATTTATGATTGCCTCCAACTTCAGTAGCCTAAACTCTGGGTTTTCACTTCATGATCTATTCAACAAACTCTAAAGAAATGTTCTATACTTAGCAACAAAAATGGTGTATTATTAGCAATATATTTGTTCTGACAATTATCCATAGGCATTGTTCTGGACAAAGTATAACTAAAGAAGAGGGAACACTAGTTATGTCATTTCTAGTATATCAGGGTAACACTACTGTGTCACATAAATCTCTCCTCTTTGGTTGGATTTTTAGTTATTTATACGGTCAGATATTTTAAAAATAAATAATACTAGAAAATTACAATCTCTCCTCTTTGGTGACATCTGCAATCAATTATCAACAACAACATACCCAGTATATTACCACAAAGTGGGGTCCGCAACCAATTACTGTTTAAAGTAAAATTTGTGTTTTCAGAGTCATTTAGTTCTTGTAAGAGATAATTCTAAAACTAAACATTGGTTAATCATAGGATTCAAAAGGTTAGTGCAGTCATATTTAGCACATACTAGTAGGGTGAACATCACGATATAAGGATGATAATATGTGCTAGAAGAACCTATCTCTACCAATTTGCTATGTAAAAATTGATAAGATACACCTAGATCTCGACCCAAAAGCACATTAAGTCTACATTTCTTTGGTTTTTGCCGAAGAAGAAAATATTCATGCACGTATGTATAACTTATATGCTTGTGTTCGTCCTATTAATATAGGCTAGCAAAGCTTTCAGTGAGCCCTTATTTCTCAATTGACTAGACTAGAAATTTGGTGCAAACCATGCTAGTGCTAAAATCTATCACAACAAGGGATCAACCTGAGTCTTCTCCAAGGCTTCCTAATAAGGAGATATCCACAAGCAATCCGGACAAGGGAACGTGGAGTTGGCCTCACATAACAGATTGCTTGCTTACCATGCCATTCAAAATTCCCTATCGCATAAGTAACAACCTACATAAATTGTATAACGACTGTCCCCCTGACTCCAACATGGACCCAAGAAAACTGAAAAATCTATTTACGCACATATCACCTAAGTTGTTCGAACTCGAGTGTGGGTATCCGATACGGATGTGGATCCGAGAGTTGGATTCGTCAAAATATAAAATTAAGATTCGGGGTACGCTTTCAGGTATGGATACGGTGCTGGGATTCGCTAAAAGAATTAAAAGTTATAAAATTAGAGCCATAAAAATATTCTAAATTTTGAGAGAGATTATGTAGAAAACTTGCATGTATGTTGTAGAATTTAATCATTCATTCTCCAAGATGGGCATAAAAAGCATAAATTTTAATTGTCAAAAAATCAACATGTTAATAATTAGTTTAGAAATTATCCCTCTTTTCTACGAAACAGAAAACATTTACAAAAAACAAATATTGACCAAACGAAAAAGCTAAAAAGGAATGAAGGAATGCCATTTTCCATATTTTAAACTTGTTTTAAGTTCTATTTTGAGAAATCCTTTTTTCATAACTGCTTTGATTTGCTAAACTTGAGTTGAGGGTCTTTCGGGAACAACCTCTCTATCTCCGAGAGGTAGAGATAAGGTTTGCTTACACTCTAGCCTTCCCAGATCCTACTTGTGGAATAACACTATATGTTTTTTTTCTTTTTGAACTTGGTAACTTTGTATGATATCACCAAACTGAAACCTTATCTACAAGTGGTCCCCAAATCTTACTGCTCTATGACTACATTGAGTCTAAAACATCAATTATAGAGACAGTATCATTTGAGTATACCTGATTACACCAAAAACATAACAGTAGAATGCATTTAAACTTCACATTTTGTACACTATTCTGAATGCTCTCAAAGCACCTAAAGTTCCTCTCTTTCCATATTGCCCACTATATAGCAACAAGGATAAGTCTCCATCTGTCTCTGTCCTTTGCCTGTGCTCCTGCTTCTTCCTAGCACTTTAAAGCCTCGGAGACTTTCCTGGGCATAGTCTAGGAAATGCCTTTCAAACTAAAAAGAATTCTTCATAGTTGTTAAGTGTACTTGCAGTGTAGAAACATATAGTTAACAGTGTCTAATGTTTCCCCACAAAGAAAGCATCTAGAGCATAAGGTTATCCCTCTCTTCATAACGTTATCTTGAGTTAGGACTGCTTCTTTGGCCAGCAACCAACCAAACAAAGCATGATACTTTGTGTGGTATTCCACTTTTCTAGATTTGTTTCCATGACCAATTTGTATTCTGTTGGTTTGCCTGATCCATCAACTTATAAACTCTATTGACTTTGTATGTTCCTCTATTGTTTCCTGTCACCAAAAGATATCCTCCCCCGTTTGGAGGCCGTTGAAAGGCTCCATTGTGTTGAAAAATTCAGCTACCGTCTGAACTTCCCAGTTATTAAGTTGTCTCCTGAAGTTGAAAGTTCCAACCCTGCGGTGTTTATAAATCTGCTATATACCCTTGCTGAAATGTGACTAAACTATAGATGTCAGGAAATAACTCTTCCAAGTTGCCTTTCGCAGTACTTGACGCTCAATCTTCCACCCATAAACAAGTATTGTGTTTTCCAACTGGCTAGTTTTTTCTCACACTTCTCAATTACACTGTTCCATATATCCATGGACTTAGATTTAGCTCCCAGAGGTAATACCAAGTATGTAGTTGGCAGAGTGCCAATTTCACCACCAAGGATTGTTGTTAACCAGCTCATGTTGTTGAATTGATTAATAGGATACACTAGACTCTTTCTCCAATTAATATGCAAACCAGAAACCCCTTCAAACAAAATCAAGATTACCCTTAAATGCTTCAGCTGATCTTCCTCAGCATCACAAAAGATAAGTGAGTCATCCGCGTATTGAAGGTGTGTCACTTTTGGGTTGTCAACCCCTTCTCTGGCTACTTCAAAACCCCTAATCCAACCTTTCAATTTCGTTGTCTTGATCATATTATTCAGTCCTTCCATAGCAATTAGAAACAAGAAAGGTGACAAAGGATCACCTTGCCTGAGTCCTCTCTGTGATTGAAAGAATCTTGCAGGAGAACCATTGACTATTATTGAAAAGCTGACTATTGAGATACATTGCTTCATCCATTTCAACCACTTTTGCCCAAAACCCATCATTTCTAATACTTTCACAAGGTATCTCTAGTTAACATGGTCATACACTTTCTCCATATCAAGCTTGCAAAAAATGTCTGGTTTCTTCTGCTTTACTCTAGAATCAACAGCTCCATTGGCAATCAGGACTGCATCCATGATTTGTCTCCCTTTAATGAATGTCATTTGCTAAGAATCTACCAACTTGCTAATCACCCCTTTTAGTCTCTCCGTCCGTACTTTAGAAAGCAACTTGTAAATGCTGCCAATCAGACTTACAGGTCTAAAATCTCTCAACTCTTTGGCACCTTTCTTTTTAGGAATAAGTGTTATAAAAGTTGCATCAAAACTCTTCTCAAACACATCCTGATCATAGAAGTTTTGAAAAGTGTTCGGAATGTCCGGCTTCACCACCTCCCAACACTTGATAAAGAAACCCATAGTGAAACTATCAGGCCCAGGTGCTTTATCAGATGCACACAACTTGAGGTACCTCAAAACTTTAGTTTCATCAAAGTTACTTTGGAGAGCCACCCTATCCTTCTCTATTAGAACTGGGCATTGAGTATTTTGCTAGATAGGTCTCCAATGGATGGATTCTGTGTATAACATAGTCCACAATTTCTCCTTTAATTCAGCTTGATTCTTTGGTAAGTTCTCCTTGTATCACCAATTGGTCAATATTGTTGTATCTTTTATTAGCATTTGCCATTTTGTGAAAGAATTTAGTATTCTTATCACCTTCCTTCAACCAGAGAACTCTTGACTTTTGTTTCCATGAAATCACCTTTTTCTTAAGCAACTCCTCATATTTTAGAAGTAATTCGGACTTTTTAGTTGTCTCCTCATCAGTGAGAACTCTATCTGCCCTTTCAGTGTCCAAGTCTGCCATTTGTTCAAGTAATTTCTTCCTTTGTATGCCCAAGTTCCCAATCTCCCCAATCCTTCATTCTTCGAGTTGGGATTTCAAAGCTTTAAGCTTGCAAGCTAGGCCATAGTCAGACCTCCCTGAGAAATTGAAAATTGAAAGAGGGCCACCAGTTTTTTACTCTGTCAATGAAACCTTTTGTCTCCAACCACCAATTTTCAAATTTAAAATAGTTCTTGCTCCTTATCCAAGGCCCTCCAAGTAGTGCTATAGGGATGTGGTCAAAGCTCGGTTTTTGAAGGGGGAATTGTTTAAAGTTTTGGAAACAATCATCCCATTCTTCGGAAACTAGGAACCTATCAATCCTGGCAGCAGTTTCATATTGGTCTCCTTTGAACCAAGTATACTTAGCAAGCATCCTCTAGTTGCAAGTCAACTAGCTTCATATCTTCGATAAAATCTGAAAATTCCCTCATGCCCTTGTTCTGTTTGTACCATTCTTCTTCTCGAAAATATATCTAGTGATATTAAAATCCCCACATATGGCCCAAGGCCCTTCCATTAGTCCCGTCACAGTGTTGTTTTATTTTGAGAAATCAAAATCTCAATTTCCCTAAAATTTGTTCATGGACTTTGGTCAAAGTATCCGATGTGGATTGACTGAATCCTACAGGAATCCAGCACTCGCACCAGTGTTGTGTCAACTCGGGTTCGGCAACAAAAATAAAGAGTCCATGCAACTTAGCATATATCACCAAAATAATGACGACCATGCACCTTATGTAGAACATATATGTTGATATCCATCTTATTAATATGAGGCTATAAGAGATTTGTTCGCATCCATTCATAATTATTGCAAGTACCCAACCAGAGGTGGATGAAACTGTATAAAGACCGTGAGAGACTAGGATTCAAATGACGCAAAACGACTAATTAATTAATTTTCATCATGAAGTCTCAGGTTCAATTTCCAACAGAGACTTAACACTAGGTGATTTCTTCCTATCTGTTCTAGCCTTGGTGGACAGAGTTACCTGGTACCTATTGCAGGGATGGAAGGTGGCAGGTATCCCATGGAATTAGCCGAGTTACGCGTAAGGTGGCCGGGACATCACGGTTATCAAAAAAAAAGAATTCCCATTTATATGTTGATATCCGTCAACACATGCTACAAGAAACTTTTTTTCCACCCATTCGTGGTGTAACTACCACAAATACCCAAGAATGCAGCCTGGTCAACGAAACTGTCTCCCGTGTCACGACCCAAAAACCAAGGATCATGATAGCACTTGTCGCGGCAAGTCATGCCAAGTAAATCTATCACCCAAACTGATACACAATGATAAATCAATACCAAAACCAAGGCAAAACCCCTAGAACGGAGTCGAATATATATATATATATAGTAAAACAGAAATACGGAAATATAATCAAAGATACCAAACAAATCCCAAAACCTGGAGTTAATTCCTCAAAATGTCATTGAACTTGTGTAAACACCCCACTAAAGTAACTTTTGTTTCTTTTAGGACAATATTGTCACTGAACTATGCACTTCTTTCCATTATAAGGCAAAACTAAGAAATTGTTAAGGATATGTTTGGAGAACCACAAGGAAAGTGAAATTAGATGTAATTACATAGTCCAATTCTCAATTAGGAATAGAGAATTAGGTGCAATTACGTGATGTAATTACAAAGTTACATTTTATTTTTATTTTTTTAAAATAAAATTTAATATCTTTTTCTTTTAAATTTCTTTTTTTATTTCTATTATTTTAATTTCTTTTTTATTTTTACCTTTTTTTCATTTTACATTATTTATCTTTCATCTCTTTTCTTCTCATTTTCCAACTTTACTTCTTATGATTCAATATAATTACTCATATTTTTTTCTTTATTTAGCGCATTATTGAATTTTTATAATTTTTATTCTAGTGTTTGAATTAAAGTAGTATTTTATTATTGAATGAGATTATAGACTTATGTGTTTTTCGGTCTTCTGAATTATATTTACTCGTCGGAATTTTATACAAGAGTATTATGTTTTTCTCTTGGATTTTGAATTTATGTTTCGGTTTATTTGTTTTAGTATTATAGACATGCTATTTCATATTGCATGTCACTGCAAATTGTCTAATAACATATAATTTTAATTTTTCTATGGCTTTCCAAATATGTCCTTAACTATTTTTTAGTTTCACCTTATTTTGGAAAGATGTACATAGTTTAATGACAATATTTTCCTAAAAGAAATTAACAAAAGTTACTTTAGTAGGATGTTTGCACAATTCAATGACAATTTGGAAAATTAACTCGACAATTTGCAATGACATGCAATATAAAATAACAAGTCTATAGTACTAAAACAAATAAATTGAAACACAAAACAAAACACAAATTGAAAATTCAAGAAAAAAACCCAATACTCTTATATTATATTCCAACGAGTAAATAATGCAAAAGAAAGGAAAAATACATAAGTCATCTCATTCAATAATGAAATACTACTTTAATTCAAACACTAGAATAAAAATGCAATAATGTGCTAAATGAAGAAAAAAATATGAGTAATTATATTGAATCATAATAAGTAAAGGTTGAAAAATGAGAAGAAAAGAGATGAAAGATAAATAATGTAAAATGAAAAAAATAAAGATAAAAAAGAAATTAAAATAATAAAATAAAAAATAAAATTAAAAGAAAAAGAAATTAAAATTAAAAAAAGAAATAAAATGTAACTTTGTAATTACATCACGTAATTGCACCTAATTCTCTATTCCTAATTGAGAATTGGATTATGTAATTACATCTAATTTCGCTTTCCTTGCGGTTCTCCAAACATATCCTTAACAATTTCTTAGTTTTACCTTATAATGAAAAGAAGTACATAGTTTAGTGACAATATTTTCATAAAAGAAACAAAAATTACTTTAGTGGGATATTTACATTAGTTCAATGACATTTTGAGGAATTAACTCCAAAACCTGGTGTCATAGTACAACTCGAGATCAAAATACATAAGATATCTAAACAGGAACAACTTTGTCTCTGAATATAAATAAAGACAAAGTCTAAATAAGCAAAGGCAGAAGTCAACTCCGGACGCATGAAATCAACCGCTACCTAAAAAAACTCCAAATGTCGCCCAAATCAACCATCGTGAGGCGCACTCAAACCTGGATCTGCACCGAAAGGGCGTAGTAAGGATGAGTACGGTCCACTTATACTCAATGGGTATCATAGGCCGACTGAGCAAAGTAGAAAATAAAGTATACAAAAGACACACTAAGGCACGTCACTTGCAACTAGAAAATGTCCCAAACGGTGGCCCACACCGTCTCCAATAACAATTCTATATTATTCACATACACCATATCAATTACGAGAAAGGAATAAAAGTATACAGATATCACATATACAAGTACAAAGGGGGAAATAAACAGACAAGTATACATCAAGGGAGATAAAGCAACACAAATAGGGGTACAATGTAAATAAAATGCAATGCGGATGATGATAATGATGATGATGTGATGCACGAAGATGTCGCACAACCTCTATATATACCTACGGAGCTAAAGCTTCTCGGCGTAGGACCCATGGGGGTTTGCCAACACGTATACAACCAATATCAAATACCAATATCCATATCTCCTCTCCGGCACATTCATCGGTAGAGGGTTTTAAAGATGTCACAATTTCTATAAGAAAAAGCCCGTGTTTCTAGTATTTCCACGATGGTATCAATATTTCATGAATGAATATAATATGAGGATGGAATGCTCACAATCAACCAGAATGAAAGATTTCATATCCAACCAATATACTAACCAAGTGAGCCAAAATCCACTCATTTATCCAACCATCCATGACTCCAACATAATACATATGCCAATAGAATGAAATACATTAAAGAAGTCACCATTGATACCGCATTAGGCTTTTTCATCAAACAAGATACAACTAACACCATTGATACCACATTAGGCTTTTTCATCAAACAAGATACAACTAATTCCACATACTCAAGGTCAATAACATCATATAGGACCCCATACGGTCACACATAGCAAATAATATTCCAAAACTGTCAAATAACATCAATATATAGTCCCCCACACGAGCACAACACGATAAATAGTCATTTTCATGATTAGTTCCCACATCCTTAACATAATTTTGTATCAACATTAGCTACCCAGCTCAGTCTGAAGAAAGTTAAGCCATAACCTACATCGAATGTCAAAAATTGATCTGAAAGCTTTTAATCCGAAGCCTTACTCCCACGAATGGACTCGAAATCAACTAAGACATAGAAATATTGAATTTGCATCAAAAGAAAGTCAACGATACCCATATTGCCTATTTTTGGGTCCGGGTCAATACGAACTTCGGAAACGAATTTTCGAAAAAAAAGATAAAATCGTAATTTTATTTTTGAAACATGTTCCCTATATTTTTAGGAGTCTACAACTGAAAACCCAAGTGAAAATGAGTTAAAAACGAGATTCAAATCGACGAAAAAACTATTTTCCAGCTCTACTAGCAAAACCCCTGAAATCCATTTTAAAATCAAGAATTGGAGTTCGTTTTGAAGATGAAATTGAGAGAAAAATGATAATTATAAGATTAGAAACTTATTCAAGTGAAAACGGGATGAAATCAGGGTTTGAACAACTACAACTTTTAGGCTTCTGGGCCAAAATCCCAAATTTCCACTTTTAAATCCACATTTAAACAAGATTTAAATGATAAAATTGAAGAAAAGTAGTTGAAATGATGTTTTGGAACTTACCCAAGCTTAGAAAAAGAGGAAATTGCTCAAAATCACGAAACTCTAAGCTTCAAGTCTCAAAAATGGTGAAAAATGGCGAAACATAAGTATTCAAGGGACCCAGGCATCGCATACACGAACAAGGGGTCGCTTAAGCAACTATATCATAAGCGACCAGGTGTCCCATACGCGATACCTTGCCTGAGGGCCGGTGTCGCATAAGCAAACCTGTCATCGCTTACGCGGGGCTCGCGATCGCGATCAAGATGTCGCGTATGCGACACTTGGTCTGATCTGCCGAGTCGCATAAGCGACCAAAGTAGCTTACGCAGTGCACCAGCCGGAGACTTGGAGAATTCTGAGTCTCCGCAGACCCCTCGGGACGGGATTTATTAGGAATCCTGCGAACGCAAACGAACTATGTTACCCTATCAAATTCGACACTCCAGACTCAATGGCGATATCAGATTTTCAAAAAAACATCATTTCACAAAGTTGACCCCTAAAACCCAATTTCACAACTTTTTAAATCGAGGGTCGAAATGAGATATAAAACCCATAAAACCATACCAACCATGTTACCACCCTAAAATCGACGTTTCAAATCTGCTGGCATAGTCCGTTTTGCCATCAGATGCACAAATTCATAAATGTTGATTGAAGTCAACTATAAGGTTTTTCAAGCCACCAAAAATCACAATATCACATAAATCACTCCGAAATACACCGAGAATTGTGTCAATCATCCCCACACCCCAGGAATACCACAAAGCAACCACGGGGAGGGGTAGAATGGTCAAATCTCACAGAAATAAACAATTCACATAAATCACCAAAAATCAGGTCGTTACACCCAGAAATGCGGGAAAAAAGACTAGTTTTCACATCTATGTAAATGTTGATGGATAAAATTCCATGAAAGGAACTCGATGAAATGCTTAAATCTTTGTGGACAGAGTTTCATGAAAGGAACTCGATCGAACAAGCTACTCACCAAGTTGCAATTGCATTATGTTATGCCACTGCCTACAATGGATCATTCAGCATACAAAGGAGAAGACAAAACTTGCAAAAGCCAGTAAAGTGGTATATGCAGAATTCATACATACTTGTGTCTAGAGAGAAATGCCACAAATTTTCAAGGTAAAGCTAGAGACAATGAGAGTTTGGCCAGAGAAATAACATGTATTAGCAATCAAAGGGTAGAGGAGTCATGAAGTCATAGATGTAGCAGCTTCCTTTCTAAGTACTCCTCCATCCATCTTTACTTGTCCATGTTACTAAAAGTAGATGTCTAACAATACTTGTCCAATTCGGAAAATCAATGGATAATTTACCCATTACCCTTGGTATTAAATACTATTCATTATCCAATCCATTTCTCAAAGTATTAAATTTATTATATTTAAATGTTGATATAGTAAAATTACCCCAATTATTTATTGTTTTTATGGTGTGTGTCAAGTCCATAGTGGACAAGTATTGTTAGACGGAGGGAGTAGTAGTTAATGAAGTTCAAATATGAGTAGGAACAGGATTGTAATGTAGTGTCTATAAATATTTTCTCAATGTAATTATATAACACACAATTCAATAATATTTTTCTCCATTACTTGTCACATGGTATCAGAGCATTCGTGAGAAACTTCAAAAAAAGAAAACTCAGTCACCGGGCGTCAATTTTCGGTGACTGATTTGTGTCATTATCTGTTTTGTAGGTTATGTGCAAAATCCAACACCACCACGTGGATCAGAAAGCTCAGGAGACAATAACCCGACCAAAACCACCGAAAAACTCTTAAGTCACGTGCTCCCACGCACTTGCCGAAGTTTCATTTTTTCGGTGAGATCTGTGTCATGCGCCGATGCGTGAGCTATTCTCCGATTGACTTTTTGAGTTGTTCCTTTTAGGGGGGTTGGGGGATCACGCAACTTTTTCGAGCTCCGACCAGTTTCTTTTTTTCAGTTTCCGACAAGTTTCTTAGATTTCGATCGCCGAAACCCTAATTCCTACAATTTCATATTTTGTCCAGCAAGTTTTCAGCAATATCAAACATCTCCACAGCCTAATCGACCAACCAATAATGCTCATATTGCTCAGACAGAATATGATGAGTTCCTTTAGTATCGAACAAGCAGACATCTCCACAAGTAGCCTCGATTATTCAGCCTGATGTTTCTGTTACTCGTAATTCTTTTGCTTGTGCTTCACAGTCTAGTCTAGTACTCTTGGATCATGGGTCATGGATTCAGGTGCTTCTGATCATATTTCTGGTGACAAATAACTTCTGTCTGATATTGTATATTCACACTCTCTTCCTGAGTTCATATTATTTCTTTAACCAATAGGATCCGAACACAACCAAAAAGAGTTGGACAAGCCAAACCTCTATCTTCTGTCACTCTAGAAATATGTTCTTTATGTCCCTGGTTGTCTTTTTAATCTTGCATATGATAGTCGTTAGACACGTACCCTTTATTGTAGTATAACTTTTTCGGATGACTTTTTTCTAATACAGGACCGCAGTACAGGACAGACGATTGGCACACAACATGAATCACAAGGCCTTTACCATTTTACCTCTTCAAATTCCTTCACAGCATGCTCCGTTACAGACCCTCCAAACCTAATTCACAAATGTTTGGGACATCCGAGTCTATCCAAGCAACAGAAGATGGTGCCTAGTTTGTCTAGTTTATCCACATTAGATTATAAGTCATGTCAACTTAGGAAACACACCCGTGTTGCTTTTTCACGTAGTATTGAGAGTTATTCAAAGTCTATTTTCTCATTAGTTCATTCTGATGTTTGGAGTCCTAGTAAAGTCAGTTCACCCTTAGATTTTCGTTATTTTGTTAGTTTCATTGATGATTTTTCAAGATGTATTTGAATTTTCTTAATGAAAGATCGTCCTGAGTTATTTTTTATATTTTTGTACTGAAATACAAAATCAATTTGGTGTTTCTACCATGTTTTTCGCAATGATAATGCCTTAGAATACTTATCCTTGGTTTCAGGAGTTTATGACTCACCAAGGAATTATTCACCAGCCATTAGTACATCCCTCAACAAAAAGGTACAATAGAAAGGAATAATAGGCATCTTATTGAGACTACTCGCACTCCTCGTTGAATCCCATGTTCTGCTGCATTTTTGGAGCGATGCAATCCTCGCATCTTTCTATCTAAATAATAGAATGTCATCATCTTCTATTGAGAATCAGGTTCCCCATTCCATACAGTTTCAACATTCACACCTCCACTCTATCCCCCTCGTGTCTTGAGAGCACTTGTTTTGCCTATAACTTAGCCTAGAAAAAGATAAATTAGTCTCCCGTGCTCTCAAATGTGTCTTCCTTGGTTACTCTCGCATTCAAGAAAAGTATCGTTATTATTCACCGGATCTTCGTCGCTACCTGATGTCCGTCGATGTCACATTTTTTGAATCTCAACCTTACTATACATCTGATCATCCTGATATCTTTTTTTTTAATTGGTAACTTTACTCTATATATCCACAGGTATACTACAACCAAAACTGCAGTTCCCCTCCAAAAATTGTTACAACTTACATCATTTTCGAGCTAACTAGTGCCTATAAATAATTTAGCACATCAAAAATTTCTTCTGTCTGAGCTAATACATCAAGTTTACACCAAAAATAAAAAACGCCTAGACAATTTATTTTGATCTTCTGCAAGCTACTTTGCACATTCTCAAAACATCTGTTGTTTCTTTCTCTCCAAATTGTCCACCATATACATGATGGGACAATCTTCCGTCTCTCCTCGTCCTTCAAAGCATTACTGTCCCTGTTCCAACTAATTAAAACTCCCTTAATGCTACGTGGTTTCACCCACCTGATCCCTTTCATCCCTTTCAGGAAAATGAACATTCTCCAAAGCTGATCTGTCCACGGGCAATGCAAAAAGAGATGGTTTATTGTCTCAATTTGCTCTCCACATAGAGAACACCTGGATGCCAATTGATAACCTCTTTTTTTAAGATTTTCGTGAGTTAAAACTGCTTCTTTAGTTAGTAACCATAGAAAACAGTTTACTTTGTAAGGCACCTTAGTTTTCCAAATCATCCTCCATGGCCAGTTGATCTCTTATCCTGCGTCCATATTAAGCTCCTTGTAGACTGATCTGACGGAGAACCGCCCCTGATTGTCCCTCTCCCATATCAACAGATCTTTCTCATCAGTGAGATTAGTGAAAGAAGATAAGGAATTCTGAAATTCTGCCACTTTGTCAGTGTCCTAGTCATACAAGTCTCTTCTTAGTTCCAAATTCCACCCTTGTCCAGTCCACAAGGTAACCACAGTAGCAAGTTTTTGTTGGCTTAAATTAAACAGCTCAAGATGCAGTTGTTTCATTATAGAGTCGTCATTCTACTTATCTTCCCAGAATGAGGTCTTGTGCCCATTGCCCACCTTCACTCTTGTTCTGTGGTATAAGATAGGCCACAAATTCCTAATTGCCTTCCACACAGTGCAGTTATATGGAGTGCTTATCACCTTTGTCATCCACTTATCTCTCATACCATATTTTGCTGTGATGACATCCCTCCAAAGCATGCCTTCCTCATTAGTGAACTTCCAAAGCCACTTCATCATGAGACTTTGATTTTGCTTTCTCAAATTTCTAATTCCCAAACCTCTTGCTTTCTTGTTCACAATTAGTTTCTCCTATTTAACTAAGTGAAACTTCTTCTTGTCTTCGCTTCCTTGCCACAAAAAATTCCTTATGAGAACATCAATGTTTTTAGCTACACAAGCTGACATTGGGAATACTGACATCATATAGGATGGTATTGCATCCAACACACTCTTCACTAGTGTCAATCTACCTCCTAAGACAAGTATTGACTCTTCCAATTTGTGAGCTTCTTTTCACATTTCTCCAGAACCCCATTCCAGATACCTTTTGATTTACTCTTGGCACCAAAAGGCATGCCTAGGTAAGTTGTAGGGAACTCACCTACTCTACCTCCTAATTTTGTAGCCAACAACTCTATCTCAGCAACTGTATTGATAGGATAAATAAATCTCTTTTTCCAATTAATATGGAGACCTAATACTGCCTCGAAAATGATAAATATGACTCTGAGAATCAAAACTTGATCTATTTCTGCATCACAAAACTCCAACGTATCATCTGCATATTGGAGGTGAGTTATCTCCAAGTTGTTTAATTCACCAGCTTGAAATCCCCTGATCCATCCCTTCCCTTTTGCGGTGTTGATTTGACTACTGATCCTCTCCATAGCTAATATGAATAGAAATGGGGATATGGTTCCCCCTGCCTCAAGCCTCTCTGCGAAAGGAAAAAAACACATGGAGATCTGGTAATTAAAATTGAGAACATCACAGTGCTGATGCGATGTTTGATCGAGCTTATCCATCTCCTTTTAAATCCCATTTTTCCTAATAACCAAAGTAGAAAGTTCCAGTTCAAAAAGTCATAAACTTTCTGAACATCTAGCTTGCAAACTATCCCTGGCTTGTTGCTTCTTTGTCACGCCTCTACACATTCATTAGCTATCAACACAGCATTCATGATCTGTCTTCCCTTAATGAATGTCATTTGTTGCCTATCCACTAGGCCATGCATCACTTTCTTGAGTCACTTTGCTAAAAGCTTAGCTATGATTTTGTAGACTCCCCCAATAAGACTAATTGGTTTAGTCTTTTAGTTCATCAGCACCCACCTTCTTTGGAATTAGAGCCACAAAAGTTGCATTTAGACTCTTTTCAAAGAAACTTCTTTCATGAAAATTCTAGATTGCTGCTACTAAATCAACACTGATAACATCCCAACATTGTTTGAAAAACTCCATAGTAAAGCCATCAGGTCCCGTGGCCTTATCTCCCGCACATGCCTTGATGTTTTCCAAAATCTCATGGGCGTCAAAAGGAACCTCTAGCATGGAGTTCTCCACTTCACTGATCTTCGGACAGTTTGCCATATCCAGTTGAGGTCTCCAATCTTCTCTCTACATATAAGTTTTTGTAAAAAGATATTACTTGTTTCTTAATATCGTCATGATTTTCTATCATCTCTCCTTCTACTTTCAACTTGTCAATTGTATTCACTCTTCTATGTGCATTGGCTGTTTTGTGAAAGAAGCTAGTATTGTTGTCTCCTTCTTTTAGCCAGGTGGCCCTAAACCTATGTCTCTAAAATATTTCTTCTCTTCTAGCAATATCTTCAAATTTGTTGGTCAAAGACATTCCAGAGGCAATTTCTTCCTCCCGAAGGATCTTGTGTCCCTGTAATTCCTCTAATTCTGCTAGTTGAGCAAGTAACCTCTGTTTTTAAATGCCCAAATTTCCATGAGTTGTCTTGCTCCATTCCTTCAATTTGATCTTCAAAGCGTTCATCTTAGAAACACGGACAAAATCTGAAAGAATCCCACCAACTTTTCACTTTCTCTTTGAACCATTCTGTTTGTAGCCACCAGTTCTTAAACTTGAAATATGAGTTGGACGCCTCCAATCTCCACAATGCAGCATGATAGAAGAGTGGTCTGATACAACCCTCTCTGAAGCTGCTATCCAAATCCTCTTAAATGAGAAATCTATCTAGTCTAGCAGCTATGTCATGTTTGTCTCCTTTCTTCTAAGTGTATTTACCTCTTTTTAGTTCCAAGTCCAACAACTCCATGTCCTCTATGAATTCAGACAAGTTGGTCATAGCCTTATTGATTCTGATACAATTCTTTTTCTCAGATAGATGCCTAGTAGTGTTAAAATCACCACATAAGACCCATGGACCTGTCATGATACCCCTAGCAGCCCCTATTTCTCTCCAAGTATCTTCGCTCTCTACTTTCCCATTAGGAGCACACACGCCAGTCAAGTGCCATTCATAGCTCTGATCTCTTCCGATGAGCTTTCAAGAAATAGAGTACATCCCCACACTACTTACTACACCTTCCCAAACCCTTTCATCCCACATTATAATAATGCCCCCCTAGTCCCACTAGCTTCAAGTTGAACATAATCAACCAACCTATTCCCCAGATCTTTTTCGCCATCTCTGTGATATCCCCCTTCATCTTTGTCTCTTGGAGACATACTATATCCGCCTACCAAGATTTTAAAATATTCCTAACTAATCCCCTCTACCTCCCACAATTCAACCCCTGCACATTCCACAAAACTTTTTAAATACATTTGTCTTTTATTGGCAAATATCCCCCCTTACTTCTAGTTCCATAACTCCAAAATTTGTCATCTCTCTACCCTTTTCAATTCATTCGACCCTTTCTTTTTCCCTGTCAATTGATTTTCATTGGTCTGCACTGTTAATTGATTGCCTCTGTTCTACTGCTTCTTGTCATCTATTTTCCTGAAAATTTCCTTCGCCTTTTCCTCATGACCCTTAAAATCCACACCAAGTTCTGCGCTTAATTTGATAATATATTCGTGAATCCACTCAGAGGTGTTATCCTCCTGTTCACTTCCTTCTGCTGGCAGTTTCACTGTCAGTGGGATAGCTTTTTCTACCAATCGATTCATAATTTCTCCTTGACTCTTTAATTGCATGGCTAATGTCTCTCCTTCGTCTATTTTTTCTGAGATTTCCGCTACCTGATTAGCAAGAACAGAGTGGGTAATTGATCTCTCTATGTTCGCCTGTGTGTTCTCCAGCTTGTCATAAAGTGACTTCAGTTGTGCAATATTTGCCTGAATTTCTAAGTCCATTATGTCTTCTCTTTGGGCCTTTTTAATAGGTTCCTGAAATCTAACCTTTTTTGTGTTTGAGATCTGGCCCAAATTCTCTTTAATTCTGCCCGCTACAGCCCACATCTTCTCTTTTGCTCTCACATGATCTGCACGTGACACTTTATTTGAGTTCTCATCAATTTCTGTTGTGCCTACATAGCCGGGGCCCACGACAACTGGATCTTTCTCATCTTTATCTGCATCCACATAGCTGGCCCCCACGACAGTATCACCCCCTGAATCATAGCCTCCGCTTTCTCTATTCTCCTTCTCCATTTTGAAGGTGACTGCCGACTCCACCCATATCGGGATCGTATAGACGACACCCTCACTGGACACCTCAATCTCTGGCGAAATTGATTTTTTGTCACCTTTAATCTTTAAGCGAGCCCAGTGCAAGTGGTTCTTAGTGATGTCTCCTCCTCTGTTTCAGTAAAGCCAGCACATTGATCCCCGGTCTGCTTGAAGATCTTCTGCGACCACATGCTTAGTGGAAGCCCTAGGATTCTGATCCACACCCAATCTCGGGTGATTTCTGTCGGCCAGCATCCCGTAGTTGGGTTCCACCATTCAAGAACCAGCTTATTCTTCTTCCATAACCATGTTCCATTCAAAACATGTTCAACTATTTTCTTTGAGGGGAGGTCAAATAAAAATATACCATCGTTCATTGCGAAGACATCAACTCCTCCACCTGTTTTCCACATGTTACAAGCCCAGCTTCTGACTTCATTCAGATGTGGAAGCTCATGCGCCATCGACTGGAATCCGGCTACTAAGCATCTGCTCAGCAGATCCTTGGTTGAAGTCAACGCATCCCCTATGATGTTGATTATGTTCCTGTCGACCTGCATTTGGGCTTTTCTAGATGCTTCTGTTGACCATCTGTTAGTGGTGCATGCCTCTTTGAAGGATCCTTCCAGTAGTCCGGGTGCAAGTTGAGGTTGCTGTGTTACTTCTGGAACGTAAATGAATCTAGATATTTTGTGGGCTATGTTACCCCAAACTCTCTGGAGTGATGATGATCGATTTGTTCTGGCCTTAAATAGCAACGAAGCTAATATATCTCCCATTTTCGTTGTACTTGAGGGTGCAAAAAGAGTTCTGAGAAGTGGTCCTTCATCCTCCATCTTCCGACTTCTTCTCTTGTGATTTTGATGCTTCAATAAAGACCGATATCAACCACTTCAAAACTTTATGACTGACTCGAACTCTCCTCATTAAATTCCTGTTGCGCTTAACCCATTCGTACCATGTTTAAGCTCCTGAATGACATTTAATAATCTCGAAGGACTTAAATCCAGCATTGTAATAGATGTTATTTTCTCCTAATGTAGTAACTCCGGTCATATTGCCGGAAAGAACCCCGCCTTTAGAGTAGGATATTGGATACCGATGAGGTGCCGGTGAACTTCTAACATATGTAACTATAACCTTGGAAGGCAGTTGAGGGATGCATGATGATGCAGATCGATAGGACTTGGAGCTACATGCCTTGCAAGGTTAACAAATACCTCCAGAACTCAAAGAGCATCCATTTAGGATCATATTCAAACCCTTCGAGAAGATCTAACTGAAGGGCATACCGAATGCAGTACTGAGTAGAGAAGTTCCCTTCTTATCTGCTTGGCTAAGAAATTGGCGAGGCCTCCAAAGTGTATCTGATCATCCTGATATCTCTAAGGTCTTCAGTCTTACCCGCACCTTTAAGGAATCAACGATTTCTTCAACGTCTCTAGCTGCAGTGCCACCACTTCTGATTTATCATCATCGTCTGCGTCCAACATTAGTCCTAGATGATTCATGTCATGCACTGGACGTTGCTTCTACTGCGAACTTTCCTCCTCCTAGCCAATCAGTTGCACTTCAAAAAGGTATGCGTTCCACTCGTAGTGCTAACCCACATTATACTCTCTTGAGTTATCATCTTCTATCATCACCCTATTATGTTTTTGTATCATCTTTGTCCTCTATTTTCATCCCTAAGATTAAAGGTGAAGCACTTTCTCATTCAAGATGAAAGTAGGTTATGATAGATGAGATGTTTGTTTTACATACGAGTGGTACTTGGGAGCTTGTATCCTTTCCTACAGGTAAATCTTCTATTGGTTGTCGTTGGATTTTGTAGTCAAAGTTGGTCTAGGCGGTCAGGTTGATCGGCTTAAGGCTCGCCTTGTTTCCAAAGGATATACGCAAATATTTGGGCTTGATTATATTGCATTTGTTCATCTTTTCCTATCTATTGTTGTCGTTCGTCATTGACCTTTTTATCAGTTGGACATTAAGAATGTTTTTCTGAACGATGATCTTGAGGAATAAGTCTATATGGAGCAACCACCTGATTTTGTTGCTCAACGGGAGTCTAGTAGCCTTAAATGTCGATTGTGCAGGTCACTCTATGGTCTGAAACAGTCCTCTCAAGCCTGATTTGGAAAGTTTAGCACAGTAATTCAGGAGTTTGGCATGATTCGTAATGGAGCTGATCATTTAGTCTTTTATCCGCATGCTGAACCAAATCTGTGTATTTATTTCGTGGTTTATGTTAACGATATCGTTATCACTGGCAATGATCAATATGGTATCACTAATTTGAAGCAACATCTCTTTCAGCATTTTCAGACGGGTAAACTACATAAATGACCCTTACAATAGGTGGCTTTGTTTTTTGTCCCTCATAAAAATGGTCTTATAAAACTATTCTCCCTTCTTTTTTTATATAACACAATTACCTATTTACCGCTCAATATCTCAAATATTTTTAAACAACTCCATACTTATTTATCTTTCAACCTTTTTTTTCTCTTTTTTATTTTACTTTATTTTTTATCTTTTCTTTTCTCTCTTTTTTTTAAGTTCTTTCTCAATCCTTACTGTTTTTTCTTTTTCTCCTCTCAACTTCTATTTTTTAAAAATTTCTCTTTTTTAATTTTACTTTGATTTTTTATTTTTTAATTTTTTATTTTTAGTTTTTCTCAACCCTTACTTTTTTCCTTTTTCTTTTCTCAGCTTCTATTTATTTTTTAAAAAATTTTCTCTTTTCTTTTTCTTTTTTTTAAAAAAATTTTGCTCAATCTTTATTTTTTGTCTTTTTTTTTATTTTTTTCAACCTTCATTTTTTTATTTTCTCCCCTCAGCTTCTATATTTTCTTTATTTTACTTTTTTATTTTCTTTGATTTTTTTTAAATATTTTTCTTCATTTTCTTCTTTTTTCGCAATTTTTATTTTTTTCTTTTCTTTAATTTCTTTCAATCAAGTTATGCCCCATGAGTAAGAATTGACACTACCACATTGTAGAGGCAAGACTTATGACTTTCAAACAAGAAGTTACGTTTTATGGGCAAGAGTTGACACTATCACATTGTGCTTTTATTTATGGGATGTTCTATAACTCTTACCATAGAGGCACTCAAGGACTTTCAAACAACAAATTATGCTCCACAGGCAAGAGTTGACTCTACCACGTTATATTTTCATTTATGAGATGTTCCACAACTCTTGCCTTAAAGGCAAGACTTAGCTCAAGGTCTTTCAACAACAAATTATACCCCATGGGCCAGAGTTGACACTACCACGTTATATCTTCATTTATGAGATGTTTTACAACTCTTGTCTTAGAGGCAAGACTTTGCTCAAGGACTTTCAGACAACAAATTATGCCCCACGGGCAAGAGTTAATACTATCACGTTATGTCTTTATTTATGAGATGTTCTACAACTCTTGTCATAGAGGCAAGACTTAGCTCAAGGACTTTCCAACAACAAATTATGCCCTACGGGTAAGAGTTGACACTACTACGTTATGTCTTCATTTATGAGATGTTCTATAACTCTTGTCTTAAGGGCACGACTTATCTCAAGAATTTTCAAACAAGTTACGTACATTGGACAAGAGTCAACATTAACACATTGTGTTTTTCACCTATGAAATGCTCTTATAACTCGTCTTAGAGGTACGACTCAGCCCAAGGACCATCAAACAACAAGTTATGCCCTATGGACAAGAGTTGACACCGCCACATTGTGTATTGATTTATGAGATGCTTTATAACTCTTCTCTTAGAGGCAAGACTTAGACCAAGGGCTTTCAAGCAACAAGTTGTGCACTATGGGCAAGAGTTGACATTACCACATCGTGTTTTGATTTATGAGATATTCTTTAACTCTTGTCTTAGAGGCCCGACTTAACGCAAGAACTTTCAAAAATAAGTTAAGCCTCATGGGTAAGAGTTGCCACTATCACATTATGTTTTGATTTATGAGATGTTCCATAACTCTTACCTTAGAGGCAAGACTTAGCCCAAGGACTTTTAAACAATAAGTTACGCTCCATGGGCAAGATTTGACAATATCACATTGTCTTAATTTATGAGATGTTTTATAAATCAAGGACTTTTAAACAACAAGTTATGCCCCATGGATAAGAGTTGACACTACCACATTATGTCTTAATTTATGAGATATTTTATAACTCTTTCCTTAGAGGCACGAATTAGTCCAAGGGCTTTCAAACAAGAAGTTACACCCCATGGGCAAGAGTTGACACCACCACATCGTGTCTTGATTTATGAGATATTTTATAACTCTTGCCTTAAGAGGCAAGACTTAGCCGACAAGTTACACCCCATGGACAAGAGTTGACACTATCATATTGTGTCTTGATTTATGTGATGCTCTATTGGTCTTGCCCTAAGTTGCTCGGACTCGGGTGCGGGTGTCCGATACGGTACGAATCTAGAGGTCGGATCCTTCACGGTCTCAACTTAAAGATTTGGAGATATGGATCTAGAAATGGATACGGGTGCGGGGATTCGGCAAAAAATAATTTAAATATCTAAAAATAGAGTTATAAAACATAAATTTTGAGATATTATGTGGAAATCTTAAGGAGAAATATTTTTCAAGAAGAAAATCCTAAAAGGAGATAAAAAGAAAAGCAATAATATAGAAACTTCTATATACAAGGTATTCCATTTTCTTTAGTTTCACCTTAGCTTTAATTTTGATTATAGAATTTCATAAATCTATCCAGACTTTCCAAGTCGATTCTGGTCAAAGTACCCAAAATCGGTTGACCATATCGGGTAAGGATCCCACACCCACACCATGTCGTGTCAACACGGGTGCGGCTCCGAAAGTGAAGAGTCCGAGTAACTTAGGTCTTGCCTCGAAAACAAGACTTAGCTCAAGAACCTCCCAAAAGAACAAGTTACGCCCAATGAACAAGTGTTGACACTACCACATTGTTTCTTGATTTATTAACTCTTGTCTTACAAGCAAGACTTAACTCAAGGATTTTCAAATAACAAGTTATGCTCCACAAGCCAGACTCCACATTGTGTCTTGATTTATGAGTTGTTCTATAATTTTTGCTTTAAAGGCAAGACTTATCCCAAAGGACTTTCTCTAACAACAAGTCATGTCCGTAAATTTGTTTTGATGTCAAAAAGAAGAAGATTCCTTTGCAGATTATCCAACATTTTATTTATTAGCAAAATGTAATAGAAGTTGAGAAAAAAGAAAAAAGAGAACAAACAAAAAAGAAAAAAAAAAAAAAAAAAAATAGAGAAAAAAAAAAAAAAAAAAGAAAAGAAAAAAAAAAAGATTAAGAAAAAAAAGAATAAATAACAAAAAAAGAAAGAAAAAAAATTGAGAAAAACAAACATGAGAAAAAATATAAAAATAAAGTTTGAGAAAAATGAAAAAGAAAAAATGAGAAATGATAAAAAAACAAAAAATAAAAAAAGATTGAGACTAATGAATTAAAAAAGAGAGAGAAATGAAGAAATAAATAAGGTTTGGAAAAAAGTAAAAGAAAAATAAAATTGAGACAAATGAATTAAAATAAGGAAAAAATAAAAGTTAACGTAAGAAAAATAAAAAAAATTAAAATAGAAGTTGAGAGACAAATGAGAATGAAAAGTTTAAAAATACTTGAGGTGTAGAGGGGCAAAAATATACTTGTACTATACATAAAAAAAGAAGGAAGGCTAGTCTTTAAAGACTTTTCTTATAAAGGTCAAAAATTCAAAGTCACCCACTATTGGAGTCATCCCATGTAATTTCCCGTTTCTAGACTAAAGACTTCAGTAGATTGAAATATTTTCTAGGTATTGAGGTTGCTCAGTCCAGATAAGGTATAGTTATTTCTCAATGCACGTATGTCTTAGACATTCTTGAGGAGACATGAATGATGAGATGTAGACCCATTGACACTCCTATGGATCTAAATGCTAAACTCCTGCCAAGACAGGGGGAACCACTCAATTATCCTGGAATGTATAAGCAGTTGGTTGAAAAGTTGAATTATCTCACAGTGACTAAACCTGACATATCTTTTCCTGCGAGTGTTGACGTCAGTTTATGAGTTCCCCATGTGATAGTCGTTGGGATGCAGTTGTCCGTATTCTGCAATATATAAAGTCAGCTTCTGGTAAAGGACTACTCTTCAAGGATCGAGGCCATAAGCATATCATTGGATATATAGATGTTGATTGGGTAGGATCACCCTCTGATAGACGTTCTACATCCGGATATTGTGTTCTAGTACGAGTTAATTTGGTGTCCTATGAGAGTAAGAAACAGAGTGTGATTACTCGATCTAGTGCGGAAGCAGAATATCGAGCAATGGTTGTAACAACTTGTGAGCTAATTTGGATCAAACAGTTGCAGAGAGAACTAAAATTTGGAGAAATCGGTAAGATGGAAATTGTGTGTGATAATCAAGCAGCCCTTCATATCGTAGCAAATCCAGTGTTTCATGAGAGGACTAAGAACAGAGAGATTGATTGTCACTTCATCAGAGAAAAGATTCTCTCAAGAGATATTGTTTAGTGAAGTCAAGTGATCAACTTACAGATATCTTTACCAAGTCCCTCACCAGTTCTCGTATTAATTACATTTGTAACAAACTAGGTACATATGACTTGTATGCACCAGTTTGAAGGGGGTGTTAAAATATGAGTATGAATAGGAATAGAAAATAAAATCCTATTTGAAAAAGGATTGTAATGTGGTGTCTATGAAAAGGATCTCAGTGTAATTATGTAAACACACAATTCAATAATATTTTTCTCCATTATTTCTCACAAATGATCTATGTAATAACTTAGTCAATGCTTTGTTTTATGTAGATAGAGTAGAATCTTATCTGAATTTCATCTAGCTAAGTACGCTAAGCCCTGTTTTGTAATGTTTTACTTAGGGAATTGAGGATCAAAAACATACCTAAGTTGTCCTAATTTTCCGAGTTACATATGGATTGTGAGTTTCCCACCTGAAATTAGGTGCACGCCTAATGGTTAGCGAAAAACTAGGATTGTCAGAAAGATACATGTAAAGAGCACTACTTGGATCCACAATGGATTGCTCATTCCGATTATAGCCACGAGGAATAATTTGATCAATAAATTGAAGACGAAAACAAATGATTTGGAAGATAGAAAGTTGGATTGAGATTCGATTTTTGCTATTTGTACAAAAATTAACACCACATGTCCCTTCAATGAAGTTGGGATGAACACCATGAGGTCTCAAGTTCAATTCCTAGCAGAGACAAACACTAGGTGTTTTCTTCCCATCTGTTCTAGCCTTGGTGGACAGGTGGCAAGTATCTCGTAGATTTAATCGAGGTGCGCGCAAGCTGGCCGGGACACCACAGTTATAAAATAAAAACACATGTCCCAATTGAAGAACAACACAAGGAGATACTCCAGAGCTCCCATACCATGTTAAATGTGAAGCAAAGAACAATTTGGGCTCAATTTGAGCTCTAATGGTGGATTCTAGAATGTTAACTAGTGAGGAAAGACACAAAGCAGTGGAGTCCAAGTTTCGGAAATGATAACTCAAACTGGTTCATGCTACACATTGTGCTTATATACGCGTGTATAGCTGAAAAAACAAAACATCTGTGAACTAATTGTAAGTTAAACTAACAGCCAACTCTAGCCTAACTGTAACTAACACAAGTAAATACAACTAATCCTAAAGCTAACTAAGGTGCTGCTGAGTCAGCAGCGGAGCCAGAAATTTGGCGGACGGTGTGCAAATTTTTGTCCTCAACTATGTTAAGAGTGTGCAAAACTAAATATACACTCATTATGGTTAACGTTTAACCTCTATTCAACACATAATTTTCCGACGGGTGTACATCTGACCAACTTTCCAGAGAAGGGTGTACATCTTACCACCCTTCCCTAAAGGTGGCTCCACCCCTGTGCTGACTCGGCTGAACGTGCAAGGATAATACAATATGTCAATACCCTTTTGGCAAGAAAACTACAGTAAATGCCCACATTTCGCCACAGAGGTTTTCAAACAAATAGCGAAAAGGTACCTCTGTTCATTTGTACTTGTCCATTATTACAAACAAAAAACATCACTTTTAAAGTACAATTATTTTTCCCAAATTTACCACATCATTACTTACTTAGTCCTCGAATTATTCACCAAGATCTAAGACCATATATAATATAAATATATACTCATATTGATCATTACTATTTCTCAAGGGCGTGAAAAGGTCTAAGCGAATGAAGGGAGTACAAAATGAGAGGGAAAAAGGAAACCTGCAAAGATGAGAATTCAGAGGCAATTTTTTCTGGAGAGTGAGACTTTTTCTCCTTAAAGGCTTTTAGTGCTTCCAAACAGTAACTACGCTGATCAGACGAAGGAACCCAATCAGCAGAGAAATCGACAGGTTTCTTAGTAGTGTCAGGTGGAGGCGCCTCCGTGGAAGTGGCAGCGGAAGATAACGGATTACCGGCGGCAGACATTGCCGATCTCCGGCTCCGGCTCCGAACTGACGCGGCGCTACCCGTGGCTACGACTTTTTTTTTTTTCTTCTTCTTTTTTGGGTCTAAGGAGTCTGCGCCTGTCCCACGAGGGAAATGGTGCTGTCCCCTGACTTCGAAAGGGGAACATATACTACCCCCAAACACCATTTATTTAATAGCTCTGTGGCCATGAAAATTATTTTTTGTTAGTTAGAGTTGAGTTGAAGATGAAGTTACAGCTATATTTGGCCAATTTTTTTTAAATTTTTTTTAATATGATTTTATGCTCTCAATTTTTAAAAATTATCAAAATCACTCAATTATTAATTTACTTGCTAACATACAACCAAATATTGAGAAAATAATTTATATGTATTCAATTGATAAAATAATTAACAACAAACTAATTATTATGATTGTTATTCTTTTAAAATTTGAATAAAAATATCACAAACACGAGCTAAATAAGTTTATTTAACTATAATCGATGGAATAGAGTAATTATATTTTAATAAATATGATTGATGGATATAAATATATTTTATATATTCTTAAATTTGTTGATGAAAATTCTTAATTACTTTCACTTAAATTAATTATTTTATTGAATTTGGTTTTTTAAAAAAAAAATTACGGATGAATTATTTTTGAATAGATTAGTGCTAATTTTTTGCTTGTTCTTTATTGATGATATTGATTTTCCTTGAATATTATTGTATCGTAAATATGGATCATGACGTTATGTTTGATATGTAACTTTATTGACCATATTTTAATAATTTATTAAAATCACAATAGTCATTATATGACATATACAGAAAATTAGAATGACAAGAAAAAAATATTAAATTTCTCATTTTTAAATAAAATAATGTACTAGGCTTTATATTTCTATAATATAGTTCATTCAAAACAAAGTTGATATATTTCTACCATAGATTGCCATTTATAATTTTTTTACTTCACGTTAGTAAATTTTGGTTAAAAGAAGAAAAAAGATTAGAATATCTGTAACAATTAAAAATGATGTCGTACCATAGAAAATAAATAATAATTTTTTTCTTGGTGGTTGATTGTAGTTATAAGAGATGTTTGTGTAAAAATTTAAAGATTGGGGTTATATGTAATAATAATGAAAGTGGAAAATTATGAAAACAACAAAAAATTATTTTCACTTTTTGGAATCCAACTCCAAAATAATTTTCCGAATTTTTATGACCAAACACCACAATTTTCGGAAAGTTAAAAAAGTGAAAAAAAAATCGAAAAAAAGGAAAAAAATTTATGGCCAAACGGGCCCTTAGTAGAAATTTGCACTTTCGAGAGAGAAAAATGAGCTGAGAAGTGGACCCCATTTATTTTTTCTCTTTTTTCTTTATTTACTTAACTTAGTTAATTCATATTTAATTAACGTAAAAGGGACTAAATTAGACTATTTGAAACTTTGCATCCTTGAAATGGTCTCCTTTGAAACTCACAGATAAAATAGAGAAATTGATTTCCATCTTCTCTTCACGTCCAGTTCATCCTTTCCTCTTTTTTTCTTCTCCACCATTTTCTTCAAATCTTCTCTTATAATTCATTCCTCTTCTTTTTACATTTGTTTCTATCAAAAAGATAATCAATTCTATCAAGTTTTCTGATACAAGGTAAATTTTCTTTCTCTTTTCTATATCTAAGCTTAAAACTAGGGTTTGATTGAAAAAAGAATAGGCGATTTCTCTTTTCTATATCCAAGCTTTTATTTTGTAGTATTTTAGTGAATTTTGGTATATATATATTTGACATATTTTGACAATTACGAAATGCTTTAGTTGCTCTATAATTGCACTATTTTGCTTTATAGTTTTTCTATTTTTAGTTTATACTTTTGCTATTTTATGTAGATAATGGGTCGATATAAGAGGAAGCAAAGTAGAGCATCTTCCCCTGTCCCAGATGCTAGGAAAAAAGCTAGAGCCGCTGCCCGAAAGAAAAATATTGAAAATAATGAGCATTCGATTAATGAAAAAGAAACACTTCAAAATAGTAATTGTAAGCCATCTATTGAAGAAAAAAATAATGAAAAGTAGCAGCGAGCAATCTGATGAAAAGAAAAATACTAGTGAAAATAGTTGTGAGCAATCAGGTGAAGAAAAAAGTGGCGAGAACAGCTGCGATAAATCAAGTGAAGAGAAAAAAGATGATGGGAGTAATGGTGAGAAATCAAGCGAAAATGAAAAAAGTGGTGAAAGAAAAAGTGAGCAATCAGGAGAAAAAGAAAAAAAAGATAGAACCGATGATATTGGTGGTGATAATTTTTCACAAGGTACTGAATCATCTGATAATCATAGAGAACCCAGATCTTTTCTAGTTTCAGATTATGTCAAATCAATTTCTATTGAAAAGTATAAATTTAAAACCCATTTAAATGTGTTTGAGCCATATGAATCAAAGATCAATGCGAGAGTTGGCTTTAGAGCTCAATTTGTTGAGTTTAGAAAGATTCTAAGAAGTCAGCATATTGAAAATAATTTCAAAAAGACTTGTTTTGGTCATTTTCTGAAGTTGGATGAAAATGTAGCAGTACAACTTCAATGAAGTTAGTACACGGACTTTGTCTTCGTCGAATATTTTGTAAAAGACAAAAGGAGATTTAGTTTGATTATAATGGTTTGTCGATATGTTTTGGGATTAATTAAATTGCTATCATGACTGGACTTTGATGTCATTCTTTTTCTCCTCTTAGTCAGCAGTTAGCAAAGATTGGAAAAAAAAGTGAAAAGTTAGTTGATGTAGTGGGTAAGTCTCCAAATGTTGATGTACTCATAGAGAAGATAATGGATCCAAAGTTGATAAAAAGGCAAAAGGTGGCTTTTAGTGTGGTTTGGTTCTTGCATTGTATTTTATGTTCAAAAAGTGCAAATAAGAAGATAGAAACTTAGTGGTTAAAGATAGCGTCGAATAAAAATGTATTTGATTCATATCCATGGGGTCGAATAAGCTTCGATGTTACCATTAGCTATCTTTTAAAGAAGCTTGATCCAACCAAATCACAGTATAACCTTCATGGCTTTCCATGGGCGTTCGCGGTAAGTAATTACATTGAAGTTTTCATTTTTTGATTATCAGTTAAACTATTATCATGACTTTGTTGTGTACAATAAGCTACTTTTACTATTATATTATAGGTTTGGGCATTTGAAGCTATTCCGGCAATTTAATGACTTTCTAAGGATCCTTCACCGGAAAGATCATTCCTAAGAATGATTAGATGGATGACTATAACACCCGTTCATAAGTTAACTGTTAATCCTATTGACCAGACAAGAGAAAACGTAAGATTATATATGTACATAACTTTAGTTGTGTTGTGCAAAGCAATAACTTCAAATAGTGGGCAACTGTACTTGTTTCCACAACTACTTCAATTGTCCAACAACAATTGAGTTATTCCAATAACTACTTAAGTTGTTCCCACAACTACTTCAGTTGTCCAACGACTGTAGAATTTGTTCCCACGACTTCTTCAGTTGTCCAACAACTGTTAAAGTTGTTCCTGCAACTAGTTCAGTTGTTCCTGCAACTGTTAAAGTTGTTCCTACAACAACAAACAACTGAAATTATTGTTAAACAATTAAATTAGTTGTTCCAAACTATATATAATTTTTTTTAATTTAAATGTAGATACAAAATCAGGTTGTTCACCCTTTTTTTTCCCAACAAACATAGAGAAAGAAAGGATTTTTGTTCAATATATTGAGGCCTATGAAGATTATCTGATCCAAAAATTAATGTTTTAAAAGATGAGTTGTCATGTGTAACTGCAATAAAGTTGGATATAAGTGGTGGTGAGGAGAATCTTGAGAGAGTTGGTGATGAGAAAATTTTTTATAGGGTTGGTGGGGAGAATAGTGTTGTGAGAAATTATGGTGTTGAGAAAGATAGCGTTGGCCATATTGCATTTGATATTTGTAGATCTTTTGGTGGAGTAGAAAGAGGTGACTCATATACTGTTGATCTTGGTGGGAGAGATACTCCGTGTGTGACAAAAACAACAAACGTAAATGCTTCTAATGTTGATTGTTGTTGTAAATGTCAAACATGTTGTGGTAAGTATGATGTCCTTTTGAATGAAGTGAAATCCTTGTCAACAAAGTTAGATGGGCAGCAATCAAAGAGGACTATATATCCGAGCTATGCAAAAAAATCTCCTTATACTCCTGCGTTAAAAAAGAAGATTGGCCATGAATTCCAAGGCCAAAAATGCAAGGAGAAAGAATTGATTGGAAGTGAATTTGTATAAACCTCTTGATGTGGAGAAAAGATAGGTCTTTAATGACTTCATTAGTAAGAAGGAAGAGGAAAGAAAAATGTATTTGACTGGCGAATTTAATTATTAAGACTTGATAAACATGACTGATCCATATTTCTGGATTAAGTGCAAGGTAAATATTACCAACTTTTTACTTTGTTCAATTACCTATTGATATTTATTTGATTGTTATTTTTATTTTGCAGCATGTTAATGAAATTTTGTCCCTTATGCGCAAGAGATTTGGTTTCCCAGACATTATAACCAAGCAGATCTAATTTTAGATCTAAATTTCTGCAATATCTTGTATAATCCGTACAAGAATTTGAGTGATAAGAGTTTAGTGGATGGTGCTCCAACAATGCATGAGGCACTCACATTATTTAAGATGGACAGTAACATACTTAAATATTATAGTGGTGAAAAGCCATATCTGTATGGTTGAAAGTGGGATGGAGCAAAAAGAATTTACACTATGATGAACATAAAGAATACATATTTTATTGCACTCGAGTTTTTAATGGAGAAGGGTTTGATTCAAGTTTATGACTGCAATATTGATGTGTGTGATGAACCGAGTTTTCTTACTGCTATTCAACCCATTCTCGAATTATGGCCCAAACTACTCAAGCAAAGCGGGGTGTTCAATCATTTGCCTAAAAATTTTTAAATGCTACATGGTCGTATGAGTGTCTCAAGGATGTCCCAAGAAGCAATTCTTGTGCAGCATGTGGACCATATGCTTGTGTTTTTATTGATCACTTGCTTACTGGGATGAATTTGATGTGCCTTAATGACAATGAGATGGATAATTTTAGGATGAGATATGATGTTGCGTGATTGAGAAGGAGTTGAATCCTTAAAGGATTAGTTGGGGATATTGACTAGTGTATGAAGTTACTTTTTGTACTTGATTTACAAGAACATTTGGATCAATGAAATTATTTTTTGTGTTAGCTTTTGATTTAACTATTTCAGTATTAACGTATTTGTGCCAACTACTTTAATTATTTCCAAGTTAAAGTAATTGAACAACAAGTACTTATGTTATCTGTCCAACTAGTTACTTCACTTGTTCCTATAACTGCTTCAGCTTCACAACATCTACTTCAATTGTCCCTGCAACTACCTCAGTTGTTCCTATAACTAACTCAGTTGCACAACAACTACTTCAGTTATCCCTACAACTACCTCAGTTGTTCCTGCAACTAACTCAGTTGCACAACAACTACTTCAATTGTCCCTGCAACTACCTCAGTTATTCCTACAACTAACTAAGATGCACAACAACTACTTTAGTTATCCCTGCAACTACCTCCGTCGTTCCTTCAACTACCTCAGTTGCACAACAACTGCTTCAGTTGTTTAAATAACTACTTTAGTTTTTCCTGCATCTAACTCATTTGCACAACAACTACTGCAGTTGTTTAAACAACTACTTCAGTTGTTCCTGCAACTAACTCAGTTGCATAACAACTACTTTAGTTGTCCCTGCAACTACCTCAGTTATTCTTTCAACTACCTCAGTTGCACAACAACTACTTCAGTTGTTTAAACAACTACTTCAGTTGTTCCTGCAACTAACTCAATTGCATAACAACTACTGCAGTTGTTAAAACAACTACTTCAGTTGTTCCTGCAACTAACTCAGTTGCACAACAACTACTTTAGTTGTCCCCATAACTACCTCAGTTATTCCTACAACTACTTTAGTTGGACAACCACTACTGCAGTTGTTTAAACAACTACTACAGTTGTTCCTACAACTACTTTAGTTGTTCCTATAGAAAATGACTACGTCGATCTTCAATTATTATTAAACAACTTTATTTATGCATAATAATTTAGAAAATGACTCCGTCGATCTTTAATTATTATTAAATAACTTAGTTTGTACTTAATAATCCAGAAAATGACTCCGACAATCTTTAATCGTTATTAAACAACTTTAGTTTATACTCAATAATTTAGAAAATGAGTATATTGATCTTCAATTGTTATTAAATGACTTACTCTGTACTGGCTAATTCAGAAAATGACTCCTTCGATGTTCAATCGTTATTAAACGACTTAGTTTATACTTAATAATTCAGAAAATGACTCCAACGATCTTCAATTATTATTAAATAACTTAGTCTGTACTTGATAATCCAGAAAATGACTCCGACGATCTTCAATCATTATTAAATGACTTAGTTTATACTTAATAATTTAGAAAATGAGTATATCGATCTTCAATTATCATTAAATGACTTACTTTGTACTTGTTAATTTAGAAAATGACTCCTTCGATGTTCAATCGTTATTAAACGTTATTAAACGACTTAGTTTATACTTAATAATTCAGAAAATGACTCCGACGATCTTCAATTATTATTAAATAACTTAGATTGTACTTGATAATCCAGAAAATGACTCCGTCGATCTTCAATTGTTATTAAACGACTTAGTTTATACTTACTAATTTAGAAAATGAGTATATCGATCTTCAATTGTTATTAAATGACGTACTATGTACTTGTTAATTCAGAAAATGACTCCGTTGATATTCAATCATTATTAAACGACTTTGTTTATACATAATAATTCAGAAAATGACTCCGTCGATCTTTAATTATTATTAAATAATTTAGTCTGTACTTGATAATCCAGAAAATGACTCCGTTGATCTTCAATCGTTATTAAACGACTTAAGTGTATACTTAATAATTTAGAAAATGAGTATATCGATCTTCAATTGTTATTAACTGACTTACTTCGTACTTATTAATTCAGAAAATAACTCCGTCGATGTTCAATCATTATTAAACGTTATTAAACGACTTTGTTTATACATAATAATTCAGAAAATGACTCAGATGATCTTCAATTATTATTAAATAACTTAGTTTGTACTTGATAATTCAAAAAATGACTCCGTCGATCTTAAATTATTATTAAACGACTTCATTTATGCATATAATATTTAGAAAATAAGTATATTGATCTTCAATTGTTATTAAATAACTTAGTCTATACTTGATAATTCAGAAATGACTCCGTCGATCTTCAATTATTATTAAACGACTTCGTTTATGCATATAATAATTTAGAAAATAAGTATATCGATCTTCAATTGTTATTAAATAACTTAGTCTGTACTTGATAATTCAGAAAATGACTTCGTCGATCTCCAATTATTATTAAACAACTTCATTTATGCATATAATTTAGAAAATAAGTATATCGATCTTCAATTTCCATTAAATAACTTAGTTTGTATTTGATAGTTCAGAAAATGACTCCGTCGATCTTCAATTATTATTTAACGACTTCGTTTATGCATAATAATTCAGAAAATGACTCTGCCGATCTTTAATTAAAAAAAGGAGACAAGTGGGTCCCACAATCTTATTAAGTTAAAAAAATAAAGTCGCTTGAACAATTGGAACAGTTGTTCGACAACTGCATTAGTTGTGTCAATGACTTCACACAATTGTTGAACAACTTCTGATAGTTGTCGAACAACGTCGCACAGTTGTTGAACAACTTCGCGCAGTTGTCGAACAACTTGATAGTTGTTGAACAACTTTGCAAAGTTGTCGAACAACTATCAAAGTTGTTCGACAATTGCACAAAGTTGTTGGAACAAAAATATTTTTTAAGAAAAACTGAATTTTTTTTGTTCCTTTCACCTATATAAGTTGTTTGAATTTCTCCAGATTATACTTCAAAATGTTTGTTAAATGTCTTGATTGCTACAAGCCAAAAATTTACACCAAATTGTTTGCTAAACCAAAAAAACAACTACCAATATTAAGGGCATGTTATAAATATGATACAAACTCATGCAACTCCATTCGATCTCGTAGGACATGTACTTTTTTTGTGTTCAATACTTTTACATAGAGAGCATCTATTTATCTTCTTTGAAACCACTTCTCCTATAGTAGGTATCCATTTATGCCGCTTTCTTTTTGGTTTAGTCTTCTTTTCAGGTGGAGGTATTACTCTCTCTAAAACTTCTAGTGGAAGGTTCCGAAATACTTCAACTGGCACCGGATAAACTGGGTCTTCATATGTAAGTATGTATGACTCTACCTTATAATATGGAGAAGAATACTCGTAAATCATCTTGCCATACTCATCTTCAAAATTTATGTCTAAGTGCTGCTATAGCATGTTGACATGGTATTTTTTCCAAATCAAACTCTCGACACGAACATGTTTTGCGTAGACTGACCATTGCGATCCCATTATTGCGGTAACGCTGAACGTGTCTTCATCTATTTGATGGACCAAAAGCTTATTTCCCAAATTCTTGTTAACCATTATTTTAGTTTCTGCTGAAGGGACAAAGGTGATTTTTAATTTGGCATATTTCATCCGTCTCTCATGAAATAATTTCGACCATCTCTTACTTATATCATTGAACAAAGCAGTAATGCAAATTCTCTTTCTTTTTTAAGCATTGCATTAACAGACTCAGCGATATTTGAGGTTAATACATCATATCTGAAGTTTAAAAATTTAAAAATATCAAGAAACTAAAATACAATCATTGTAGATCCTCAACAACTATTGCAATTTCTGGAACAACCATCGTAGTTGTTGGAACAACTACTGTAGTTGTTGGATGAACTACTGTACTTGTTGGACCAACTACTGTAGTTGTTGAAACAACTATGAAAGTTGTTGCAATAACTACTGTAGTTGTTAGGGACCTGCAATATTTACATTTGAACTTTTAAAAAAAGTTTACTTGTTTTCTGGAAAATATGCTTTTCTCCATTTGTCAAAGCCGATCTTCTGTAGATAATTAGCAACTTCTGCATTGATAATTCTGATTTGTTAAAGATGATCATGAAACACTTCTCTTCGGTATGCCTTTGTTGCATGATAATAATGTCCAAGAAAATCTCTATAATGAAAATTTGTACGAGCATTTTTACCAAGATACCTCGTACAATAGTCGTGGTGCGCTTCAGAATAAAATTTTAATATTGCTTTTCCTATGCTTGGATGTCTATAAAAAATAATGCACAGTTCTGAAGTATTAGGGACGAATTCTAACAGTTTCTTAAAAAAGTATTGATATACGGCATCACACTCCTTATCTACTACATAAAATGAACAGGAAAAATATGATTCTCTGTGTCTTACACCACAACAACCAACAAAACTCCATCATAACGACCACTTAAGAATGTTTCGTCAACAGCTAAGACTTTTCTCATGTGCATAAATCCTTTAATCCAAGCTCCAAGAGATACAAAAAAATATTTAAACCTTCTTTGGTCATCAAGCTTCAAGGATGTCTTGTCCTTCATTTACACTCATAAGCATATGACGGTAACCATCTAGAACGGCATACCCATACTTTAGTGTCCTTCTTATCATAGCCTTTTCTATCTCACTGCTTTTCAAATACTTCTAGTAGCTAATCTTGCAACCTAAATCTGCTTGAACTATAATTTTTATATCTCTTGTGTATGGACCTTTTCCATTCAAGAAACTAGGTAGCATGTATTCTGCAATGACATCTGTAGAAGCATGTGGATGATGACTTATAATGTGTTGTGCTCCATATGAGTGAGTGTTGCGATACTTAACAATTTCAAATCTATTACAACTTTTAAGCTTTGTAGCTCGCAGCCACCAATCACAATTTTGATCTACGCATTTATCATAATATACATCTGCATAATTCTTCACCGATTTGAATCTTTGAGCCTTCTTCACAAAAGCAAGCTTCAATAATTTAATTAATTCTCCCCTGTCCTTGAAAATTTTACCTTTATAAAAGCCTGTGCCGTCATCATTTATGTGGCTGCCTTGTGTTGAGATAGAATTATGTGCAACTTATTCATTTATTGGAATATCCATAGTAACATGACGGTCTTCATTATTTGGAACTGAATTTGTTGTTTGTACAATCATTTCAGCCACAGATATTCTTAAAATGGGCCTACTTTGATCATCTAAAAACAATCGCAAATCACGATCATCTCTTATCTTAGAAGGAGCTCCTTTTTGTTTTTCCACAAAGCCAAGCATGTAACTAATGGAGAGATCATCTTTATCACAAGTTAACTCAAACCTAGAAATAATGATCTCAGCCAACTCATCATACGTAATATTCTCACGTATCTTTATAGGTACTGTCTCTCGGCCCTTCGAACACCAAGTATAATGAGTAGGATTTTCTATCCATTCACCATGTAAATCAATTCCTATTATTATTTGATCTTCCATAGATGGGAACAGTACTTGAAGACATCACTAAGTATTTCAGTAATACTAACAAGTGAGACTTCATCAAACAACTTCAAAATTGCTAAAGAATTTTGATTACTTGTCTCTACACCTATTTAGTTGTTTCACAGCGATCGACATTGGCAGAAAACTTTAGTAGCTTTAGGTACTTTTACAATTTTTCAAATATTTATTTCAACAATTAATAAATTGCTCCAAATTTACATTATTTGTCCAAATAACTAATTAGTTGACCAACAACAGTACATAATTGTCGAACAACTTTAAAAGTTGTTGACACAACTAACATAAGTTGTTTCACTATTACATTATTTGTCCCAAAATTATAGATAGTTGTAGGACAACTTCTGCATTTCTCAGACACATTTAACTATTCTACAACTTCTGATCGGGATTCCAATCCTATCTTCAAGATTCCGGAATTCCACAAGGATAAGTTTCCAAACCTGAATGATGATTTCAAACTATCTGAACAGATTTTAGAAAAAATCAATTCCAAGCTCACCAAGTTCAAAGTATCCCAAGAGGCTTCTAGTTCTAGAGAAAAGAGACCACTCTACTATTATAGTCAGCTATTAGTCCAAAAATTTCTCTTTCTTTCATTTCTATTAACCGATCGATGGTGCCTTGATAAGTTAGTATTTCTATTTCTTCCTCTAGAAAGTCTATTTTCTTCTTATACTGGTCAACTAGCACGACCCTTTCTTTTTGGTTATCTTGTAGGATCCTTTTGATTTCCCATTGAGCTTGAGCTGCAACTTCACCGGATGGTACTTCTTCTTCTACCATCGACCGTGGCTTTATCTGCAAGGCTGTATTCTATTTACCTAGACCATCCATCATCTTATAGGCCGTATCTCGGGAACCTCCTAACTCTTAATTTCAGACCTGTGCTTTCTAGGTCTTTCGACCACCAAGATTTTCACTTACATTCCTTGGGATTCGTTCGAATATAGCGATGTAGATAGTGATATCTTTAGGTGCAGCGTGCTAACACTCTGCCTTCCCCTATCTATGGGATCTCTAACACTCGGACAGAGTCTAGTCCTTACTTAAGGAGCTCGGTAGCGTACACATGCACGAGATGCCCGCCCTTTACAGTAGTTTGTAAGGAACCTCCGGTCTCACAGGGGAGGGAGCGTGCTTAGCTTTTTGCTAATGAATAAATTCCTCTCAAATGAGGAAAAGGCCTTTTCATGAGAATGGAATCCGAGATACGAACTACGATATCTCGTTCAAAATAATGCTATTCAATAGTGCCTTCCTTAGAAGGAATTTCCACAGGGGTATCGCGAGAAACACACAGGGCGAATCTATTTCTGACCTTCTAATCTTTCTTGGGGAGAGCAACAAAGCCCACAGAAAGTTTTTTTATCAATTCCATTCTCTAACTAAGAAAAACAGTCTACTCATGTACTCTAGCTTCACTAATGAGATAAGATAGTTGGCTTACTTGCTTGTTAAAAGACATGTAGTGAACTAATTGCTCTTCTTAGAGAGAAGAAGATGCCATTCGTTTTATGAGAAATAAAAAGAAATATCGAAAATTCGAGTGGCTGAAGCTGAAGCAGCTACCTGCGAAGTAATAGAAAGAAAAACAACGACTGGAGTGGGAGAGTTAGAGTCGAAAAGAGGATTTCTCACTTCTTTCTCTCATTTAAAACCGTGCATGATAATTTCATCTCACACGGCTCCTAAGTGATAAAAGAAAGAAGAACCCAGTTGCTTTTTTTTATTACCTTCCTCACGTATGTATAAAATCGAATCCATTCGATTTCTAAAAAGGATTACTAATCCTTAACTTTTCGAGGAATCCTTCATTAGTGGTTGTGAATGACTGATTTTTTGAATCTTTTCGACCTTGGTTTCGTAGGAGCAAGTCAGAAAGCTTGAGAAATAGAACCATCTGATTTAATTCATTCTCAATAGCCACGAGATGGTCATCTTAGGGTGTTCCTTTTATCGACTGATGCTCTTATTACACTCGTATTCTCTGAAGGATGAGAACCAACTATGTATTATCTACATCGAGAATTCAAGTATTGTATACGTCATTAGTTCGATCCTTTGTAGGAACTACCTGTAATAATGAACTTGCAAAATAGATCTATTTATCATAAAGAGAATCGTCGTTCTTGACCCTTCTTCACCTTTATTGTTATTTAAACAAGTAAAAGTTCTGTCTTGGTCCGAGTGGGGATAGCATTTCTCTTCTGCCTATCCATGGAGTTTTGAAAAATCCAAACATCTTAGAGATAGATAGAGAGGTAAGAATTTCTCTAATGAATCGCACTCCTTCGTATGCTTCAGGAGTCCATTGATGAGAAGCGGCTAGGGAAAGCTTGAACCCAATTCCTACGGTAATGAATATGAGCGTAATTGAAATTCCTGGGGAGTTATACATTTGTGTATTGATAAGACCGTTTACTATTTCTTGAAGCTCAATCTCTCCCCAGGATGAACCATATAGCCAAGAGAAACTATGAACCGGAGTAGAAGAGCTTGCCTCACCCATGAGTAAATATTTCATTGTAGCCTCATTAGACCGTACATCTTTCTTGGTATATCTATATAACAGGTTGGAGCATAAACTAAAACATTCTGGGGCTACAAAGATAGTTATTAAATCGTTAGCACCGCATAAAAACATTTCCCCTAGAGTAGCAGTTAATACGAATAAGTAAAACTCTGTTATAGCTATTTCTGTACATTCAATGTACTCTATGGATAGAGGAATACATAGAGTTGAACATAGTAAAATAAGAAATTGCATGATTTCATTGAAATTGGAAATTTCCTGAAAAGCTAATCATAGTTTCTTCTCTCCAATTGAACAATAGGGCCGTTATGCTCATTACTAAACTTGTTGAAGAGATGAAATATAAACAAGGTATATCTTTTTGATCAGAGGTTGAATTGATCATCAGAAGAAGAATTGGGCCAAAAATTAGGATTAATTCTGGGGAAATCAAACTTACATCGAAGAGAAGCAAATGAAAGGACTTCATCAAAATTCTCGTAGAATCAAGAATGAAGTTTTCATTCTGTACATGCTAGATCATGAATTAGTAACTGCTTCCAATTAAAAAAAAATCCCAATTATGTCGAACTTTTTATTTATGGAATAGTTATGGAATCTCCATGAGTAGGATCAAACCTTATTCTATGGTATTTACATAAGGTTCCTCTTTAAGAAAGCCCCCGAGAGGGCTTAGTTGGTCTATGATATGTTTCATCTTTTGTTTTCTTTTCGTTTATTTTGAGTAATCTATCGATCAATTCTGATTCTTTCTTTTTCTCTTGATTCATTTTTGATCGAGATGTATAGATCCTGTTCATGGATTAATGAAAATATGCAAAAGCTCTATTTACCTCTGCCATTCTATGAGTCTCTTCCTTTTTGCATATGACATCGTCTCTTTCTTTGGCAGCATCCACTAATTTGGAACTCAATTTGAAAGCCATATTTTGACCCGGACGTTTTCGAGATGCCGCTAATAACCAACGAATGGCAAGTGCTTTTACTTGTATGGATCCTATTTCAATGGGAACTTGATGATTTAATCCACTACACATATTGCTTTTACTATTATATCGGGAGTTTCTCCACATATTTCTTGACGTAAAAAGGTAGTGGGTTTCTTTCTGTCTTTTGTTAAATATTTTTCATGGCTCGATAGAAAGATAAACCAATGATTTTTTTTGTGTTTCATAATACGGTTAACCAAAACATGTTAACTAATTGATTACGATAAATTGGATCGGATTTTTCTTTTTTTTTTCTATAGTACCTCGATGTGACATGAGCGTTAAAGGGGTTCAAGAATCCGTTTTCTTTTTATAAGGGATAAAATACTTATTTGGGCTTTCTTACCCCTAACCTACACAAGTGGTTTCCCACATTTGGAAAAGTTCTGTTAGGTTCTTAGTAGCAATCGACGACCCTTTCTTCTTTTACTTCACATAGCTTTTCGTTTCCTTGATAGCTGGAAGTTCTCCAAAGGTATGAAAGGCTGGAGAACTTTGTACAATCCATTCAGGTGTGGTTGGGTTCTGTTCAACAGGCCAAGGACTTGGAGCACATCTTTTGTTCTTTCCTCTGCTTGAAGTGATTGTTACGACCACGAAGAAATGACAAATCCCAACTACGGATATATAAGATCCAAAACTGCTACGGGCATTCCATCCAGCGTAAGCATCTGGATAATATGGAATGCGACGTGGCATACCCAAAAGCCCTAAGAAATGCATAGGAAAGAAGGTCATATTAACCTCAAAAAAACTGATCTAAAAATGGATTTGACCTAAAGTTTCAGGGTATGTCCGACCAAAGATTTTACCTACCCAATAGTGAAATCCTACAAATAAAGCAAAAATGGCTCCCATAGAAAGTACATAATGGAAATGTGCAATCACATAATAAGTATCATGTATAGTAATGTCTAGCCCAAAATTTTCCAGAACTATTCCAGTGAGTCCTCTTATGGTGAATAAAAAGATGAACCCTACAACAAATAACATGGGTGTTTTGTATTGTATCAAACCCCCCACATGGTTAGCGATCTAACTATAGATTTTGATTTCAGTGGGGACAACTATGATCATGGCAGATGTGGTGAAGTAGGCACGGGTATCAACGTCTAATCCCACAGTAAACATATGATGAGCCCAAACAAGAAATCCAAGAACACCTATACTGATCATGGCATAAACTATGCCTAGATACCCGAAAATCAATTTTCCCCAAAAAGTCAAAATGATATGACTTATGATACCGGATCCAGGCAGAATGTTCATATACACCTCTGGATGACCGAAGAACCAAAAGAGATGCTGGTATAATATGGGGTCTTCCCCTCCAACAGGATTAGAAAAGGTTGTATTAAAGTTTTGATCAGTTAATAACATGGTAATTGCCCCTGCCAGTACCGAAAGTGATAATAAAAGTGGGAATGCTGTCACTAGAATGGACCATACAAATAGAGGTAATCTATGCATAGTCATTCCAGGTCCACGCATATTGAAGAAGTTGTTATAAAATTAATAGAACCTAAAATGGCTGAAACACTAGATAGATGAAGACTAGAAATTGCTAAATCAACTGCTCTTCCAGAATAGCTGGTAATACCACTTAAGGGCGGATAAACCATCCACCCAGTGCCGCTACCCACTTCTACTAAGGCTGAGCTTAATAGAACAAGAGACTTGGAGGCAAAAATCCGAATGAAATATTATTTAATTGTGGAAATACCATGTCAGGCGCACCTATCAGAATTGAAATTGACCAATTACCAAATCCACCTATCATCGCCGGCATAACCATAAAAAAGATCATTAAAAAGCGTAATCCGTTATTAAAACATTATAAAGTTGATGATTCCCACCAAGAATTTGATCGCCGGGTCGTGCTAATTCCATACGAATCAGTACTGAGAAGCATGTGCCCTTCACTCCAGCAATGGCACTGAAGATGAAATAAAGAGTACCTATATCCTTGTGGTTAGTGGAGAACAACCATCGGACCAGATTTTTCATAAAATTGAGATTATTTCATTTCCTTCCTTATTAGAGAGGGGCCTGCGGGCCTTATTTATTAAAAAAAGAGAAGTGGGGAGGGGGGAGGGGAGAAAGAATGAAAAACCCGAACTTTTTTATGGGACATTTTGATACCACCAGTTGCTAACGTGCACCAAGCGGCGCTAGCACAACAACGAGCAGCTACTCGACCACCAATACAAGCAACGCAGGAGCCCCAAGGAAAAACGATCACCCCGGACTCCGGTATACCATACACCCTTGCTCTGATGAAACAAAGTAGCCGGAATAATGGAGAAGATGTGACTAATGCGAAATCGATATTAGAAGGGGAAATGCTACAGGAGGATAACGAGGCGAAATACTCAAACGCAGCTTGGAAACTTACATTCTCAGCTGCACTGCAAGCTATACTACCTATGAAGGAGGATTTAAAGCAGACCAAATCGAATCAAGCCAATAATCGCCAAGTGCAAGAAGGTATGGAGCTTACTTATATCCCTCCGATAGTTAAGGATGGCTAGAAAATATACCATATGGAGGTTGAGGAGGAGTGTGGTAAATGGGAAAATGCATTAATAAGCTGTGTAGTTAGAGGAACACCAAGTTTTAAGGATATGAAAAAGTTTGTCTACAACATCTGGAATTTTATCACTACACCGTGAGTATACTTCCATGATGAAGGCTATTTTGTGTTCTTATTTGATATTCAGACTGACAAGAATGAAATCCTGCAAAATGGGCCGTATACGTATAATAACCTTCCTATGGCGTTATGGAATTGGGCAAAGGACTTTCGATTCAAAGATGAGATGCTACATTTCATGCCGCTATGGATTGTCCTCCCTGGGCTTCTAATTTACTACTGGGCAAAGGAGAATCTCAGTAGAATAGCAAGTTCCATTGGGAAACCTATATGTTCTGGTCGATTAACAGTGGAGGTTGAAAGAATCTTATACGCCTGGATGTTTATCGAGGTAGATATCACACAAAAGCTGCCTGAGGCGATGTATATTGAAAAATAAGATAGTATGATTCATACACAGGCTATAGAATTTGAGTGGGCACCAGACTTTTGCCAGGATTATATGCATAAGGGTCACACAACAGGTTAGACTAAAGAAGGAACCAAGGAGGTAAAATCACCAAAAGATGTGACTCGACCCAAAGCTAGAAGGAGGAAAGTTCACCCAACATGGCTCCCAAAATCCATGAATAAAGATCAGGTTCAGAAGGACCCAATTAAACAAATTCATGAGTTTCAAGGTGAAGTAGGACAACAGAAGAATGGAAAAGAAATTAAAATGAATCATGATGTTTCTTTTCCTACGTTACAATAAGCTTATCAGAAGAATCCTATGAGCACAGGATGTGTAATGCAACATCTGAATTCTCAAAGAAAGGAGAAAAACCAACCAATTGTACCTACTGACAGGGCTAAAACACCTGACCTGATAGAAGGTACGTGATATTTAGCTCATGCAACATAAGAGGGCTTAATAAGCCCTTTTAATTGAAAGAACTATGATCTTTCTTCCAAGTAAATAAGGTAGATGTTATTGGTTGTTTGGAGACAAAAATACAGGCTACAAATGCAAAAAAAGTTTAGAATTCATTTAGCCAGGAATGAAAGGTATATGTTGACTACCCTGCTATAGAAAATAGAAGGATATGGGTATGTTGGAAATAGAGGAATGTAGATGTCACCATCTTGGAAACCTCAGCACAACTGGTGAATTGTGCAGTCCAAGATAAGAATTCCACTTTCACATATTAGATGACATTTTTATATGGTTTCAACACACTTGCTGCAAGAAGAACTTTATGAGATCACCTGAGCCACATAGGAGCAGTATGCCAAAATCCTAGGTGGTGCTGGGTGACTTTAATGCTATTTTATCTCATGATGATCGGATAAATAGTGAACCGGTTACTCCACAAGAACTGGTAAACTTTCAGCAATGTGTGGATAATGTTGGAATAGGACCTTTGCCTAGTAAGGGTCATAGATACACTTGGTGAAATAAGAGAGATCATTAGGCAAGTATTTATAGTCATATTAACTAGGCATAGGTAATAACTTATGGCTCATGCATTACAACCATGTAGAGGTTGAGTATAAAGACTTTGGGTGCTCTGACCACACACCTATAGTTCTTAGTACTAACCTCACAGTGATGCAGGTGAGAAGACCTTTTAGGTTGTTTAATATAGTGATGCAGTAGGAAGATTTTAAAGCCCTGACAAGATTAATATGGAAACAACAAGTACCAGGCTACAAGATATATAGTATATGGAGAAAACTATCCAATATAGCTGGTCAAGCTAAAGTGTTGCAGAAAGAAATAAATGTTGTGGATAAAAGAGTAGATGGCTACAAGACCAGACTAAACCAAGTACAGGAAGTGTTGAAGAGTGCCTTATTCAACTAGGAACTCATTGTTGAGGAGAGACAAATACTACACAACATAGAGTACTGGGAGACAATCAATGGGAGGATCCTAAAGCAGAAATCAAGGGCATTCTGGCTTCAGCAAGGAGACAGGAACTCAAAGTATTTTTTTGCCTACCTGAAGACAAGACAAGCTAGGAACAGGATTTCCTCAATCACTACTGACCAGGGAGTGAAGCTGACAGACCCACAACTCATCCAACAAGAATTTGTGCACTTTTTCAAATCATTGCTTGGACAGGCAACTGATATATTACAAGGGTTGGACATCACAATAGCTGGAGATGGGGCCTGTTTATCTATTACACAGCAATAAGAACTCTTAATACCTATAATAGTAATAGATATGATGAAAGTTGTAAAGCAGCTACCAGTTGATAAGAGCCCTAAAATTGATGGATTTAATGCAGAATTCTTCAAAGCATACTGGGATATAATAGGTACTGAGGTTACAGAAGGTATACTATAATTCTTTGAGACTGGTAAACTGTTGAAGGGAGTTAATATTACCACTGTGACACTGGTGCCAAAAGTTCAGAATCCTTCTTATGTCAAGGAATACATACCAATTGCCTGCTGCACAATAATGTACAAGATGATATCAAAGCTTATCATAAATAAGTTGAAGGCTGTGGTGGATTATATAGTGAGCCCTTCACAATTAGCTTTTATCAGTGGTATAAATATCCTTGATAATGTGATAATTCCACATGAATTAGTCAAGGGATACTCTAAAAAAAGGGGTGTCACCTAGGTGCACTATTAAGGTGGATATAAGGAAGGCATATGACTCAGTGGAGTGACCTTTCTTAAAGATGGTTTTACTGGAGTTTGGTTTGCCAACTCAGATGGTCAGCTTGATCATGGAATGTGTGACAACAGTTCAATATACTCTACTAATTAATGGAGGGATGACCACAGTATTCCCAGCAAAGAAAAGACAAAGACAGGGGGACCCTATGTCCTCTTTGATTTTTGTCTTAGTGATGGAATATTTACATAGAACTTTGCAGAAACTTAGGCATAACCCCCAATTTAATTACCACCCTAGATGTGACAAGCTGGGTATTAACCACATATGTTTTGTTGATGATCTCCTGATGAGTTGTAGAGTTGATGAGATATCCATAAAACTAATGTTTGAGGACTTTTATCACTTCTCAGTTATATCAGGTTTACAAGCAAATATGGAAAAGAGCTCTCTATATATTGCTGGAGTCACTTCAGAGTTTAAACAATAGATGTTGAGGGAGTTTCATTTAGCACCAGGTGACCTTTCTTTCAGGTATTTAGGGTGCCTTTGTCTGCTAGAAAACTATCTGTCTCTCAGTGTATGCCTTTGGTGGAGAGGATAATTGATAGAATCAAATGCTGGTCTTCCAAGCTCTTAGCTTACAGTGGTTATATACAACTGGTGAGAAGTTTATTATTTGAGATGGAGACATACTAGGCACAGATTTTTCTACTACCTAAAAAGATCACAAATATGGTTACCACAATGTGCAGAATATTCCTTTAGACATGAAATAATAATTGCTCTAGGAATGCTTTAGTTGCTTGGGCAACTATTTGTCAACCTAAAACTGCAGGAGGGATGAATGTTAGTATTGGAATAGAGCTGCAATTTGCAAGCTCCTGTGGCCTGTGGAACAGAAGCAAGACAAACTATGGGTTAGATGGATCCATAGTTACTATATAAAAGAGCACAGTATAGACACAATCAGCATTCCAAAGCAAGCTAGCTGGATAATGAAGAATGTTCTTGATGCAAGGAAGTAGCTATCAGGTACAACAAATATCCATCATGAACTGCACCAAATGACTAATTAGAAATAATTCAGTATCAGGAAGGCTTACCACTACATGAGACCACAATACCAAAAGGTGCCTTGGAATAAAGTGGCTTTGGTGAAAGGGATGATTCCCTGACACCAATTTATTCTCTGGTTGGCTTTACATAACAAACTTGCAACTGTGGATAGAGTTAGTAAATGGGGTATTCAAGTGCAGAAAGAGCGCGTGCTATGTACAACAGTAGAGGAGGAAATATTTGAGCATCTGTTCTTTAAATGTAATTACTCTCAAACTCTTTGGAGCTCCATTCTACATTGGCTAGGTTATCAGCAGAGCACAAAGGATTGTCAGCATGACATTCAGCGCTTAGTGCACCTAATGTCCAATAGTAGACCAATAGCTAGCATACTTGGATTCTACTTAGCAGCAGCAGTATATCACATATGGGCTTATAGGAATGCTAGAAGATTTACTACCCATAAAAAGAATGTCAGACAAAGAGTGAGAAGCATTGTCATTTAGTTATTTGTAGTAGGTCAAAAACATAGTAAATGGACAGTTTGTTTAGATAGATTAACATGCTATCCAATATAAATTCAGATAACTAGCAGATAGATAGAAAACAGATCTAATGTGAGCTAGAGCTGAGTCAAAAGTATCCAGCCGGTTTGTAATGCTTTTTTGGTTAAATGGAAAAGTTACCTGTTTACCAAAAAAAAACTTGAGTAGTTGTTCGTACAACTACGAAAGTTATTGGCTAAGATAATCAGATTAAGTTTACTAAACCTAGCTGAAGAATGGCCACAATGTTATTTTTATACTTATCAATAATACTTTTTTGAGTTAATTTCAAGTTAAAAAAAAACAATTCAAGAAAGTTTAATAATATTTTGATATTTTCTTTTCTATAAAATTTTCTTGATGATCTTCTCAATAAAAGCACAAATATAAAAAGTGATGAAGAAGAAGAAGAAGGGGAAGGACAAATATATACCTAAAGTAGTAATTTTAGGCGGGTTGAAGGGACGGGGTAGAAGGCAACAAGAACACCCATTTTTTGGATCTCCGCCTTTTCTTTGGATGTATTTTGCTAAAAATTGAGATTTTGAGAAATAAATAGAGAGGTGAATATGTAAATATTTAAATTTTAAGGACTGCTGAGTTATTTTTTTTATTGAAATTTAATCTCATTAACCTTTATTTATTCATTTGTCCCTTCTACCTGATTCTTAAGACTTGTAGGACTCCCACTTATTTGGATAACTATTTTATCCCTTTTAATAGCATCTCCCCTTTCGAGATGTGATTTCATATTGTTATTGAAATGCGCTCCGATGAGCTATCTCGATGAAATTTTCTTTAAAAAGCTTCATTTTAGAATTTTATATTATAATTTTAAATTTTTTAAATATAAAAATTGTCTCATAAATTTATATTTTATGAATTTTTTTTATTTTATATTTAATTCATTAGTAAATAAAATTTATACTAATTGATGTTATTACATGTATATTCAACATGAGTAGATTGTCTGTAGTATATGGAAGAATTATATTAAAGAGTGTATTACATTACGATTTATCTTCAATTTTATTTTCATTGAATTAAAGTTTAATTAATAAACATTATGTTTTTAATAATAGCTTTGTGATAGTGTATTATATCTTTGTTGTGAACTTTTACTTATTTGGTATTATTGTATAAAAAATTGAAGCAATTTTGATAATTTTCACAATAAATAGGTTTTTATGTTTATAAAAAAACATACAACTTAAAAAGTTCAAATTGCATGTCTAAATAAAATTTTAATCAGCTCAAATGATTTTGTATCATGATTTCAAATCACAATTTCTTTTCACATGGCCAAAGGTGTTCTTATTAATGGCAGGATATCTATTTTTAATTAAACTATGAGTAAATGTTGATTAAAATTTTAATTAGTTTTTTTTAAAGACTAGAGAAATAACTAAACATATTTATCATATCTAATAAATTTCTATGTATTTTTTTTTGGTTTCCAATCCGGTATTCGGTACCTGCATTAGAGCCCCGACTAATCCGGATCGCGTGTTGCAGGGCCCACTAAGGTGGCAGAGCTCCCAACAGAGTTTCTGCATACCCAGGATCGAACCCTCAACCTCTGATTAAGGGTGGATCAGCCCCATCCACTGCACCACAACCCATGTTGGTAAATTTCTATGTACTTTACAATAAGGGAAATTGGTCAAATTTACCCCTTACTTTAATTTAAGGATAACTACATGACTTAACAAATATAAATTTCTAATTATTCTATTTTGTCTAAGTTTTAGTTAATTACAATTCATAGCATTTCTTGTCAATTAAATATAATTCATAATCTCTCTCCTATTCTTGCTTAATTTTCTTTCTTTCTCTATTTCTTTTTTTTTTTCAGTTTTTTTTCTTTTCTTTTTTTTTCGTTTTTCTGTCCTCTTTTTTTTTTTTTTT